>NC_135507.1:133734433-134041371 GCF_052857255.1 Amblyomma americanum
GCCGTGCCCTCTGAAGCAGTGGTCGCTTCGATGCTTCTTATGTACAGCATTCAGAAATGAAGTCGCAGATGACATACGGTAATCGAATGTAAGGCATTTCACGGTATCATTGTCACGAGGAATTCGGAAGAAGGCCAGTCGTTGACAGTTGCTGGTTGTTGTAGCGGTGAAAATCCACGGAAAATCTGCAAAAGCAGTAGCGGAGGCTAGACAATGTTGCTTGCCAGCCAAGTGCCGTGCCCTTTGAAGCAGTAGTCGCTTCGATGCTTCTTATGTGCAGCATTCAGAAATGACGTCGCAGATGAGATACGGTAATCGAATGTAAGGCATTTCACGGTATCATTGTCACGAGGAACTCGGAAGAACGAAACTCGTTGACCGTTGCTGGTTGTTGTAGCGGTGAAAATCCACGGCAAGATCTTCAAGAGCAGTAGCGGAGGATAGACAATGTTGCTTGCCAGCCAAGTGCCGTGCCCTCTGAAGCAGTGGTCGCTTCGATGCTTCTTATGTACAGCATTCAGAAATGAAGTCGCAGATGACATACGGTAATCGAATGTAAGGCATTTCACGGTATCATTGTCACGAGGAATTCGGAAGAAGGCCAGTCGTTGACAGTTGCTGGTTGTTGTAGCGGTGAAAATCCACGGAAAATCTGCAAAAGCAGTAGCGGAGGCTAGACAATGTTGCTTGCCAGCCAAGTGCCGTGCCCTTTGAAGCAGTAGTCGCTTCGATGCTTCTTATGTGCAGCATTCAGAAATGACGTCGCAGATGACATACGGTAATCGAATGTAAGGCATTCCACGTTATCATTGTCACGAGGAACTCGGAAGAAGGCCAGTCGTTGACAGTTGCTGGTTGTTGTAGCGGTGAAAATCCACGGCAAGATCTTCAAGAGCAGTAGCGGAGGATAGACAATGTTGCTTGCCAGCCAAGTGCCGTGCCCTCTAAAGCAGTAGTCGCTTCGATGCTTCTTATGTGCAGCATTCAGAAATCACGTCGCAGATGACATACGGTAATCGAATGTAAGGCATTCCACGTTATCATTGTCACGAGGAACTGGGAAGAAGGCTAGTCGTTGACAGTTGCTGGCTGTTGTAGGGGTGAAAATCCACGGAAAATCTGTAAAAGCAGTAGCGGAGGCTGGACTATGTTGCCTGCCAGCCAAGTGCCGTGCTCTCTGAAGCAGTGGTCGCTTCGATGCTTCTTATGCACAGCATTCAGAAATGTGGTCGCAGAGGACATACGGTAATCGAATCTAAGGCATTTCACGGTATCATTGTCACGAGGAATTCGGAAGAAGGGCAGTCGTTGACAGTTGTTGGATTTTATAGCGGTGAAAATACACGGAAAATCTGCAAAAGCATTAGCGGAGGATAGACAATGTTGCTTGCCAGCCAAGGGTCGTGCCCTCTGAAGAAGTGGTCGCTTCGATGCTTATTATGTACAGCAATCAGAGATGACGTCGCAGATGACATACGGTAATCGAGCGTAAGGCATTCCACGTTACCATTGTCACGAGGCACTATTAAGAAGGCCAGTCGTTGACAGTTGCTGGTTTTTGTAGCAGTGAAAATCCACGGCAAAATCTGCAAAAGCAGTAGTGGATGCTTAGACATGTTGCTTGCTAGCCAAGTGCCTTGCCCTCTGAAGCAGTCGCTGCGATGCTCCTTATGTACAGCAATCAGAGATGACGTCGAAGATGATATACTGTAATCGAATTTAAGGCATTTCACGGTATCATTGCCACGAGGAACTCGGAAGAAGGCCAGTCGTTGACAGTTGCTGGTTGTTGTAGCGGTGAAAATCCACGGAAAATCTGCAAAAGCAGTAGCGGAGGCTAGACAATGTTGCTTGCCAGCCAAGTGCCATGCCCTCTGAAGCAGTGGTTGCTTCGATGCGTCTTATGTACAGCATTCAGAAATGACGTTGCAGATGAGATACAGTTGCTGGTTGTTGTAGCGGTGAAAATGCACGGAAAATCTGCAAAAGCAGTAGCGGAGGCTAGACAATGTTGCTTGTCAGCCAAGTGCCGTGCCCTCTGAAGCAGTGGTTGCTTCGATGCTTCTTATGTACAGCATTGAGAATTGACGTCGCAGATGAGATACGGTAATCGAATGTATGGCATTTCGCAGTATCATTGTCACGAGGAACTCGGAAGAAGGCCACTCGTTGACCGTTGCTGGTTGTTGTAGCGGTGAAAATCCACGGCAAGATCTTCAGGAGCAGTAGCGGAGGATAGACAATGTTGCTTGCCAGCCAAGTGCCGTGCCCTCTAAAGCAGTGGCTGCTTGGATGCTTCTTATGTACAGCATTCAGAATTGACGTCGCAGATGAGATACGATAATCGAACGTAAGGCATTTCACGGTATCATTGTCACGAGGAACTCGGAAGAAGGCCAGTCGTTGACCGTTGCTGGTTGTTGTAGCGGTGAAAATCCAGGGAAAATCTGCAAAAGCAGTAGCGGAGTCTGGACAATGTTGCTTGGCAGCCAAGTGCCGTGCCCTCTGAAGCAGTGGTCGCTTCGGTGCTTCTTATGTACAGCATTCAGAAATGAGGTCGCAGATGACATACGGTAATCGAATGTAAGCCATTTCAAGGTATCATTGCCACTAGGAACTCGGAAGAAGGCCAGTCGTTGACAGTTGCTGGTTGTTGTAGCGGTGAAAATCCACGGAAAATCTGGAAAAGCAGTAGCGGAGGCTAGACAATGTTGTTTGCCAGCCAAGGGCCGTGCCCTCTGAAGCAGTAATCGCTTCGATGTTTCTTATGTACAGCATTCAGAATTGACGTCGCAGATGAGATACGGTAATCGAATGTAAGGCATTTCACGGTATCATTGTCACGAGGAACTCGGAAGAGCGAAACTCGTTGACCGTTGCTGGTTGTTGTAGCGGTGAAAATCCACGGCAAGATCTTCAAGAGCAGTAGCGGAGGATAGACAATGTTGCTTGCCAGCCAAGTGCCGTGCCCTCTGAAGCAGTGGTCGCTTCGATGCTTCTTATGTACAGCATTCAGAAATGAAGTCGCAGATGACATACGGTAATCGAATGTAAGGCATTTCACGGTATCATTGTCACGAGGAATTCGGAAGAAGGCCAGTCGTTGACAGTTGCTGGTTGTTGTAGCGGTGAAAATCCACGGAAAATCTGCAAAAGCAGTAGCGGAGGCTAGACAATGTTGCTTGCCAGCCAAGTGCCGTGCCCTTTGAAGCAGTAGTCGCTTCGATGCTTCTTATGTGCAGCATTCAGAAATGACGTCGCAGATGACATACGGTAATCGAATGTAAGGCATTCCACGTTATCATTGTCACGAGGAACTCGGAAGAAGGCCAGTCGTTGACAGTTGCTGGTTGTTGTAGCGGTGAAAATCCACGGCAAGATCTTCAAGAGCAGTAGCGGAGGATAGACAATGTTGCTTGCCAGCCAAGTGCCGTGCCCTCTGAAGCAGTGGTCGCTTCGATGCTTCTTATGTACAGCATTCAGAAATGAAGTCGCAGATGACATACGGTAATCGAATGTAAGGCATTTCACGGTATCATTGTCACGAGGAATTCGGAAGAAGGCCAGTCGTTGACAGTTGCTGGTTGTTGTAGCGGTGAAAATCCACGGAAAATCTGCAAAAGCAGTAGCGGAGGCTAGACAATATTGCTTGCCAGCCAAGTGCCGTGCCCTTTGAAGCAGTAGTCACTTCGATGCTTCTTATGTGCAGCATTCAGAAATCACGTCGCAGATGACATACGGTAATCGAATGTAAGGCATTCCACGTTATCATTGTCACGAGGAACTCGGAAGAAGGCTAGTCGTTGACAGTTGCTGGCTGTTGTAGGGGTGAAAATCCACAGAAAATCTGTAAAAGCAGTAGCGGAGGCTGGACTATGTTGCCTGCCAGCCAAGTGCCGTGCTCTCTGAAGCAGTGGTCGCTTCGATGCTTCTTATGCACAGCATTCAGAAATGTGGTCGCTGAGGACATACGGTAATCGAATCTAAGGCATTTCACGGTATCATTGCCACGAGGAACTCGGAAGAAGGCCAGTCGTTGACAGTTGCTGGTTGTTGTAGCTGTGAATATCCACGGAAAATCTGCAAAAGCAGTAGCGGAGGCTAGACAATGTTGCTTGCCAGCCAAGAGCCGTGCATTCTGAAGCAGTGGTCGCTTCGATGCTTCTTATGTACCGCATTCAGAAATGACGTCAGAGATGACATTCGGTAATGGAATGTAAGGCATTCCACGTTATTATTGCCTCGAGGAACTCGGAAGAAGGCCAGTCGTTGACAGTTGCTGGTTGTTGTAGTGGTGAAAATCCACGGAAAATGTGCAAAAGCAGTAGCGGAGGCTGGACAATGTTGCTTGCCAGCAAAGTGCCGTGCTCTCTGAAGCAGTGGTCGCTTCGATGCTTCTTATGTACAGCATTCAGAAATGAGGTCGCAGATGAGGTACAGTTGCTGGTTGTTGTAGCGGTGAAAATCCACGGAAAATCTGCAAAAGCAGTAGCGGAGGCTAGACAATGTTGCTTGCCAGCCAAGTGCCGGGTCCTCTGAAGCAGTGGTTGCTTCGATGCTTCTTATGTGCAGCATTCAGAATTGACGTCGCAGATGAGATACGGTAATCGAATGTAAGGCATTTCACGGAATCATTGTCACAAAGAACTCGGAAGAAGGCCAGTCGTTGACAGTTGCTGGTTGTTGTAGCGGTGAAAATCCACGGAAAATCTGTAAAAGCAGTAGCGGAGACTAGACAATGTTGCTTGCCAGCCAAGTGCCGTGCCCTCTGAAGCAGTGGTCGTTTCGATAATTCTTTTGTACAGCATTCAGAAATCACGTCGCAGATGACATACGGTAATCGAATCTAAGGCATTTCACGGTATCATTGTCACGAGGAATTCGAAAGAAGGCCAGTCGTTGACAGTTGTTGGTTGTTATAGCGGTGAAAATACACGGAAAATCTGCAAAAGAATTAGCGGATGATAGACAATGTTGCTTGCCAGCGAAGGGTCGTGCCCTCTGAAGCAGTGGTCGCTTCGATGCTTATTATGTACAGCAATCAGAGATGACGTCGCAGATGACATACGGTAATCGAGCGTAAGGCATTCCACGTTACCATTGTCACGAGGCACTATTAAGAAGGCCAGTCGTTGACAGTTGCTTGTTTTTGTAGCAGTGAAAATCCACGGCAAAATCTGCAAAAGCAGTAGTGGATGCTTAGACATGTTGCTTGCTAGCCAAGTGCCTTGCCCTCTGAAGCAGTGGTCGCTGCGATGCTCCTTATGTACAGCAATCAGAGATGACGTCGAAGATGATATACTGTAATCGAATGTAAGGCATTTCACGGTATCATTGCCACGAGGAACTCGAAAGAAGGCCAGTCGTTGACAGTTGCTGGTTGTTGTAGCGGTGAAAATCCACGGAAAATCTGCAAAAGCAGTAGCGGAGGCTAGACAATGTTGCTTGCCAGCCAAGTGCCGTGCCCTCAGAAGCAGTGGTTGCTTCGATGCTTCTTATGTACAGCATTCAGAAATGACGTTGCAGATGAGATACAGTTGCTGGTTGTTGTAGCGGTGAAAATGCACGGAAAATCTGCAAAAGCAGTAGCGGAGGCTAGAAAATGTTGCTTGCCAGCCAAGTGCCGTCCCCACTGAAGCAGTGGTTGCTTCGATGCTTCTTATGTACAGCATTGAGAATTGACGTCGCAGATGAGATACGGTAATCGAATGTAGGGCATTGCACAGTATCATTGTCACGAGGAACTCGGAAGAAGGCCACTCGTTGACCGTTGCTGGTTGTTGTAGCGGTGAAAATCCACGGCAAGATCTTCAGGAGCAGTAGCGGAGGATAGACAATGTTGCTTGCCAGCCAAGTTCCGTGCCCTCTGAAGCAGTGGCTGCTTGGATGCTTCTTATGTACAGCATTCAGAATTGACGTCGCAGATGAGATACGGTAATCGAACGTAAGGCATTTCACGGTATCATTGTCACGAGGAACTCGGAAGAAGGCCAGTCGTTGACCGTTGCTGGTTGTTGTAGCGGTGAAAATCCACGGAAAATCTGCAAAAGCAGTAGCGGAGTCCGGACAATGTTGCTTGGCAGCAGAGTGCCGTGCCCTCTGAAGCAGTGGTCGCTTCGGTGCTTCTTATGTACAGCATTCAGAAATGAGGTCGCAGATGACATACGGTAATCGAATGTAAGCCATTTCACGGTATCATTGCCACGAGGAACTCGGAAGAAGGCTAGTCGTTGACAGTTGCTGGTTGTTGTGGCGGTGAAAATCCACGGAAAATCTGGAAAAGCAGTAGCGGAGGCAAGACAATGTTTGCCAGCCAAGGGCCGTGCCCTCTGAAGCAGTAATCGCTTCGATGTTTCTTATGTACAGCATTCAGAATTGACGTCGCAGATGAGATACGGTAATCGAATGTAAGGCATTTCACGGTATCATTGTCACGAGGAACTCGGAAGAACGAAACTCGTTGACCGTTGCTGGTTGTTGTAGCGGTGAAAATCCACGGCGAGATCTTCAAGAGCAGTAGCGGAGGATAGACTATGTTGCTTGGCAGCCAAGTGCCGTGCCCTCTGAAGCAGTGGTCGCTTCGATGCTTCTTATGTACAGCATTCAGAAATGAAGCCGCAGATGACATATGGTAATCGAATGTAAGGCATTTCACGGTATCATTGTCACGAGGAATTCGGAAGAAGGCCAGTCGTTGACAGTTGCTGGTTGTTGTAGCGGTGAAAATCCGCGGAAAATCTGCAAAAGCAGTAGCGGAGGCTAGACAATGTTGCTTGCCAGCCAAGTGCCGTGCCCTTTGAAGCAGTAGTCGCTTCGATGATTGTTATGTGCAGCATTCAGAAATGACGTCGCAGATGACATACGGTAATCGAATGTAAGGCATTCCACGTTATCATTGTCACGAGGAACTCGGAAGAAGGCCAGTCGTTGACAGTTGCTGGCTGTTGTAGGAGTGAAAATCCACGGAAAATCTGTAAAAGCAGTAGCGGAGGCTGGACTATGTTGCCTGCCAGCCAAGTGCCGTGCTCTCTGAAGCAGTGGTCGCTTCGATGCTTCTTATGCACAGCATTCAGAAATGAGGTCGCAGAGGACATACGGTAATCGAATCTAAGGCATTTCACAGTATCATTGCCACGAGGAACTCGGAAGAAGGCCAGTCGTTGACAGTTGCTGGTTGTAGCTGTGAATATCCACGGAAAATCTGCAAAAGCAGTAGCGGAGGCTAGACAATGTTGCTTGCCAGCCAAGGGCCGTGCCCTCTGAAGCAGTGGTCGCTTCGACGGTTCTTATGCACGGCATACAGAAATGACGTCGCAGATGACATACGGTAATCGAATGTAAGGCATTCCACGTTACTATTGTCACGAGGAACTCGGAAGAAGGCCAGTCGTTGACAGTTGTTGGTTGTTATAGCGGTGAAAATACACGAAAAGTCTGCAAAAGCAGTAGCGGAGGATGGACAATGTTGCTTGGCAGCCGAGGGCCGTGCCCTCTGAAGCAGTGGTCGCTTCGATGCTTCTTATGTACAGCAATCCGAGATGACGTCGAAGATGATATACTGTAATCGAATGTAAGGCATTTCACGGTATCATTGCCACGAGGAACTCGGAAGAAGGCCAGTCGTTGACAGTTGCTGGTTGTTGTAGCGGTGAAAATACACGGAAAATCAGCAAAAGCATTAGCGGATGATAGACAATGTTGCTTGCCAGCGAAGGGTCGTGCCCTCTGAAGAAGTGGTCGCTTCGATGCTTATTATGTACAGCAATCAGAGATGACGTCGCAGATGACATACGGTAATCGAGCGTAAGGCATTCCACGTTACCATTGTCACGAGGCACTATTAAGAAGGCCAGTCGTTGACAGTTGCTGGTTTTTGTAGCAGTGAAAATCCACGGCAAAATCTGCAAAAGCAGTAGTGGATGCTTAGACATGTTGCTTGCTAGCCAAGTGCCTTGCCCTCTGAAGCAGTCGCTGCGATTCTCCTTATGTACAGCAATCAAAGATGACGTCGAAGATGATATACTGTAATCGAATGTAAGGCATTTCACGGTATCGTTGCCACGAGGAACTCAGAAGAAGGCCAGTCGTTGACAGTTGCTGGTTGTTGTAGCGGTGAAAATTTACGGAAAATCTGCAAAAGCAGTAGCGGAGGCTAGACAATGTTGCTTGCAGCCAAGTGCCGTGCCCTCTGAAGCAGTGGTTGCTTCGATGCTTCTTATGTACAGCATTGAGAATTGACGTCGCAGATGAGATACGGTAATCGAATGTATGGCATTTCGCAGTATCATTGTCACGAGGAACTCGGAAGAAGGCCACTCGTTGACCGTTGCTGGTTGTTGTAGCGGTGAATATCCACGGCAAGATCTTCAGGAGCAGTAGCGGAGTCTGGACAATGTTGCTTGGCAGCCAAGTGCCGTGCCCTCTGAAGCAGTGGTCGCTTCGGTGCTTCTTATGTACACCATTCAGAAATGACATACGGTAATCGAATGTAAGCCATTTCAAGGTATCATTGCCACGAGGAACTCGGAAGAAGGCCAGTCGTTGTCAGTTGCTGGTTGTTGTAGCGGTGAAAATCCACGGAAAATCTGGAAAAGCAGTAGCGGAGGCTAGACAATGTTGTTTGCCAGCCAAGGGCCGTGCCCTCTGAAGCAGTAATCGCTTCGATGTTTCTTATGTACAGCATTCAGAATTGACGTCGCAGATGAGATACGGTAATCGAATGTAAGGCATTTCACGGTATCATTGTCACGAGGAACTCGGAAGAACGAAACTCGTTGACCGTTGCTGGTTGTTGTAGCGGTGAAAATCCACGGAAAATCTGCAAAAGCAGTAGCGGAGGCTAGATAATGTTGCTTGCCAGCCAAGTGCCGTGCCCTCTAAAGCAGTGGCCGCTTCGGTGCTTCTTATGTACAGCATTCAGAAATGAGGTCGCAGATGACATACGGTAATCGAATGTAAGCCATTTCAAGGTATCATTGCCACGAGGAACTCGGAAGAAGGCCAGTCGTTGACAGTTGCTGGTTGTTGTAGCGGTGAAAATCCACGGAAAATCTGGAAAAGCAGTAGCGGAGGCTAGACAATGTTGTTTGCCAGCCAAGGGCCGTGCCCTCTGAAGCAGTAATCGCTTCGATGTTTCTTATGTACAGCATTCAGAATTGACGTCGCAGATGAGATACGGTAATCGAATGTAAGGCATTTCACGGTATCATTGTCACGAGGAACTCGGAAGAACGAAACTCGTTGACCGTTGCTGGTTGTTGTAGCGGTGAAAATCCACGGCAAGATCTTCAAGAGCAGTAGCGGAGGATAGACAATGTTGCTTGCCAGCCAAGTGCCGTGCCCTCTGAAGCAGTGGTCGCTTCGATGCTTCTTATGTACAGCATTCAGAAATGACGTCGCAGATGACATACGGTAATCGAATGTAAGGCATTTCACGGTATCATTGTCACGAGAAACTCGGAAGAAGGCCAGTCGTTGACAGTTGCTGGTTGTTGTAGCGGTGAAAATCCACGGCAAGATCTTCAAGAGCAGTAGCGGAGGATAGACAATGTTGCTTGCCAGCCAAGTGCCGTGCCCTCTGAAGCAGTGGTCGCTTCGATGCTTCTTATGTACAGCATTCAGAAATGAAGTCCCAGATGACATACGGTAATCGAATGTAAGGCATTTCACGGTATCATTGTCACGAGGAATTCGGAAGAAGGCCCGTCGTTGACAGTTGCTGGTTGTTGTAGCGGTGAAAATCCACGGAAAATCTGCAAAAGCAGTAGCGGAGGCTAGACAATGTTGCTTGCCAGCCAAGTGCCGTGTCCTTTGAAGCAGTAGTCGCTTCGATGCTTCTTATGTGCAGCATTCAGAAATCACGTCGCAGATGACATACAGTAATCGAATGTAAGGCATTCCACGTTATCATTGTCACGAGGAACTCGGAAGAAGGCTAGTCGTTGACAGTTGCTGGCTGTTGTAGGTGTGAAAATCCACGGAAAATCTGTAAAAGCAGTAGCGGAGGCTGGACTATGTTGCCTGCCAGCCAAGTGCCGTGCTCTCTGAAGCAGTGGGCGCTTCGATGCTTCTTATGCACAGCATTCAGAAATGTGGTCGCAGAGGACATACGGTAATCGAAACTAAGGCATTTCACGGTATCATTCCCACGAGGAACTCGGAAGAAGGCCAGTCGTTGACAGTTGCTGGTTGTTGTAGCTGTGAATATCCCCGGAAAATCTGCAAAAGCAGTAGCGGAGGCTAGACAATGTTTCTTGCCAGCCAAGGGCCGTGCCCTCTGAAGCAGGGGTCGCTTCGATGCTTCTTATGCACGGCATACAGAAATGACGTCGCAGATGACATACGGTAATCGAATGTAAGGCATTCCACGTTACCATTGTCACGAGGCACTAGGAAGAAGGCCAGTCGTTGACGGTTGCTGGTTTTTGTAGCAGTGAAAATCCACGGAAAATCTGCAAAAGCATTAGCGGAGGCTAGACAATGTTGCTTGCCAGCCAAGAGCCGTGCATTCTGAAGCAGTGGTCGCTTCGATGCTTCTTATGTACAGCATTCAGAAATGACGTCACAGATGACATTCGGTAATGGAATGTAAGGCATTCCACGTTATTATTGCCTCGAGGAACTCGGAAGAAGGCCAGTCGTTGACAGTTGCTGATTGTTGTAGTGGTGAAAATCCACGGAAAATCTGCAAAAGCAGTAGCGGAGTCTAGACAATGTTGCTTGCCAGCCAAGTGCCGGGCCCTCTGAAGCAGTGGTTGCTTCGATGCTTCTTATGTGCAGCATTCAGAATTGACGTCGCAGATGAGATACGGTAATCGAATGTAAGGCATTTCACGGTATCATTGTCACGAGGAATTCGGAAGAAGGCCAGTCGTTGACAGTTGTTGGATTTTATAGCGGTGAAAATACACGGAAAATCGGCAAAAGCATTAGCGGAGGATAGACAATGTTGCTTGCCAGCCAAGGGTCGTGCCCTCTGAAGCAGTGGTCGCTTCGATAATTGTTATGTACAGCATTCAGAAATCACGTCGCAGATGACATACGGTAATCGAATCTAAGGCATTTCACGGTATCATTGTCACGAGGAATTCGGAAGAAGGCCAGTCGTTGACAGTTGTTAGTTGTTATAGCGGTGAAAATACACGGAAAATCAGCAAAAGCATTAGCGGATGATAGACAATGTTGCTTGCCAGCGAAGGGTCATGCCCTCTGAAGCAGTGGTCGCTTCGATGCTTATTATGTACAGCAATCAGAGATGACGTCGCAGATGACATACGGTAATCGAGCGTAAGGCATTCCACGTTACCATTGTCACGAGGCACTATTAAGAAGGCCAGTCGTTGACAGTTGCTGGTTTTTGTAGCAGTGAAAATCCACGGCAAAATCTGCAAAAGCAGTAGTGGATGCTTAGACATGTTGCTTGCTAGCCAAGTGCCTTGCCCTCTGAAGCAGTCGCTGCGATGCTCCTTATGTACAGCAATCAGAGATGACGTCGAAGATGATATACTGTAATCGAATGTAAGGCATTTCACGGTATCATTGCCACGAGGAACTCGGAAGAAGGCCAGTCGTTGACAGTTGCTGGTTGTTGTAGCGGTGAAAATCCACGGAAAATCTGCAAAAGCAGTAGCGGAGGCTAGACAATGTTGCTTGCCAGCCATGTGCCGTGCCCTCTGAAGCAGTAGTTGCTTCGATGCTTCTTATGTACAGCATTCAGAAATGACGTTGCAGATGAGATACAGTTGCTGGTTGTTGTAGCGGTGAAAATGCACGGAAAATCTGCAAAAGCAGTAGCGGAGGCTAGACAATGTTGCTTGTCAGCCAAGTGCCGTGCCCTCTGAAGCAGTGGTTGCTTCGATGTTTCTTATGTACAGCATTGAGAATTGACGTCGCAGATGAGATACGGTAATCGAATGTATGGCATTTCGCAGTATCATTGTCACGATGAACTCGGAAGTAGGCCACTCGTTGACCTTTGCTGGTTGTTGTAGCGGTGAAAATCCACGGCAAGATCTTCAGGAGCAGTAGCGGAGGATAGACAATGTTGCTTGCCAGCCAAGTGCCGTGCCCTCTAAAGCAGTGGCTGCTTGGATGCTTCTTATGTACAGCATTCAGAATTGACGTCGCAGATGAGATACGGTAATCGAACGTAAGGCATTTCACGGTATCATTGTCACGAGGAACTCGGAAGAAGGCCAGTCGTTGACCGTTGCTGGTTGTTGTAGCGGTGAAAATCCAGGGAAAATCTGCAAAAGCAGTAGCGGAGTCTGGACAATGTTGCTTGGCAGCCAAGTGCCGTGCCCTCTGAAGCAGTGGTCGCTTCGGTGCTTCTTATGTACAGCATTCAGAAATGAGGTCGCAGATGACATACGGTAATCGAATGTAAGCCATTTCAAGGTATCATTGCCACGAGGAACTCGGAAGAAGGTCAGTCGTTGACAGTTGCTGGTTGTTGTAGCGGTGAAAATCCACGGAAAATCTGGAAAAGCAGTAGCGGAGGCTAGACAATGTTGTTTGCCAGCCAAGGGCCGTGCCCTCTGAAGCAGTAATCGCTTCGATGTTTCATATGTACAGCATTCAGGAGTGACGTCGCAGATGAGATACGGTAATCGAATGTAAGGCATTTCACGGTATCATTGTCACGAGGAACTCGGAAGAACGAAACTCGTTGACCGTTGCTGGTTGTTGTAGCGGTGAAAATCCACGGCAAGATCTTCAAGAGCAGTAGCGGAGGATAGACAATGTTGCTTGCCAGCCAAGTGCCGTGCCCTCTGAAGCAGTGGTCGCTTCGATGCTTCTTATGTACAGCATTCAGAAATGAAGTCGCAGATGACATACGGTAATCGAATGTAAGGCATTTCACGGTATCATTGTCACGAGGAATTCGGAAGAAGGCCAGTCGTTGACAGTTGCTGGTTGTTGTAGCGGTGAAAATCCACGGAAAATCTGCAAAAGCAGTAGCGGAGGCTAGACAATGTTGCTTGCCAGCCAAGTGCCGTGCCCTTTGAAGCAGTAGTCGCTTCGATGCTTCTTATGTGCAGCATTCAGAAATGACGTCGCAGATGACATACGGTAATCGAATGTAAGGCATTCCACGTTATCATTGTCACGAGGAACTCGGAAGAAGGCCAGTCGTTGACAGTTGCTGGTTGTTGTAGCGGTGAAAATCCACGGCAAGATCTTCAAGAGCAGTAGCGGAGGATAGACAATGTTGCTTGCCAGCCAAGTGCCGTGCCCTCTGAAGCAGTAGTCGCTTCGATGCTTCTTATGTGCAGCATTCAGAAATCACGTCGCAGATGACATACGGTAATCGAATGTAAGGCATTCCACGTTATCATTGTCACGAGGAACTGGGAAGAAGGCTAGTCGTTGACAGTTGCTGGCTGTTGTAGGGGTGAAAATCCACGGAAAATCTGTAAAAGCAGTAGCGGAGGCTGGACTATGTTGCCTGCCAGCCAAGTGCCGTGCTCTCTGAAGCAGTGGTCGCTTCGATGCTTCTTATGCACAGCATTCAGAAATGTGGTCGCAGAGGGCATACGGTAATCGAATCTAAGGCATTTCACGGTATCATTGTCACGAGGAATTCGGAAGAAGGGCAGTCGTTGACAGTTGTTGGATTTTATAGCGGTGAAAATACACGGAAAATCTGCAAAAGCATTAGCGGAGGATAGACAATGTTGCTTGCCAGCCAAGGGTCGTGCCCTCTGAAGCAGTGGTCGCTTCGATGCTTATTATGTACAGCAATCAGAGATGACGTCGCAGATGACATACGGTAATCGAGCGTAAGGCATTCCACGTTACCATTGTCACGAGGCACTATTAAGAAGGCCAGTCGTTGACAGTTGCTGGTTTTTGTAGCAGTGAAAATCCACGGCAAAATCTGCAAAAGCAGTAGTGGATGCTTAGACATGTTGCTTGCTAGCCAAGTGCCTTGCCCTCTGAAGCAGTCGCTGCGATGCTCCTTATGTACAGCAATCAGAGATGACGTCGAAGATGATATACTGTAATCGAATTTAAGGCATTTCACGGTATCATTGCCACGAGGAACTCGGAAGAAGGCCAGTCGTTGACAGTTGCTGGTTGTTGTAGCGGTGAAAATCCACGGAAAATCTGCAAAAGCAGTAGCGGAGGCTAGACAATGTTGCTTGCCAGCCAAGTGCCATGCCCTCTGAAGCAGTGGTTGCTTCGATGCGTCTTATGTACAGCATTCAGAAATGACGTTGCAGATGAGATACAGTTGCTGGTTGTTGTAGCGGTGAAAATGCACGGAAAATCTGCAAAAGCAGTAGCGGAGGCTAGACAATGTTGCTTGTCAGCCAAGTGCCGTGCCCTCTGAAGCAGTGGTTGCTTCGATGCTTCTTATGTACAGCATTGAGAATTGACGTCGCAGATGAGATACGGTAATCGAATGTATGGCATTTCGCAGTATCATTGTCACGAGGAACTCGGAAGAAGGCCACTCGTTGACCGTTGCTGGTTGTTGTAGCGGTGAAAATCCACGGCAAGATCTTCAGGAGCAGTAGCGGAGGATAGACAATGTTGCTTGCCAGCCAAGTGCCGTGCCCTCTAAAGCAGTGGCTGCTTGGATGCTTCTTATGTACAGCATTCAGAATTGACGTCGCAGATGACATACGGTAATCGAATGTAAGCCATTTCAAGGTATCATTGTCACGAGGAACTCGGAAGAAGGCCAGTCGTTGACAGTTGCTGGTTGTTGTAGCGGTGAAAATCCACGGAAAATCTGGAAAAGCAGTAGCGGAGGCTAGACAATGTTGTTTGCCAGCCAAGGGCCGTGCCCTCTGAAGCAGTAATCGCTTCGATGTTTCTTATGTACAGCATTCAGAATTGACGTCGCAGATGAGATACGGTAATCGAATGTAAGGCATTTCACGGTATCATTGTCACGAGGAACTCGGAAGAGCGAAACTCGTTGACCGTTGCTGGTTGTTGTAGCGGTGAAAATCCACGGCAAGATCTTCAAGAGCAGTAGCGGAGGATAGACAATGTTGCTTGCCAGCCAAGGGTCGTGCCCTCTGAAGCAGTGGTCGCTTCTATGCTTATTATGTACAGCAATCAGAGATGACGTCGCAGATGACATACGGTAATCGAGCGTAAGGCATTCCACGTTACCATTGTCGCGAGGCGCTATTATGAAGGCCAGTCGTTGACAGTTGCTGGTTTTTGTAGCAGTGAAAATCCACGGCAAAATCTGCAAAAGCAGTAGTGGATGCTTAGACATGTTGCTTGCTAGCCAAGTGCCTTGTCCTCCGAAGCAGTGGTCGCTGCGATGCTCCTTATGTACAGCAATCAGAGATGACGCCGAAGATGATATACTGTAATCGAATGTAAGGCATTTCACGCTATCATTGCCACGAGGAACTCGGAAGAAGGCCAGTCGTTGACAGTTGCTGGTTGTTGTAGCGGTGAAAATCCACGGAAAATTTGCAAAAGCAGTAGCGGAGGCTAAACAATGTTGCTTGCCAGCCAAGTGCCGTGCCCTCTGAAGCAGTGGTCGCTTCGATGCTTCTTATGTACAGCATTCAGAAATGAAGTCGCAGATGACATACGGTAATCGAATGTAAGGCATTTCACGGTATCATTGTCACGAGGAATTCGGAAGAAGGCCAGTCGTTGACAGTTGCTGGTTGTTGTAGCGGTGAAAATCCGCGGAAAATCTGCAAAAGCAGTAGCGGAGGCTAGACAATGTTGCTTGCCAGCCAAGTGCCGTGCCCTTTGAAGCAGTAGTCGCTTCGATGCTTCTTATATGCAGCATTCAGAAATGACGTCGCAGATGACATACGGTAATCGAATGTAAGGCATTCCACGTTATCATTGTCACGAGGAACTCGGAAGAAGGCCAGTCGTTGACAGTTGCTGGTTGTTGTAGCGGTGAAAATCCACGGCAAGATCTTCAAGAGCAGTAGCGGAGGATAGACAACGTTGCTTGTCAGCCAAGTGCCGTGCCCTCTGAAGCAGTGGTCGCTTCGATGCTTCTTATGCACGGCATACAGAAATGATGTCGCAGATGACATACGGTAATCGAGCGTAAGGCATACCACGTTACCATTGTCACGAGGCACTAGGAAGAAGGCCAGTCGTTGACGGTTGCTGGTTTTTGTAGCAGTGAAAATCCACGGAAAATCTGCAAAAGCAGTAGCGGAGGCTAGACAATGTTGCTTGCCAGCCAAGAGCCGTGCATTCTGAAGCAGTGGTCGCTTCGATGCTTCTTATGTACAGCATTCAGAAATGACGTCACAGATGACATTCGGTAATGGAATGTAAGGCATTCCACGTTATTATTGCCTCGAGGAACTCGGAAGATGGCCAGTCGTTGACAGTTTCTGGTTGTTGTAGTGGTGAAAATCCACGGAAAACCTGCAAAAGCAGTTTGCGGAGGCTGGACAATGTTGCTTGCCAGCCAAGTGCCGTGCTCTCTGAAGCAGTGGTCGCTTCGATGCTTCTTATGTACAGCATTCAGAAATGACGTCGCAGATGGCATACGGTAATCGATTGTAAAGCATTCCACGTTATCATTGCCTCGAGGAACTCGGAAGAAGGCCAGTTTACAGTTTCTGGTTGTTGTAGCGGTGAAAATCCATGGAAAATCTGCAAAAGCAGTAGCGGAGGCTAGACAATGTTGCTTGCCAGCCAAGTGCCGTGCCCTCTGAAGCAGTGATTGCTTCGATGCTTCTTATGTACAGCATTCAGAAATGACGTTGCAGATGAGATACAGTTGCTGGTTGTTGTAGCGGTGAAAATGCACGGAAAATCTGCAAAAGCAGTAGCGGAGGCTAGACAATGTTGCTTGCCAGCCAAGTGCCGTGCCCTCTGAAGCAGTGGTTGCTTCGATGCTTCTTATGTACATCATTGAGAATTGACGTCGCAAATGAGATACGGTAATCGAATGTAGGGCATTTCACGGTATCATTGTCACGAGGAACTCGGAAGAAGGCCACTCGTTGACCGTTGCTGGTTGTTGTAGCGGTGAAAATACACGGAAAATCTGCAAAAGCAGTAGCGGAGGATAGACAATGTTGCTTGCCAGCCAAGTGCTGTGCCCTCTGAAGCAGTGGTCGCTTCGGTGCTTCTTATGTACAGCATTCAGAAATGAGGTCGCAGACGACATACGGTAATCGAATGTAAGCCATTTCAAGGTATCATTGCCACTAGGAACTCGAAAGAAGGCCAGTCGTTGACAGTTGCTGGTTGTTGTAGCGGTGAAAATCCACGGAAAATCTGGAAAAGCAGTAGCGGAGGCTAGACAATGTTGTTTGCCAGCCAAGGGCCGTGCCCTCTGAAGCAGTAATCGCTTCGATGTTTCTTATGTACAGCATTCAGAATTGACGTCGCAGATGAGATACGGTAATCGAATGTAAGGCATTTCACGGTATCATTGTCACGAGGAACTCGGAAGAACGAAACTCGTTGACCGTTGCTGGTTGTTGTAGCGGTGAAAATCCACGGCAAGATCTTCAAGAGCAGTAGCGGAGGATAGACAATGTTGCTTGCCAGCCAAGTGCCGTGCCCTCTGAAGCAGTGGTCGCTTCGATGCTTCTTATGTACAGCATTCAGAAATGAAGTCGCAGATGACATACGGTAATCGAATGTAAGGCATTTCACGGTATCATTGTCACGAGGAATTCGGAAGAAGGCCAGTCGTTGACAGTTGCTGGTTGTTGTAGCGGTGAAAATCCGCGGAAAATCTGCAAAAGCAGTAGCGGAGGCTAGACAATGTTGCTTGCCAGCCATGTGCCGTGCCCTTTGAAGCAGTAGTCGCTTCGATGCTTCTTATATGCAGCATTCAGAAATGACGTCGCAGATGACATACGGTAATCGAATGTAAGGCATTCCACGTTATCATTGTCACGAGGAACTCGAAAGAAGGCCAGTCGTTGACAGTTGCTGGTTGTTGTAGCGGTGAAAATCCACGGCAAGATCTTCAAGAGCAGTAGCGGAGGATAGACAATGTTGCTTGTCAGCCAAGTGCCGTGCCCTCTGAAGCAGTGGTCGCGTCGATGCTTCTTATGCACGGCATACAGAAATGACGTCGCAGATGACATACGGTAATCGAGCGTAAGGCATACCACGTTACCATTGTCACGAGGCACTAGGAAGAAGGCCAGTCGTTGACGGTTGCTGGTTTTTGTAGCAGTGAAAATCCACGGAAAATCTGCAAAAGCAGTAGCGGAGGCTAGACAATGTTGCTTGCCAGCCAAGAGCCGTGCATTCTGAAGCAGTGGTCGCTTCGATGCTTCTTATGTACAGCATTCAGAAATGACGTCACAGATGACATTCGGTAATGGAATGTGATGCATTCCACGTTATTATTGCCTCGAGGAACTCGGAAGATGGCCAGTCGTTGACAGTTGCTGGTTGTTGTAGTGGTGAAAATCCACGGAAAACCTGCAAAAGCAGTTTGCGGAGGCTGGACAATGTTGCTTGCCAGCCAAGTGCCGTGCTCTCTGAAGCAGTGGTCGCTTCGATGCTTCTTATGTACAGCATTCAGAAATGACGTTGCAGATGAGATACAGTTGCTGGTTGTTGTAGCGGTGAAAATGCACGGAAAATCTGCAAAAGCAGTAGCGGAGGCTAGACAATGTTGCTTGCCAGCCAAGTGCCGTGCCCTCTGAAGCAGTGGTTGCTTCGATGCTTCTTATGTACATCATTGAGAATTGACGTCGCAAATGAGATACGGTAATCGAATGTAGGGCATTTCACGGTATCATTGTCACGAGGAACTCGGAAGAAGGCCACTCGTTGACCGTTGCTGGTTGTTGTAGCGGTGAAAATCCACGGCAAGATCTTCAAGAGCAGTAGCGGAGGATAGACAATGTTGCTTGCCAGCCAAGTGCCGTGCCCTCTGAAGCAGTGGTCGCTTCGATGCTTCTTATGTACAGCATTCAGAAATGAAGTCGCAGATGACATAAGGTAATCGAATGTAAGGCATTTCACGGTATCATCGTCACGAGGAAATCGGAAGAGGGCCAGTCGTTGACAATGCTGGTTGTTGTAGCGGTAAAAATACACGGAAAATCTGCAAAAGCAGTAGCGGAGGATAGACAATGTTGCTTGCCAGCCAAGTGCTGTGCCCTCTGAAGCAGTGGTGGCTTCGATGCTTTTTATGTACAGCATTCATAAATGACGTCGCAAATGACATACGGTAATCGAGGGTAAGGCATTCCACGTTACCATTGTCACGAGGCGCTAGGAAGAAGGCCAGTCGTTGACGGTTGCTGGTTTTTGTAGCAGTGAAAATCCACGTCAAAATCTGCAAAAGCAGTAGTGGATGCTTAGACATGTTGCTTGCTAGCCAAGTGCCTTCCCCTCTGAAGCAGTGGTCGCTGCGATGCTCCTTATGTACAGCATTCAGAAATGATGTCGCTGATGACATACGGTAATCGAATGAAGGCCAGTCGTTGACAGCTGCTGGTTGTTGAAGCGGTGAAAATCCACGGAAAATCTGCAAAAGCAGTAGCGGAGGCTAGACTATGTTGCTTGCCAGCCAAGAGCCGTGCCCTCTGAAGCAGTGATCGCTTCGATGCTTCTTATGTGCAGCATTCAGAAATGACGTCGCAGATGACAAACCGTAATCGAATGTAAGGCATTTCACGGTATCATTGTCACGAGGAATTCGGAAGAAGGCCAGTCGTTGACAGTTGTTGGTTGTTATAGCGGTGAAAATACACGGAAAATCTGCAAAAGCATTAGCGGAGGATAGACAATGTTGCTTGCCAGCCAAGGGTCGTGCGCTCTGAAGCAGTGGTCGCTTCGATGCTTATTATGTACAGCAATCAGAGATGACGTCGCAGATGACATACGGTAATCGAGAGTAAGGCATTCCACGTTACCATTGTCACGAGGCACTATTAAGAAGGCCAGTCGTTGACAGTTGCTGGTTTCTGTAGCAGTGAAAATCCACGGCAAAATCTGCAAAAGCAGTAGTGGATGCTTAGACATGTTGCTTGCTAGCCAAGTGCCTTGTCCGCTGAAGCAGTGGTCGCTGCGATGCTCCTTATGTACAGCAATCAGAGATGACGTCGAAGATGATATACTGTAATCGAATGTAAGGCATTTCACGGTATCATTGCCACGAGGAACTCGGAAGAAGGCCAGTCGTTGACAGTTGCTGGTTGTTGTAGCGGTGAAAATCCACGGAAAATTTGCAAAAGCAGTAGCGGAGGCTAGACAATGTTGCTTGCCAGCCAAGAGCCGTGCATTCTGAAGCAGTGGTCGCTTCGATGCTTCTTATGTACAGAATTCAGAAAGGACGTCGCAGATGACATACGGTAATCGATTGTAAAGCATTCCACGTTATGATTGCCTCGAGGAACTCGGAAGAAGGCCAGTTGTTGACAGTTTCTGGTTGTTGTAGCGGTGAAAATCCATGGAAAATCTGCAAAAGCAGTAGCGGAGTCTGGACAATGTTGCTTGCCAGCCAAGTGCCGTGCCCTCTGAAGCAGTGGTCGCTTCGATGCTTCTTATGTACAGCATTCAGAAATGAAGTCGCAGATGACATACGGTAATCGAATGTAAGGCATTTCACGGTATCATTGTCACGAGGAATTCGGAAGAAGGCCAGTCGATGACAGTTGCTGGTTGTTGTAGCGGTGAAAATCCACGGAAAATCTGCAAAAGCAGTAGCGGAGGCTAGACAATGTTGGTTGCCAGCCAAGTGCCGTGCCCTTTGAAGCAGTAGTCGCTTCGATGCTTCTTATGTGCAGCATTCAGAAATCACGTCGCAGATGACATACGGTAATCGAATGTAAGGCATTCCACGTTATCATTGTCACGAGGAACTCGGAAGAAGGCTAGTCGTTGACAGTTGCTGGCTGTTGTAGGGGTGAAAATCCACGGAAAATCTGTAAAAGCAGTAGCGGAGGCTGGACTATGTTGCCTGCCAGCCAAGTGCCGTGCTCTCTGAAGCAGTAGTCGCTTCGATGCTTCTTATGCACGGCATACAGAAATGACGTCGCAGATGACATACGGTAATCGAATGTAAGGCATTCCACGTTACTATTGTCACGAGGAACTCGGAAGAAGGCCAGTCGTTGACAGTTGTTGGTTGTTATAGCGGTGAAAATACACGTAAAATCTGCAAAAGCAGTAGCGGAGGATGGACAATGTTGCTTGGTAGCCAAGGGCCGTGCCCTCTGAAGCAGTGGTCGCTTCGATGCTTCTTATGTACAGCAATCAGAGATGACGTCGCAGATGACATACGGTAATCGAGCGTAAGGCATACCACGTTACCATTGTCACGAGGCACTAGGAAGAAGGCCAGTCGTTGACGGTTGCTGGTTTTTGTAGCAGTGAAAATCCACGGAAAATCTGCAAAAGCAGTAGCGGAGGCTAGACAATGTTGCTTGCCAGCCAAGAGCCGTGCATTCTGAAGCAGTGGTCGCTTCGATGCTTCTTATGTACAGCATTCAGAAATGACGTCACAGATGACATTCGGTAATGGAATGTAAGGCATTCCACGTTATTATTGCCTCGAGGAACTCGGAAGAAGGCCAGTCGTTGACAGTTGCTGGTTGTTGTAGTGGTGAAAATCCACGGAAAATCTGCAAAAGCAGTAGCGGAGGCTGGACAATGTTGCTTGCCAGCCAAGTGCCGTGCTCTCTGAAGCAGTGGTCGCTTCGATGCTTCTTATGTACAGCATTCAGAAATGAGGTCGCAGATGAGGTACAGTTGCTGGTTGTTGTAGCGGTGAAAATCCACGGAAAATCTGCAAAAGCAGTAGCGGAGGCTAGACAATGTTGCTTGCCAGCCAAGTGCCGGGCCGTCTAAAGCAGTGGTTGCTTCGATGCTTCTTATGTACAGCATTCAGAAATGAGGTCGCAGATGACATACGGTAATCGAATCTAAGGCATTTCACGGTATCATTGTCACGAGAAATTCGGAAGAAGGCCAGTCGTTGACAGTTGTTGGATTTTATAGCGGTGAAAATACACGGAAAATCTGCAAAAGCATTAGCGGAGGATAGACAATGTTGCTTGCCAGCCAAGGGTCGTGCCCTCTGAACCAGTGGTCGCTTCGATAATTGTTATGTACAGCATTCAGAAATCACGTCGCAGATGACATACGGTAATCGAATCTAAGGCATTTCACGGTATCATTGTCACGAGGAATTCGGAAGAAGGCCAGTCGTTGACAGTTGTTAGTTGTTATAGCGGTGAAAATACACGGAAAATCAGCAAAAGCATTAGCGGATGATAGACAATGTTGCTTGCCAGCGAAGGGTCGTGCCCTCTGAAGCAGTGGTCGCTTCGATGCTTATTATGTACAGCAATCAGAGATGACGTCGCAGATGACATACGGTAATCAAGCGTAAGGCATTCCACGTTACCATTGTCACGAGGCACTATTAAGAAGGAAAGTCGTTGACAGTTGCTGGTTTTTGTAGCAGTGAAAATCCACGGCAAAATCTGCAAAAGCAGTAGTGGATGCTTAGACATGTTGCTTGCTAGCCAAGTGCCTTGCCCTCTGAAGCAGTCGCTGCGATGCTCCTTATGTACAGCAATCAGAGATGACGTCGAAGATGATATACTGTAATCGAATGTAAGGCATTTCACGGTATCATTGCCACGAGGAACTCGGAAGAAGGGCAGTCGTTGACAGTTGCTGGTTGTTGTAGCGGTGAAAATCCATGGAAAATCTGCAAAAGCAGCAGCGGAGGCTATACAATGTTGCTTGCCAGCCAAGTGCCGTGCCCTCTGAAGCAGTGATTGCTTCGATGCTTCTTATGTACAGCATTCAGAAATGACGTTGCAGATGAGATACAGTTGCTGGTTGTTGTAGCGGTGAAAATGCACGGAAAATCTGCAAAAGCAGTAGCGGAGGCTAGACAATGTTGCTTGCCAGCCAAGTGCCGTGCCCTCTGAAGCAGTGGTTGCTTCGATGCTTCTTATGTACATCATTGAGAATTGACGTCGCAAATGAGATACGGTAATCGAATGTAGGGCATTTCACGGTATCATTGTCACGAGGAACTCGGAAGAAGGCCACTCGTTGACCGTTGCTGGTTGTTGTAGCGGTGAAAATACACGGAAAATCTGCAAAAGCAGTAGCGGAGGATAGACAATGTTGCTTGCCAGCCAAGTGCTGTGCCCTCTGAAGCAGTGGTCGCTTCGGTGCTTCTTATGTACAGCATTCAGAAATGAGGTCGCAGATGACATACGGTAATCGAATGTAAGCCATTTCAAGGTATCATTGCCACTAGGAACTCGAAAGAAGGCCAGTCGTTGACAGTTGCTGGTTGTTGTAGCGGTGAAAATCCACGGAAAATCTGGAAAAGCAGTAGCGGAGGCTAGACAATGTTGTTTGCCAGCCAAGGGCCGTGCCTTCTGAAGCAGTAATCGCTTCGATGTTTCTTATGTACAGCATTCAGAATTGACGTCGCAGATGAGATACGGTAATCGAATGTAAGGCATTTCACGGTATCATTGTCACGAGGAACTCGGAAGAACGAAACTCGTTGACCGTTGCTGGTTGTTGTAGCGGTGAAAATCCACGGCAAGATCTTCAAGAGCAGTAGCGGAGGATAGACAATGTTGCTTGCCAGCCAAGTGCCGTGCCCTCTGAAGCAGTGGTCGCTTCGATGCTTCTTATGTACAGCATTCAGAAATGAAGTCGCAGATGACATACGGTAATCGAATGTAAGGCATTTCACGGTATCATTGTCACGAGGAATTCGGAAGAAGGCCAGTCGTTGACAGTTGCTGGTTGTTGTAGCGGTGAAAATCCGCGGAAAATCTGCAAAAGCAGTAGCGGAGGCTAGACAATGTTGCTTGCCAGCCATGTGCCGTGCCCTTTGAAGCAGTAGTCGCTTCGATGCTTCTTATATGCAGCATTCAGAAATGACGTCGCAGATGACATACGGTAATCGAATGTAAGGCATTCCACGTTATCATTGTCACGAGGAACTCGGAAGAAGGCCAGTCGTTGACAGTTGCTGGTTGTTGTAGCGGTGAAAATCCACGGCAAGATCTTCAAGAGCAGTAGCGGAGGATAGACAATGTTGCTTGTCAGCCAAGTGCCGTGCCCTCTGAAGCAGTGGTCGCTTCGATGCTTCTTATGCACGGCATACAGAAATGACGTCGCAGATGACATACGGTAATCGAGCGTAAGGCATACCACGTTACCATTGTCACGAGGCACTAGGAAGAAGGCCAGTCGTTGACGGTTGCTGGTTTTTGTAGCAGTGAAAATCCACGGAAAATCTGCAAAAGCAGTAGCGGAGGCTAGACAATGTTGCTTGCCAGCCAAGAGCCGTGCATTCTGAAGCAGTGGTCGCTTCGATGCTTCTTATGTACAGCATTCAGAAATGATGTCACAGATGACATTCGGTAATGGAATGTAAGGCATTCCACGTTATTATTGCCTCGAGGAACTCGGAAGATGGCCAGTCGTTGACAGTTGCTGGTTGTTGTAGTGGTGAAAATCCACGGAAAACCTGCAAAAGCAGTTTGCGGAGGCTGGACAATGTTGCTTGCCAGCCAAGTGCCGTGCTCTCTGAAGCAGTGGTCGCTTCGATGCTTCTTATGTACAGCATTCAGAAATGACGTCGCAGATGGCATACGGTAATCGATTGTAAAGCATTCCACGTTATCATTGCCTCGAGGAACTCGGAAGAAGGCCAGTTGTTTACAGTTTCTGGTTGTTGTAGCGGTGAAAATCCATGGAAAATCTGCAAAAGCAGTAGCGGAGGCTAGACAATGTTGCTTGCCAGCCAAGTGCCGTGCCCTCTGAAGCAGTGATTGCTTCGATGCTTCTTATGTACAGCATTCAGAAATGACGTTGCAGATGAGATACAGTTGCTGGTTGTTGTAGCGGTGAAAATGCACGGAAAATCTGCAAAAGCAGTAGCGGAGGCTAGACAATGTTGCTTGCCAGCCAAGTGCCGTGCCCTCTGAAGCAGTGGTTGCTTCGATGCTTCTTATGTACATCATTGAGAATTGACGTCGCAAATGAGATACGGTAATCGAATGTAGGGCATTTCACGGTATCATTGTCACGAGGAACTCGGAAGAAGGCCACTCGTTGACCGTTGCTGGTTGTTGTAGCGGTGAAAATCCACGGCAAGATCTTCAAGAGCAGTAGCGGAGGATAGACAATGTTGCTTGCCAGCCAAGTGCCGTGCCCTCTGAAGCAGTGGTCGCTTCGATGCTTCTTATGTACAGCATTCAGAAATGAAGTCGCAGATGACATAAGGTAATCGAATGTAAGGCATTTCACGGTATCATCGTCACGAGGAAATCGGAAGAGGGCCAGTCGTTGACAATGCTGGTTGTTGTAGCGGTAAAAATACACGGAAAATCTGCAAAAGCAGTAGCGGAGGATAGACAATGTTGCTTGCCAGCCAAGTGCTGTGCCCTCTGAAGCAGTGGTGGCTTCGATGCTTTTTATGTACAGCATTCATAAATGACGTCGCAAATGACATACGGTAATCGAGGGTAAGGCATTCCACGTTACCATTGTCACGAGGCGCTAGGAAGAAGGCCAGTCGTTGACGGTTGCTGGTTTTTGTAGCAGTGAAAATCCACGTCAAAATCTGCAAAAGCAGTAGTGGATGCTTAGACATGTTGCTTGCTAGCCAAGTGCCTTCCCCTCTGAAGCAGTGGTCGCTGCGATGCTCCTTATGTACAGCATTCAGAAATGATGTCGCTGATGACATACGGTAATCGAATGTAAGGCATTCCACGGTATCATTGCCACGAGGAACTCGGAAAAAGGCCAGTCGTTGACAGCTGCTGGTTGTTGAAGCGGTGAAAATCCACGGAAAATCTGCAAAAGCAGTAGCGGAGGCTAGACTATGTTGCTTGCCAGCCAAGAGCCGTGCCCTCTGAAGCAGTGATCGCTTCGATGCTTCTTATGTGCAGCATTCAGAAATGACGTCGCAGATGACAAACCGTAATCGAATGTAAGGCATTTCACGGTATCATTGTCACGAGGAATTCGGAAGAAGGCCAGTCGTTGACAGTTGTTGGTTGTTATAGCGGTGAAAATACACGGAAAATCTGCAAAAGCATTAGCGGAGGATAGACAATGTTGCTTGCCAGCCAAGGGTCGTGCACTCTGAAGCAGTGGTCGCTTCGATGCTTATCATGTACAGCAATCAGAGATGACGTCGCAGATGACATACGGTAATCGAGAGTAAGGCATTCCACGTTACCATTGTCACGAGGCACTATTAAGAAGGCCAGTCGTTGACAGTTGCTGGTTTCTGTAGCAGTGAAAATCCACGGCAAAATCTGCAAAAGCAGTAGTGGATGCTTAGACATGTTGCTTGCTAGCCAAGTGCCTTGTCCGCTGAAGCAGTGGTCGCTGCGATGCTCCTTATGTACAGCAATCAGAGATGACGTCGAAGATGATATACTGTAATCGAATGTAAGGCATTTCACGGTATCATTGCCACGAGGAACTCGGAAGAAGGCCAGTCGTTGACAGTTGCTGGTTGTTGTACCGGTGAAAATCCACGGAAAATTTGCAAAAGCAGTAGCGGAGGCTAGACAATGTTGCTTGCCAGCCAAGAGCCGTGCATTCTGAAGCAGTGGTCGCTTCGATGCTTCTTATGTACAGAATTCAGAAAGGACGTCGCAGATGACATACGGTAATCGATTGTAAAGCATTCCACGTTATGATTGCCTCGAGGAACTCGGAAGAAGGCCAGTTGTTGACAGTTTCTGGTTGTTGTAGCGGTGAAAATCCATGGAAAATCTGCAAAAGCAGTAGCGGAGTCTGGACAATGTTGCTTGCCAGCCAAGTGCCGTGCCCTCTGAAGCAGTGGTCGCTTCGATGCTTCTTATGTACAGCATTCAGAAATGAAGTCGCAGATGACATACGGTAATCGAATGTAAGGCATTTCACGGTATCATTGTCACGAGGAATTCGGAAGAAGGCCAGTCGTTGACAGTTGCTGGTTGTTGTAGCGGTGAAAATCCACGAAAAATCTGCAAAAGCAGTAGCGGAGGCTAGACAATGTTGCTTGCCAGCCAAGTGCCGTGCCCTTTGAAGCAGTAGTCGCTTCGATGCTTCTTATGTGCAGCATTCAGAAATGACGTCGCAGATGACATACGGTAATCGAATGTAAGGCATTCCACGTTATCATTGTCACGAGGAACTCGGAAGAAGGCCAGTCGTTGACAGTTGCTGGTTGTTGTAGCGGTGAAAATCCACGGCAAGATCTTCAAGAGCAGTAGCGGAGGATAGACAATGTTGCTTGCCAGCCAAGTGCCGTGCCCTCTGAAGCAGTGGTCGCTTCGATGCTTCTTATGTACAGCATTCAGAAATGAAGTCGCAGATGACATACGGTAATCAAATGTAAGGCATTTCACGGTATCATTGTCACGAGGAATTCGGAAGAAGGCCAGTCGATGACAGTTGCTGGTTGTTGTAGCGGTGAAAATCCACGGAAAATCTGCAAAAGCAGTAGCGGAGGCTAGACAATGTTGGTTGCCAGCCAAGTGCCGTGCCCTTTGAAGCAGTAGTCGCTTCGATGCTTCTTATGTGCAGCATTCAGAAATCACGTCGCAGATGACATACGGTAATCGAATGTAAGGCATTCCACGTTATCATTGTCACGAGGAACTCGGAAGAAGGCTAGTCGTTGACAGTTGCTGGCTGTTGTAGGGGTGAAAATCCACGGAAAATCTGTAAAAGCAGTAGCGGAGGCTGGACTATGTTGCCTGCCAGCCAAGTGCCGTGCTCTCTGAAGCAGTAGTCGCTTCGATGCTTCTTATGCACGGCATACAGAAATGACGTCGCAGATGACATACGGTAATCGAATGTAAGGCATTCCACGTTACTATTGTCACGAGGAACTCGGAAGAAGGCCAGTCGTTGACAGTTGTTGGTTGTTATAGCGGTGAAAATACACGTAAAATCTGCAAAAGCAGTAGCGGAGGATGGACAATGTTGCTTGGTAGCCAAGGGCCGTGCCCTCTGAAGCAGTGGTCGCTTCGATGCTTCTTATGTACAGCAATCAGAGATGACGTCGCAGATGACATACGGTAATCGAGCGTAAGGCATACCACGTTACCATTGTCACGAGGCACTAGGAAGAAGGCCAGTCGTTGACGGTTGCTGGTTTTTGTAGCAGTGAAAATTCACGGAAAATCTGCAAAAGCAGTAGCGGAGGCTAGACAATGTTGCTTGCCAGCCAAGAGCCGTGCATTCTGAAGCAGTGGTCGCTTCGATGCTTCTTATGTACAGCATTCAGAAATGTGGTCGCTGAGGACATACGGTAATCGAATCTAAGGCATTTCACGGTATCATTGCCACTAGGAACTCGGAAGAAGGCCAGTCGTTGACAGTTGCTGGTCGTTGTAGCGGTGAAAATCCACGGAAAATCTGGAAAAGCAGTAGCGGAGGCTAGACAATGTTGTTTGCCAGCCAAGGGCCGTGCCCTCTGAAGCAGTAATCGCTTCGATGTTTCTTATGTACAGCATTCAGAATTGACGTCGCAGATGAGATACGGTAATCGAATGTAAGGCATTTCATGGTATCATTGTCACGAGGAACTCGGAAGAGCGAAACTCGTTGACCGTTGCTGGTTGTTGTAGCGGTGAAAATCCACGGCAAGATCTTCAAGAGCAGTAGCGGAGGATAGACAATGTTGCTTGCCAGCCAAGTGCCGTGCCCTCTGAAGCAGTGGTCGCTTCGATGCTTCTAATGTACAGCATTCAGAAATGAAGTCGCAGATGACATACGGTAATCGAATGTAAGGCATTTCACGGTATCATTGTCACGAGGAATTCGGAAGAAGGCCAGTCGTTGACAGTTGCTGGTTGTTGTAGCGGTGAAAATCCACGGAAAATCTGCAAAAGCAGTAGCGGAGGCTAGACAATGTTGCTTGCCAGCCAAGTGCCGTGCCCTTTGAAGCAGTAGTCGCTTCGATGCTTCTTATGTGCAGCATTCAGAAATGACGTCGCAGATGACATACGGTAATCGAATGTAAGGCATTCCACGTTATCATTGTCACGAGGAACTCGGAAGAAGGCCAGTCGTTGACAGTTGCTGGTTGTTGTAGCGGTGAAAATCCACGGCAAGATCTTCAAGAGCAGTAGCGGAGGATAGACAATGTTGCTTGCCAGCCAAGTGCCGTGCCCTCTGAAGTAGTGGTCGCTTCGATGCTTCTTATGTACAGCATTCAGAAATGAAGTCGCAGATGACATACGGTAATCGAATGTAAGGCATTTCACGGTATCATTGTCACGAGGAATTCGGAAGAAGGCCAGTCGTTGACAGTTGCTGGTTGTTGTAGCGGTGAAAATCCACGGAAAATCTGCAAAAGCAGTAGCGGAGGCTAGACAATAGTGCTTGCCAGCCAAGTGCCGTGCCCTTTGAAGCAGTAGTCACTTCGATGCTTCTTATGTGCAGCATTCAGAAATCACGTCGCAGATGACATACGGTAATCGAATCTAAGGCATTTCAC
The DNA here is from genome assembly GCF_052857255.1 of Amblyomma americanum. Classification (NCBI taxonomy): domain Eukaryota; kingdom Metazoa; phylum Arthropoda; class Arachnida; order Ixodida; family Ixodidae; genus Amblyomma; species Amblyomma americanum. The sequence continues at coordinate 133,763,862 of NC_135507.1, forward strand.
GGTATCATTGCCACGAGGAACTCGGAAGAAGGCCAGTCGTTGACAGTTGCTGGTTGTTGTAGCTGTGAATATCCACGGAAAATCTGCAAAAGCAGTAGCGGAGGCTAGACAATGTTGCTTGCCAGCCAAGAGCCGTGCATTCTGAAGCAGTGGTCGCTTCGATGCTTCTTATGTACAGCATTCAGAAATGACGTCAGAGATGACATTCGGTAATGGAATGTAAGGCATTCCACGTTAATATTGCCTCGAGGAACTCGGAAGAAGGCCAGTCGTTGACAGTTGCTGGTTGTTGTAGTGGTGAAAATCCACGGAAAATGTGCAAAAGCAGTAGCGGAGGCTGGACAATGTTGCTTGCCAGCCAAGTGCCGTGCTCTCTGAAGCAGTGGTCGCTTCGATGCTTCTTATGTACAGCATTCAGAAATGAGGTCGCAGATGAGGTACAGTTGCTGGTTGTTGTAGCGGTGAAAATCTACGGAAAATCTGCAAAAGCAGTAGCGGAGGCTAGACAATGTTGCTTGCCAGCCAAGTGCCGGGTCCTCTGAAGCAGTGGTTGCTTCGATGCTTCTTATGTGCAGCATTCAGAATTGACGTCGCAGATGAGATACGGTAATCGAATGTAAGGCATTTCACGGAATCATTGTCACGAGGAATTCGGAAGAAGGCCAGTCGTTGACAGTTGTTGGATTTTATAGCGGTGAAAATACACGAAAAATCTGCAAAAGCATTAGCGGAGGATAGACAATGTTGCTTGCCAGCCAAGGGTCGTGCCCTCTGAAGCAGTGGTCGCTTCTATGCTTATTATGTACAGCAATCAGAGATGACGTCGCAGATGACATACGGTAATCGAGCGTAAGGCATTCCACGTTACCATTGTCGCGAGGCGCTATTATGAAGGCCAGTCGTTGACAGTTGCTGGTTTTTGTAGCAGTGAAAATCCACGGCAAAATCTGCAAAAGCAGTAGTGGATGCTTAGACATGTTGCTTGCTAGCCAAGTGCCTTGTCCTCCGAAGCAGTGGTCGCTGCGATGCTCCTTATGTACAGCAATCAGAGATGACGTCGAAGATGATATACTGTAATCGAATGTAAGGCATTTCACGCTATCATTGCCACGAGGAACTCGGAAGAAGGCCAGTCGTTGACAGTTGCTGGTTGTTGTAGCGGTGAAAATCCACGGAAAATTTGCAAAAGCAGTAGCGGAGGCTAAACAATGTTGCTTGCCAGCCAAGAGCCGTGCATTCTGAAGCAGTGGACGCTTCGATGCTTCTTATGTACAGCATTCAGAAATGACCTCGCAGATGGCATACGGTAATCGATTGTAAAGCATTCCACGTTATCATTGCCTCGAGGAACTCGGAAGAAGGCCAGTTGTTTACAGTTTCTGGTTGTTGTAGCGGTGAAAATCCATGGAAAATCTGCAAAAGCAGTAGCGGAGGCTAGACAATGCTGCTTGCCAGCCAAGTGCCGTGCCCTCTGAAGCAGTGATTGCTTCGATGCTTCTTATGTACAGCATTGAGAATTGACGTCGCAAATGAGATACGGTAATGGAATGTAGGGCATTTCACGGTATCATTGTCACGAGGAACTCGGAAGAAGGCCACTCGTTGACCGTTGCTGGTTGTTGTAGCGGTGAAAATCCACGGCAAGATCTTCAAGAGCAGTAGCGGAGGATAGACAATGTTGCTTGCCAGCCAAGTGCCGTGCCCTCTGAAGCAGTGGTCGCTTCGATGCTTCTTATGTACAGCATTCAGAAATGAAGTCGCAGATGACATAAGGTAATCGAATGTAAGGCATTTCACGGTATCATCGTCACGAGGAAATCGGAAGAGGGCCACTCGTTGACAATGCTGGTTTTTGTAGCGGTAAAAATACACGGAAAATCTGCAAAAGCAGTAGCGGAGGATAGACAATGTTGCTTGCCAGCCAAGTGCTGTGCCCTCTGAAGCAGTGGTCGCTTCGGTGCTTCTTATGTACAGCATTCAGAAATGAGGTCGCAGATGACATACGGTAATCGAATGTAAGCCATTTCAAGGTATCATTGCCACTAGGAACTCGAAAGAAGGCCAGTCGTTGACAGTTGCTGGTTGTTGTAGCGGTGAAAATCCACGGAAAATCTGGAAAAGAAGTAGCGGAGGCTAGACAATGTTGTTTGCCAGCCAAGGGCCGTGCCCTCTGAAGCAGTAATCGCTTCGATGTTTCTTATGTACAGCATTCAGAATTGACGTCGCAGATGAGATACGGTAATCGAATGTAAGGCATTTCACGGTATCATTGTCACGAGGAATTCGGAAGAAGGCCAGTCGTTGACAGTTGCTGGTTGTTGTAGCGGTGAAAATCCGCGGAAAATCTGCAAAAGCAGTAGCGGAGGCTAGACAATGTTGCTTGCCAGCCAAGTGCCGTGCCCTTTGAAGCAGTAGTCGCTTCGATGCTTCTTATATGCAGCATTCAGAAATGACGTCGCAGATGACATACGGTAATCGAATGTAAGGCATTCCACGTTATCATTGTCACGAGGAACTCGGAAGAAGGCCAGTCGTTGACAGTTGCTGGTTGTTGTAGCGGTGAAAATCCACGGCAAGATCTTCAAGAGCAGTAGCGGAGGATAGACAATGTTGCTTGTCAGCCAAGTGCCGTGCCCTCTGAAGCAGTGGTCGCTTCGATGCTTCTTATGCACGGCATACAGAAATGACGTCGCAGATGACATACGGTAATCGAGCGTAAGGCATACCACGTTACCATTGTCACGAGGCACTAGGAAGAAGGCCAGTCGTTGACGGTTGCTGGTTATTGTAGCAGTGAAAATCCACGGAAAATCTGCAAAAGCAGTAGCGGAGGCTAGACAATGTTGCTTGCCAGCCAAGAGCCGTGCATTCTGAAGCAGTGGTCGCTTCGATGCTTCTTATGTACAGCATTCAGAAATGACGTCACAGATGACATTCGGTAATGGAATGTAAGGCATTCCACGTTATTATTGCCTCGAGGAACTCGGAAGATGGCCAGTCGTTGACAGTTGCTGGTTGTTGTAGTGGTGAAAATCCACGGAAAACCTGCAAAAGCAGTTTGCGGAGGCTGGACAATGTTGCTTGCCAGCCAAGTGCCGTGCTCTCTGAAGCAGTGGTCGCTTCGATGCTTCTTATGTACAGCATTCAGAAATGACGTCGCAGATGGCACACGGTAATCGATTGTAAAGCATTCCACGTTATCATTGCCTCGAGGAACTCGGAAGAAGGCCAGTTGTTTACAGTTTCTGGTTGTTGTAGCGGTGAAAATCCATGGAAAATCTGCAAAAGCAGTAGCGGAGGCTAGACAATGTTGCTTGCCAGCCAAGTGCCGTGCCCTCTGAAGCAGTGATTGCTTCGATGCTTCTTATGTACAGCATTCAGAAATGACGTTGCAGATGAGATACAGTTGCTGGTTGTTGTAGCGGTGAAAATGCACGGAAAATCTGCAAAAGCAGTAGCGGAGGCTAGACAATGTTGCTTGCCAGCCAAGTGCCGTGCCCTCTGAAGCAGTGGTTGCTTCGATGCTTCTTATGTACATCATTGAGAATTGACGTCGCAAATGAGATACGGTAATCGAATGTAGGGCATTTCACGGTATCATTGTCACGAGGAACTCGGAAGAAGGCCACTCGTTGACCGTTGCTGGTTGTTGTAGCGGTGAAAATCCACGGCAAGATCTTCAAGAGCAGTAGCGGAGGATAGACAATGTTGCTTGCCAGCCAAGTGCCGTGCCCTCTGAAGCAGTGGTCGCTTCGATGCTTCTTATGTACAGCATTCAGAAATGAAGTCGCAGATGACATAAGGTAATCGAATGTAAGGCATTTCACGGTATCATCGTCACGAGGAAATCGGAAGAGGGCCACTCGTTGACAATGCTGGTTGTTGTAGCCGTAAAAATACACGGAAAATCTGCAAAAGCAGTAGCGGAGGATAGACAATGTTGCTTGCCAGCCAAGTGCTGTGCCCTCTGAAGCAGTGGTCGCTTCGGTGCTTCTTATGTACAGCATTCAGAAATGAGGTCGCAGATGACATACGGTAATCGAATGTAAGCCATTTCAAGGTATCATTGCCACTAGGAACTCGAAAGAAGGCCAGTCGTTGACAGTTGCTGGTTGTTGTAGCGGTGAAAATCCACGGAAAATCTGGAAAAGCAGTAGCGGAGGCTAGACAATGTTGTTTGCCAGCCAAGGGCTGTGCCCTCTGAAGCAGTAATCGCTTCGATGTTTCTTATGTACAGCATTCAGAATTGACGTCGCAGATGAGATACGGTAATCGAATGTAAGGCATTTCACGGTATCATTGTCACGAGGAACTCGGAAGAACGAAACTCGTTGACCGTTGCTGGTTGTTGTAGCGGTGAAAATCCACGGCAAGATCTTCAAGAGCAGTAGCGGAGGATAGACAATGTTGCTTGCCAGCCAAGTGCCGTGCCCTCTGAAGCAGTGGTCGCTTCGATGCTTCTTATGTACAGCATTCAGAAATGAAGTCGCAGATGACATACGGTAATCGAATGTAAGGCATTTCACGGTATCATTGTCACGAGGAATTCGGAAGAAGGCCAGTCGTTGACAGTTGCTGGTTGTTGTAGCGGTGAAAATCCGCGGAAAATCTGCAAAAGCAGTAGCGGAGGCTAGACAATGTTGCTTGCCAGCCAAGTGCCGTGCCCTTTGAAGCAGTAGTCGCTTCGATGCTTCTTATGCACGGCATACAGAAATGACGTCGCAGATGACATACGGTAATCGAGCGTAAGGCATACCACGTTACCATTGTCACGAGGCACTAGGGAGAAGGCCAGTCGTTGACGGTTGCTGGTTTTTGTAGCAGTGAAAATCCACGGAAAATCTGCAAAAGCAGTAGCGGAGGCTAGACAATGTTGCTTGCCAGCCAAGAGCCGTGCATTCTGAAGCAGTGGTCGCTTCGATGCTTCTTATGTACAGCATTCAGAAATGACGTCACAGATGACATTCGGTAATGGAATGTAAGGCATTCCACGTTATTATTGCCTCGAGGAACTCGGAAGATGGCCAGTCGTTGACAGTTGCTGGTTGTTGTAGTGGTGAAAATCCACGGAAAACCTGCAAAAGCAGTTTGCGGAGGCTGGGCAATGTTGCTTGCCAGCCAAGTGCCGTGCTCTCTGAAGCAGTGGTCGCTTCGATGCTTCTTATGTACAGCATTCAGAAATGACGTCGCAGATGGCATACGGTAATCGATTGTAAAGCATTCCACGTTATCATTGCCTCGAGGAACTCGGAAGAAGGCCAGTTGTTTACAGTTTCTGGTTGTTGTAGCGGTGAAAATCCACGGCAAGATCTTCAAGAGCAGTAGCTGAGGATAGACAATGTTGCTTGCCAGCCAAGTGCCGTGCCCTCTGAAGCAGTGGTCGCTTCGATGCTTCTTATGTACAGCATTCAGAAATGAAGTCGCAGATGACATAAGGTAATCGAATGTAAGGCATTTCACGGTATCATCGTCACGAGGAAATCGGAAGAGGGCCAGTCGTTGACAATGCTGGTTGTTGTAGCGGTAAAAATACACGGAAAATCTGCAAAAGCAGTAGCGGAGGATAGACAATGTTGCTTGCCAGCCAAGTGCTGTGCCCTCTGAAGCAGTGGTGGCTTCGATGCTTTTTATGTACAGCATTCATAAATGACGTCGCAAATGACATACGGTAATCGAGGGTAAGGCATTCCACGTTACCATTGTCACGAGGCGCTAGGAAGAAGGCCAGTCGTTGACGGTTGCTGGTTTTTGTAGCAGTGAAAATCCACGTCAAAATCTGCAAAAGCAGTAGTGGATGCTTAGACATGTTGCTTGCTAGCCAAGTGCCTTCCCCTCTGAAGCAGTGGTCGCTGCGATGCTCCTTATGTACAGCATTCAGAAATGATGTCGCTGATGACATACGGTAATCGAATGTAAGGCATTCCACGGTATCACTGCCACGAGGAACTCGGAAGAAGGCCAGTCGTTGACAGCTGCTGGTTGTTGAAGCGATGAAAATCCACGGAAAATCTGCAAAAGCAGTAGCGGAGGCTAGACTATGTTGCTTGCCAGCCAAGAGCCGTGCCCTCTGAAGCAGTGATCGCTTCGATGCTTCTTATGTGCAGCATTCAGAAATGACGTCGCAGATGACAAACCGTAATCGAATGTAAGGCATTTCACGGTATCATTGTCACGAGGAATTCGGAAGAAGGCCAGTCGTTGACAGTTGTTGGTTGTTATAGCGGTGAAAATACACGGAAAATCTGCAAAAGCATTAGCGGAGGATAGACAATGTTGCTTGCCAGCCAAGGGTCGTGCACTCTGAAGCAGTGGTCGCTTCGATGCTTATTATGTACAGCAATCAGAGATGACGTCGCAGATGACATACGGTAATCGAATGTAAGGCATTTCACGGTATCATTGTCACGAGGAATTCGGAAGAAGGCCAGTCGTTGACAGTTGCTGGTTGTTGTAGCGGTGAAAATCCACGAAAAATCTGCAAAAGCAGTAGCGGAGGCTAGACAATGTTGCTTGCCAGCCAAGTGCCGTGCCCTTTGAAGCAGTAGTCGCTTCGATGCTTCTTATGTGCAGCATTCAGAAATGACGTCGCAGATGACATACGGTAATCGAATGTAAGGCATTTCACGGTATCATTGCCTCGAGGAACTCGGAAGAAGGCCAGTTGTTTACAGTTTCTGGTTGTTGTAGCGGTGAAAATCCATGGAAAATCTGCAAAAGCAGTAGCGGAGGCTAGACAATGCTGCTTGCCAGCCAAGTGCCGTGCCCTCTGAAGCAGTGATTGCTTCGATGCTTCTTATGTACAGCATTGAGAATTGACGTCGCAAATGAGATACGGTAATGGAATGTAGGGCATTTCACGGTATCATTGTCACGAGGAACTCGGAAGAAGGCCACTCGTTGACCGTTGCTGGTTGTTGTAGCGGTGAAAATCCACGGCAAGATCTTCAAGAGCAGTAGCGGAGGATAGACAATGTTGCTTGCCAGCCAAGTGCCGTGCCCTCTGAAGCAGTGGTCGCTTCGATGCTTCTTATGTACAGCATTCAGAAATGAAGTCGCAGATGACATAAGGTAATCGAATGTAAGGCATTTCACGGTATCATCGTCACGAGGAAATCGGAAGAGGGCCACTCGTTGACAATGCTGGTTGTTGTAGCGGTAAAAATACACGGAAAATCTGCAAAAGCAGTAGCGGAGGATAGACAATGTTGCTTGCCAGCCAAGTGCTGTGCCCTCTGAAGCAGTGGTCGCTTCGGTGCTTCTTATGTACAGCATTCAGAAATGAGGTCGCAGATGACATACGGTAATCGAATGTAAGCCATTTCAAGGTATCATTGCCACTAGGAACTCGAAAGAAGGCCAGTCGTTGACAGTTGCTGGTTGTTGTAGCGGTGAAAATCCACGGAAAATCTGGAAAAGAAGTAGCGGAGGCTAGACAATGTTGTTTGCCAGCCAAGGGCCGTGCCCTCTGAAGCAGTAATCGCTTCGATGTTTCTTATGTACAGCATTCAGAATTGACGTCGCAGATGAGATACGGTAATCGAATGTAAGGCATTTCACGGTATCATTGTCACGAGGAATTCGGAAGAAGGCCAGTCGTTGACAGTTGCTGGTTGTTGTAGCGGTGAAAATCCGCGGAAAATCTGCAAAAGCAGTAGCGGAGGCTAGACAATGTTGCTTGCCAGCCAAGTGCCGTGCCCTTTGAAGCAGTAGTCGCTTCGATGCTTCTTATATGCAGCATTCAGAAATGACGTCGCAGATGACATACGGTAATCGAATGTAAGGCATTCCACGTTATCATTGTCACGAGGAACTCGGAAGAAGGCCAGTCGTTGACAGTTGCTGGTTGTTGTAGCGGTGAAAATCCACGGCAAGATCTTCAAGAGCAGTAGCGGAGGATAGACAATGTTGCTTGTCAGCCAAGTGCCGTGCCCTCTGAAGCAGTGGTCGCTTCGATGCTTCTTATGCACGGCATACAGAAATGACGTCGCAGATGACATACGGTAATCGAGCGTAAGGCATACCACGTTACCATTGTCACGAGGCACTAGGAAGAAGGCCAGTCGTTGACGGTTGCTGGTTATTGTAGCAGTGAAAATCCACGGAAAATCTGCAAAAGCAGTAGCGGAGGCTAGACAATGTTGCTTGCCAGCCAAGAGCCGTGCATTCTGAAGCAGTGGTCGCTTCGATGCTTCTTATGTACAGCATTCAGAAATGACGTCACAGATGACATTCGGTAATGGAATGTAAGGCATTCCACGTTATTATTGCCTCGAGGAACTCGGAAGATGGCCAGTCGTTGACAGTTGCTGGTTGTTGTAGTGGTGAAAATCCACGGAAAACCTGCAAAAGCAGTTTGCGGAGGCTGGACAATGTTGCTTGCCAGCCAAGTGCCGTGCTCTCTGAAGCAGTGGTCGCTTCGATGCTTCTTATGTACAGCATTCAGAAATGACGTCGCAGATGGCACACGGTAATCGATTGTAAAGCATTCCACGTTATCATTGCCTCGAGGAACTCGGAAGAAGGCCAGTTGTTTACAGTTTCTGGTTGTTGTAGCGGTGAAAATCCATGGAAAATCTGCAAAAGCAGTAGCGGAGGCTAGACAATGTTGCTTGCCAGCCAAGTGCCGTGCCCTCTGAAGCAGTGATTGCTTCGATGCTTCTTATGTACAGCATTCAGAAATGACGTTGCAGATGAGATACAGTTGCTGGTTGTTGTAGCGGTGAAAATGCACGGAAAATCTGCAAAAGCAGTAGCGGAGGCTAGACAATGTTGCTTGCCAGCCAAGTGCCGTGCCCTCTGAAGCAGTGGTTGCTTCGATGCTTCTTATGTACATCATTGAGAATTGACGTCGCAAATGAGATACGGTAATCGAATGTAGGGCATTTCACGGTATCATTGTCACGAGGAACTCGGAAGAAGGCCACTCGTTGACCGTTGCTGGTTGTTGTAGCGGTGAAAATCCACGGCAAGATCTTCAAGAGCAGTAGCGGAGGATAGACAATGTTGCTTGCCAGCCAAGTGCCGTGCCCTCTGAAGCAGTGGTCGCTTCGATGCTTCTTATGTACAGCATTCAGAAATGAAGTCGCAGATGACATAAGGTAATCGAATGTAAGGCATTTCACGGTATCATCGTCACGAGGAAATCGGAAGAGGGCCACTCGTTGACAATGCTGGTTGTTGTAGCCGTAAAAATACACGGAAAATCTGCAAAAGCAGTAGCGGAGGATAGACAATGTTGCTTGCCAGCCAAGTGCTGTGCCCTCTGAAGCAGTGGTCGCTTCGGTGCTTCTTATGTACAGCATTCAGAAATGAGGTCGCAGATGACATACGGTAATCGAATGTAAGCCATTTCAAGGTATCATTGCCACTAGGAACTCGAAAGAAGGCCAGTCGTTGACAGTTGCTGGTTGTTGTAGCGGTGAAAATCCACGGAAAATCTGGAAAAGCAGTAGCGGAGGCTAGACAATGTTGTTTGCCAGCCAAGGGCTGTGCCCTCTGAAGCAGTAATCGCTTCGATGTTTCTTATGTACAGCATTCAGAATTGACGTCGCAGATGAGATACGGTAATCGAATGTAAGGCATTTCACGGTATCATTGTCACGAGGAACTCGGAAGAACGAAACTCGTTGACCGTTGCTGGTTGTTGTAGCGGTGAAAATCCACGGCAAGATCTTCAAGAGCAGTAGCGGAGGATAGACAATGTTGCTTGCCAGCCAAGTGCCGTGCCCTCTGAAGCAGTGGTCGCTTCGATGCTTCTTATGTACAGCATTCAGAAATGAAGTCGCAGATGACATACGGTAATCGAATGTAAGGCATTTCACGGTATCATTGTCACGAGGAATTCGGAAGAAGGCCAGTCGTTGACAGTTGCTGGTTGTTGTAGCGGTGAAAATCCGCGGAAAATCTGCAAAAGCAGTAGCGGAGGCTAGACAATGTTGCTTGCCAGCCAAGTGCCGTGCCCTTTGAAGCAGTAGTCGCTTCGATGCTTCTTATGCACGGCATACAGAAATGACGTCGCAGATGACATACGGTAATCGAGCGTAAGGCATACCACGTTACCATTGTCACGAGGCACTAGGGAGAAGGCCAGTCGTTGACGGTTGCTGGTTTTTGTAGCAGTGAAAATCCACGGAAAATCTGCAAAAGCAGTAGCGGAGGCTAGACAATGTTGCTTGCCAGCCAAGAGCCGTGCATTCTGAAGCAGTGGTCGCTTCGATGCTTCTTATGTACAGCATTCAGAAATGACGTCACAGATGACATTCGGTAATGGAATGTAAGGCATTCCACGTTATTATTGCCTCGAGGAACTCGGAAGATGGCCAGTCGTTGACAGTTGCTGGTTGTTGTAGTGGTGAAAATCCACGGAAAACCTGCAAAAGCAGTTTGCGGAGGCTGGGCAATGTTGCTTGCCAGCCAAGTGCCGTGCTCTCTGAAGCAGTGGTCGCTTCGATGCTTCTTATGTACAGCATTCAGAAATGACGTCGCAGATGGCATACGGTAATCGATTGTAAAGCATTCCACGTTATCATTGCCTCGAGGAACTCGGAAGAAGGCCAGTTGTTTACAGTTTCTGGTTGTTGTAGCGGTGAAAATCCACGGCAAGATCTTCAAGAGCAGTAGCTGAGGATAGACAATGTTGCTTGCCAGCCAAGTGCCGTGCCCTCTGAAGCAGTGGTCGCTTCGATGCTTCTTATGTACAGCATTCAGAAATGAAGTCGCAGATGACATAAGGTAATCGAATGTAAGGCATTTCACGGTATCATCGTCACGAGGAAATCGGAAGAGGGCCAGTCGTTGACAATGCTGGTTGTTGTAGCGGTAAAAATACACGGAAAATCTGCAAAAGCAGTAGCGGAGGATAGACAATGTTGCTTGCCAGCCAAGTGCTGTGCCCTCTGAAGCAGTGGTGGCTTCGATGCTTTTTATGTACAGCATTCATAAATGACGTCGCAAATGACATACGGTAATCGAGGGTAAGGCATTCCACGTTACCATTGTCACGAGGCGCTAGGAAGAAGGCCAGTCGTTGACGGTTGCTGGTTTTTGTAGCAGTGAAAATCCACGTCAAAATCTGCAAAAGCAGTAGTGGATGCTTAGACATGTTGCTTGCTAGCCAAGTGCCTTCCCCTCTGAAGCAGTGGTCGCTGCGATGCTCCTTATGTACAGCATTCAGAAATGATGTCGCTGATGACATACGGTAATCGAATGTAAGGCATTCCACGGTATCACTGCCACGAGGAACTCGGAAGAAGGCCAGTCGTTGACAGCTGCTGGTTGTTGAAGCGATGAAAATCCACGGAAAATCTGCAAAAGCAGTAGCGGAGGCTAGACTATGTTGCTTGCCAGCCAAGAGCCGTGCCCTCTGAAGCAGTGATCGCTTCGATGCTTCTTATGTGCAGCATTCAGAAATGACGTCGCAGATGACAAACCGTAATCGAATGTAAGGCATTTCACGGTATCATTGTCACGAGGAATTCGGAAGAAGGCCAGTCGTTGACAGTTGTTGGTTGTTATAGCGGTGAAAATACACGGAAAATCTGCAAAAGCATTAGCGGAGGATAGACAATGTTGCTTGCCAGCCAAGGGTCGTGCACTCTGAAGCAGTGGTCGCTTCGATGCTTATTATGTACAGCAATCAGAGATGACGTCGCAGATGACATACGGTAATCGAATGTAAGGCATTTCACGGTATCATTGTCACGAGGAATTCGGAAGAAGGCCAGTCGTTGACAGTTGCTGGTTGTTGTAGCGGTGAAAATCCACGAAAAATCTGCAAAAGCAGTAGCGGAGGCTAGACAATGTTGCTTGCCAGCCAAGTGCCGTGCCCTTTGAAGCAGTAGTCGCTTCGATGCTTCTTATGTGCAGCATTCAGAAATGACGTCGCAGATGACATACGGTAATCGAATGTAAGGCATTCCACGTTATCATTGTCACGAGGAACTCGGAAGAAGGCTAGTCGTTGACAGTTGCTGGTTGTTGTAGCGGTGAAAATCCACGGCAAGATCTTCAAGAGCAGTAGCGGAGGATAGACAATGTTGCTTGCCAGCCAAGTGCCGTGCCCTCTAAAGCAGTGGTCGCTTCGATGCTTCTTATGTACAGCATTCAGAAATGAAGTCGCAGATGACATACGGTAATCAAATGTAAGGCATTTCACGGTATCATTGTCACGAGGAATTCGGAAGAAGGCCAATCGTTGACAGTTGCTGGTTGTTGTAGCGGTGAAAATCCACGGAAAATCTGCAAAAGCAGTAGCGGAGGCTAGACAATGTTGGTTGCCAGCCAAGTGCCGTGCCCTTTGAAGCAGTAGTCGCTTCGATGCTTCTTATGTGCAGCATTCAGAAATCACGTCGCAGATGACATACGGTAATCGAATGTAAGGCATTCCACGTTATCATTGTCACGAGGAACTCGGAAGAAGGCTAGTCGTTGACAGTTGCTGGCTGTTGTAGGGGTGAAAATCCACGGAAAATCTGTAAAAGCAGTAGCGGAGGCTGGACTATGTTGCCTGCCAGCCAAGTGCCGTGCTCTCTGAAGCAGTGGTCGCTTCGATGCTTCTTATGCACGGCATACAGAAATGACGTCGCAGATGACATACGGTAATCGAATGTAAGGCATTCCACGTTACTATTGTCACGAGGAACTCGGAAGAAGGCCAGTCGTTGACAGTTGTTGGTTGTTATAGCGGTGAAAATACACGTAAAAATCTGCAAAAGCAGTAGCGGAGGATGGACAATGTTGCTTGGTAGCCAAGGGCCGTGCCCTCTGAAGCAGTGGTCGCTTCGATGCTTCTTATGTACAGCAATCAGAGATGACGTCGCAGATGACATACGGTAATCGAGCGTAAGGCATACCACGTTACCATTGTCACGAGGCACTAGGAAGAAGGCCAGTCGTTGACGGTTGCTGGTTTTTGTAGCAGTGAAAATCCACGGAAAATCTGCAAAAGCAGTAGCGGAGGCTAGACAATGTTGCTTGCCAGCCAAGAGCCGTGCATTCTGAAGCAGTGGTCGCTTCGATGCTTCTTATGTACAGCATTCAGAAATGACGTCACAGATGACATTCGGTAATGGAATGTAAGGCATTCCACGTTATTATTGCCTCGAGGAACTCGGAAGAAGGCCAGTCGTTGACAGTTGCTGGTTGTTGTTGTGGTGAAAATCCACGGAAAATCTGCAAAAGCAGTAGCGGAGGCTGGACAATGTTGCTTGCCAGCCAAGTGCCGTGCTCTCTGAAGCAGTGGTCGCTTCGATGCTTCTTATGTACAGCATTCAGAAATGAGGTCGCAGATGAGGTACAGTTGCTGGTTGTTGTAGCGGTGAAAATCCACGGAAAATCTGCAAAAGCAGTAGCGGAGGCTAGACAATGTTGCTTGCCAGCCAAGTGCCGGGCCGTCTAAAGAAGTGGTTGCTTCGATGCTTCTTATGTGCAGCATTCAGAATTGACGTCGCAGATGAGATACGGTAATCGAATGTAAGTCATTTCACGGAATCATTGTCACGAGGAACTCGGAAGAAGGCCAGTCGTTGACCGTTGCTGATTGTTGTAGTGGTGAAAATCCACGGAAAATCTGCAAAAGCAGTAGCGGAGGCTGGACAATGTTGCTTGCCAGCCAAGTGCCGTGCCCTCTGAAGCAGTGGTCGCTTCGATGCTTCTTATGTACAGCATTCAGAAATGAGGTCGCAGATGACATACGGTAATCGAATCTAAGGCATTTCACGGTATCATTGTCACGAGGAATTCGGAAGAAGGAAAGTCGTTGACAGTTGTTGGATTTTATAGCGGTGAAAATACACGGAAAATCTGCAAAAGCATTAGCGGAGGATAGACAATGTCTTGCCAGCCAAGGGTCGTGCCCTCTGAACCAGTGGTCGCTTCGATAATTGTTATGTACAGCATTCAGAAATCACGTCGCAGATGACATACGGTAATCGAATCTAAGGCATTTCACGGTATCATTGTCACGAGGAATTCGGAAGAAGGCCAGTCGTTGACAGTTGTTAGTTGTTATAGCGGTGAAAATACACGGAAAATCAGCAAAAGCATTAGCGGATGATAGACAATGTTGCTTGCCAGCGAAGGGTCGTGCCCTCTGAAGCAGTGGTCGCTTCGATGCTTATTATGTACAGCAATCAGAGATGACGTCGCAGATGACATACGGTAATCGAGCGTAAGGCATTCCACGTTACCATTGTCACGAGGCACTATTAAGAAGGAAAGTCGTTGACAGTTGCTGGTTTTTGTAGCAGTGAAAATCCACGGCAAAATCGGCAAAAGCAGTAGTGGATGCTTAGACATGTTGCTTGCTAGCCAAGTGCCTTGCCCTCTGAAGCAGTCGCTGCGATGCTCCTTATGTACAGCAATCAGAGATGACGTCGAAGATGATATACTGTAATCGAATGTAAGGCATTTCACGGTATCATTGCCACGAGGAACTCGGAAGAAGGGCAGTCGTTGACAGTTGCTGGTTGTTGTAGCGGTGAAAATCCACGGAAAATTTGCAAAAGCAGTAGCGGAGGCTAAACAATGTTGCTTGTCAGCCAAGTGCCGTGCCCTCTGAAGCAGTGGTTGCTTCGATGCTTCTTATGTACAGCATTGAGAATTGACGTCGCAGATGAGATACGGTAATCGAATGTAAGCCATTTCAAGGTATCATTGCCACGAGGAACTCGGAAGAAGGCCAGTCGTTGACAGTTGCTGGTTGTTGTAGCGGTGAAAATCCACGGAAAATCTGGAAAAGCAGTAGCAGAGGCTAGACAATGTTGTTTGCCAGCCAAGGGCCGTGCCCTCTGAAGCAGTAATCGCTTCGATGTTTCTTATGTACAGCATTCAGAATTGACGTCGCAGATGAGATACGGTAATCGAATGTAAGGCATTTCACGGTATCATTGTCACGAGGAACTCGGAAGAACGAAACTCGTTGACCGTTGCTGGTTGTTGTAGCGGTGAAAATCCACGGCAAGATCTTCAAGAGCAGTAGCGGAGGATAGACAATGTTGCTTGCCAGCCAAGTGCCGTGCCCTCTGAAGCAGTGGTCGCTTCGATGCTTCTTATGTACAGCATTCAGATATGAAGTCGCAGATGACATACGGTAATCGAATGTAAGGCATTTCAAGGTATCATTGTCACGAGGAATTCGGAAGAAGGCCAGTCGTTGACAGTTGCTGGTTGTTGTAGCGGTGAAAATCCACGGAAAATCTGCAAAAGCAGTAGCGGAGGCTAGACAATGTTGCTTGCCAGCCAAGTGCCGTGCCCTTTGAAGCAGTAGTCGCTTCGATGCTTCTTATGTGCAGCATTCAGAAATCACGTCGCAGATGACATACGGTAATCGAATGTAAGGCATTCCACGTTATCATTGTCACGAGGAACTCGGAAGAAGGCTAGTCGTTGACAGTTGCTGGCTGTTGTAGGGGTGAAAATCCACGGAAAATCTGTAAAAGCAGTAGCGGAGGCTGGACTATGTTGCCTGCCAGCCAAGTGCCGTGCTCTCTGAAGCAGTGGTCGCTTCAATGCTTCTTATGCACAGCATTCAGAAATGTGGTCGCAGAGGACATACGGTAATCGAATCTAAGGCATTTCACGGTATCATTGCCACGAGGAACTCGGAAGAAGGCCAGTCGTTGACAGTTGCTGGTTGTTGTAGCTGTGAATATCCACGGAAAATCTGCAAAAGCAGTAGCGGAGGCTAGACAATGTTGCTTGCCAGCCAAGGGCCGTGCCCTCTGAAGCAGTGGTCGCTTCGATGCTTCTTATGCACGGCATACAGAAATGACGTCGCAGATGACATACGGTAATCGAATGTAAGGCATTCCACGTTACTATTGTCACGAGGAACTCGGAAGAAGGCCAGTCGTTGACAGTTGTTGGTTGTTATAGCGGTGAAAATACACGTAAAATCTGCAAAAGCAGTAGCGGAGGATGGACAATGTTGCTTGGTAGCCAAGGGCCGTGCCCTCTGAAGCAGTGGTCGCTTCGATGCTTCTTATGTACAGCAATCAGAGATGACGTCGCAGATGACATACGGTAATCGAGCGTAAGGCATACCACGTTACCATTGTCACGAGGCACTAGGAAGAAGGCCAGTCGTTGACGGTTGCTGGTTTTTGTAGCAGTGAAAATCCACGGAAAATCTGCAAAAGCAGTAGCGGAGGCTAGACAATGTTGCTTGCCAGCCAAGAGCCGTGCATTCTGAAGCAGTGGTCGCTTCGATGCTTCTTATGTACAGCATTCAGAAATGACGTCACAGATGACATTCGGTAATGGAATGTAAGGCATTCCACGTTATTATTGCCTCGAGGAACTCGGAAGAAGGCCAGTCGTTGACAGTTGCTGGTTGTTGTAGTGGTGAATATCCACGGAAAATCTGCAAAAGCAGTAGCGGAGGCTGGACAATGTTGCTTGCCAGCCAAGTGCCGTGCTCTCTGAAGCAGTGGTCGCTTCGATGCTTCTTATGTACAGCATTCAGAAATGAGGTCGCAGATGAGGTACAGTTGCTGGTTGTTGTAGCGGTGAAAATCCACGGAAAATCTGCAAAAGCAGTAGCGGAGGCTAGACAATGTTGCTTGCCAGCCAAGTGCCGGGCCGTCTAAAGCAGTGGTTGCTTCGATGCTTCTTATGTGCAGCATTCAGAATTGACGTCGCAGATGAGATATGGTAATCGAATGTAAGTCATTTCACGGAATCATTGTCACGAGGAACTCGGAAGAAGGCCAGTCGTTGACCGTTGCTGATTGTTGTAGTGGTGAAAATCCACGGAAAATCTGCAAAAGCAGTAGCGGAGGCTGGACAATGTTGCTTGCCAGCCAAGTGCCGTGCCCTCTGAAGCAGTGGTCGCTTCGATGCTTCTTATGTACAGCATTCAGAAATGAGGTCGCAGATGACATACGGTAATCGAATCTAAGGCATTTCACGGTATCATTGTCACGAGGAATTCGGAAGAAGGCCAGTCGTTGACAGTTGTTAGTTGTTATAGCGGTGAAAATACACGGAAAATCAGCAAAAGCATTAGCGGATGATAGACAATGTTGCTTGCCAGCGAAGGGTCGTGCCCTCTGAAGCAGTGGTCGCTTCGATGCTTATTATGTACAGCAATCAGAGATGACGTCGCAGATGACATACGGTAATCGAGCGTAAGGCATTCCACGTTACCATTGTCACGAGGCACTATTAAGAAGGAAAGTCGTTGACAGTTGCTGGTTTTTGTAGCAGTGAAAATCCACGGCAACATCTGCAAAAGCAGTAGTGGATGCTTAGACATGTTGCTTGCTAGCCAAGTGCCTTGCCCTCTGAAGCAGTCGCTGCGATGCTCCTTATGTACAGCAATCAGAGATGACGTCGAAGATGATATACTGTAATCGAATGTAAGGCATTTCACGGTATCATTGCCACGAGGAACTCGGAAGAAGGGCAGTCGTTGACAGTTGCTGGTTGTTGTAGCGGTGAAAATCCACGGAAAATTTGAAAAAGCAGTAGCGGAGGCTAAACAATGTTGCTTGTCAGCCAAGTGCCGTGCCCTCTGAAGCAGTGGTTGCTTCGATGCTTCTTATGTACAGCATTGAGAATTGACGTCGCAGATGAGATACGGTAATCGAATGTATGGAATTTCGCAGAATCATTGTCACGAGGAACTCGGAAGAAGGTAACTCGTTGACCGTTGCTGGTTGTTGTAGCGGTGAAAATCCACGGCAAGATCTTCAGGAGCAGTAGCGGAGGATAGACAATGTTGCTTGCCAGCCAAGTGCTGTGCCCTCTAAAGCAGTGGCTGCTTGGATGCTTCTTATGTACAGCATTCAAAATTGACGTCGCAGATGAGATACGGTAATCGAACGTAAGGCATTTCACGGTATCATTGTCACGAGGAACTCGGAAGAAGGCCAGTCGTTGACCGTTGCTGGTTGTTGTAGCGGTGAAAATCCAGGGAAAATCTGCAAAAGCAGTAGCGGAGTCTGGACAATGTTGCTTGGCAGCCAAGTGCCGTGCCCTCTGAAGCAGTGGTCGCTTCGGTGCTTCTTATGTACAGCATTCAGAAATGAGGCCGCAGATGACATACGGTAATCGAATGTAAGCCATTTCAAGGTATTATTGCCACTAGGAACTCGGAAGAAGGCCAGTCGTTGACCGTTGCTGGTTTTTGTAGCGGTGAAAATCCAGGGAAAATCTGCAAAAGCAGTAGCGGAGTCTGGACAATGTTGCTTGCCAGCCAAGTGCCGTGCCCTCTGAAGCAGTGGTCGCTTCGGTGCTTCTTATGTACAGCATTCAGAAATGAGGTCGCAGATGACATACGGTAATCGAATGTAAGCCATTTCAAGGTATCATTGCCACTAGGAACTCAGAAGAAGGCCAGTCGTTGACAGTTGCTGGTCGTTGTAGCGGTGAAAATCCACGGAAAATCTGGAAAAGCAGTAGCGGAGGCTAGACAATGTTGTTTGCCAGCCAAGGGCCGTGCCCTCTGAAGCAGTAATCGCTTCGATGTTTCTTATGTACAGCATTCAGAATTGACGTCGCAGATGAGATACGGTAATCGAATGTAAGGATTTCACGGTATCATTGTCACGAGGAACTCGGAAGAGCGAAACTCGTTGACCGTTGCTGGTTGTTGTAGCGGTGAAAATCCACGGCAAGATCTTCAAGAGCAGTAGCGGAGGATAGACAATGTTGCTTGCCAGCCAAGTGCCGTGCCCTCTGAAGCAGTGGTCGCTTCGATGCTTCTTATGTACAGCATTCAGAAATGAAGTCGCAGATGACATACGGTAATCGAATGTAAGGCATTTCAAGGTATCATTGTCACGAGGCATTCGGAAGAAGGCCAGTCGTTGACAGTTGCTGGTTGTTGTAGCGGTGAAAATCCACGGAAAATCTGCAAAAGCAGTAGCGGAGGCTAGACAATGTTGCTTGCCAGCCAAGTGCCGTGCCCTTTGAAGCAGTAGTCGCTTCGATGCTTCTTATGTGCAGCATTCAGAAATCACGTCGCAGATGACATACGGTAATCGAATGTAAGGCATTCCACGTTATCATTGTCACGAGGAACTCGGAAGAAGGCTAGTCGTTGACAGTTGCTGGCTGTTGTAGGGGTGAAAATCCACGGAAAATCTGTAAAAGCAGTAGCGGAGGCTGGACTATGTTGCCTGCCAGCCAAGTGCCGTGCTCTCTGAAGCAGTGGTCGCTTCAATGCTTCTTATGCACAGCATTCAGAAATGTGGTCGCAGAGGACATACGGTAATCGAATCTAAGGCATTTCACGGTATCATTGCTACGAGGAACTCGGAAGAAGGCCAGTCGTTGACAGTTGCTGGTTGTTGTAGCTGTGAATATCCACGGAAAATCTGCAAAAGCAGTAGCGGAGGCTAGACAATGTTGCTTGCCAGCCAAGGGCCGTGCCCTCTGAAGCAGTGGTCGCTTCGATGCTTCTTATGCACGGCATACAGAAATGACGTCGCAGATGACATACGGTAATCGAATGTAAGGCATTCCACGTTACTATTGTCACGAGGAACTCGGAAGAAGGCCAGTCGTTGACAGTTGTTGGTTGTTATAGCGGTGAAAATACACGTAAAATCTGCAAAAGCAGTAGCGGAGGATGGACAATGTTGCTTGGTAGCCAAGGGCCGTGCCCTCTGAAGCAGTGGTCGCTTCGATGCTTCTTATGTACAGCAATCAGAGATGACGTCGCAGATGACATACGGTAATCGAGCGTAAGGCATACCACGTTACCATTGTCACGAGGCACTAGGAAGAAGGCCAGTCGTTGACGGTTGCTGGTTTTTGTAGCAGTGAAAATCCACGGAAAATCTGCAAAAGCAGTAGCGGAGGCTAGACAATGTTGCTTGCCAGCCAAGAGCCGTGCATTCTGAAGCAGTGGTCGCTTCGATGCTTCTTATGTACAGCATTCAGAAATGACGTCACAGATGACATTCGGTAATGGAATGTAAGGCATTCCACGTTATTATTGCCTCGAGGAACTCGGAAGAAGGCCAGTCGTTGACAGTTGCTGGTTGTTGTAGTGGTGAAAATCCACGGAAAATCTGCAAAAGCAGTAGCGGAGGCTGGACAATGTTGCTTGCCAGCCAAGTGCCGTGCTCTCTGAAGCAGTGGTCGCTTCGATGCTTCTTATGTACAGCATTCAGAAATGAGGTCGCAGATGAGGTACAGTTGCTGGTTGTTGTAGCGGTGAAAATCCACGGAAAATCTGCAAAAGCAGTAGCGGAGGCTAGACAATGTTGCTTGCCAGCCAAGTGCCGGGCCGTCTAAAGCAGTGGTTGCTTCGATGCTTCTTATGTGCAGCATTCAGAATTGACGTCGCAGATGAGATATGGTAATCGAATGTAAGTCATTTCACGGAATCATTGTCACGAGGAACTCGGAAGAAGGCCAGTCGTTGACCGTTGCTGATTGTTGTAGTGGTGAAAATCCACGGAAAATCTGCAAAAGCAGTAGCGGAGGCTGGACAATGTTGCTTGCCAGCCAAGTGCCGTGCCCTCTGAAGCAGTGGTCGCTTCGATGCTTCTTATGTACAGCATTCAGAAATGAGGTCGCAGATGACATACGGTAATCGAATCTAAGGCATTTCACGGTATCATTGTCACGAGGAATTCGGAAGAAGGCCAGTCGTTGACAGTTGTTAGTTGTTATAGCGGTGAAAATACACGGAAAATCAGCAAAAGCATTAGCGGATGATAGACAATGTTGCTTGCCAGCGAAGGGTCGTGCCCTCTGAAGCAGTGGTCGCTTCGATGCTTATTATGTACAGCAATCAGAGATGACGTCGCAGATGACATACGGTAATCGAGCGTAAGGCATTCCACGTTACCATTGTCACGAGGCACTATTAAGAAGGAAAGTCGTTGACAGTTGCTGGTTTTTGTAGCAGTGAAAATCCACGGCAACATCTGCAAAAGCAGTAGTGGATGCTTAGACATGTTGCTTGCTAGCCAAGTGCCTTGCCCTCTGAAGCAGTCGCTGCGATGCTCCTTATGTACAGCAATCAGAGATGACGTCGAAGATGATATACTGTAATCGAATGTAAGGCATTTCACGGTATCATTGCCACGAGGAACTCGGAAGAAGGGCAGTCGTTGACAGTTGCTGGTTGTTGTAGCGGTGAAAATCCACGGAAAATTTGAAAAAGCAGTAGCGGAGGCTAAACAATGTTGCTTGTCAGCCAAGTGCCGTGCCCTCTGAAGCAGTGGTTGCTTCGATGCTTCTTATGTACAGCATTGAGAATTGACGTCGCAGATGAGATACGGTAATCGAATGTATGGAATTTCGCAGAATCATTGTCACGAGGAACTCGGAAGAAGGTAACTCGTTGACCGTTGCTGGTTGTTGTAGCGGTGAAAATCCACGGCAAGATCTTCAGGAGCAGTAGCGGAGGATAGACAATGTTGCTTGCCAGCCAAGTGCTGTGCCCTCTAAAGCAGTGGCTGCTTGGATGCTTCTTATGTACAGCATTCAAAATTGACGTCGCAGATGAGATACGGTAATCGAACGTAAGGCATTTCACGGTATCATTGTCACGAGGAACTCGGAAGAAGGCCAGTCGTTGACCGTTGCTGGTTGTTGTAGCGGTGAAAATCCAGGGAAAATCTGCAAAAGCAGTAGCGGAGTCTGGACAATGTTGCTTGGCAGCCAAGTGCCGTGCCCTCTGAAGCAGTGGTCGCTTCGGTGCTTCTTATGTACAGCATTCAGAAATGAGGCCGCAGATGACATACGGTAATCGAATGTAAGCCATTTCAAGGTATTATTGCCACTAGGAACTCGGAAGAAGGCCAGTCGTTGACCGTTGCTGGTTTTTGTAGCGGTGAAAATCCAGGGAAAATCTGCAAAAGCAGTAGCGGAGTCTGGACAATGTTGCTTGCCAGCCAAGTGCCGTGCCCTCTGAAGCAGTGGTCGCTTCGGTGCTTCTTATGTACAGCATTCAGAAATGAGGTCGCAGATGACATACGGTAATCGAATGTAAGCCATTTCAAGGTATCATTGCCACTAGGAACTCAGAAGAAGGCCAGTCGTTGACAGTTGCTGGTCGTTGTAGCGGTGAAAATCCACGGAAAATCTGGAAAAGCAGTAGCGGAGGCTAGACAATGTTGTTTGCCAGCCAAGGGCCGTGCCCTCTGAAGCAGTAATCGCTTCGATGTTTCTTATGTACAGCATTCAGAATTGACGTCGCAGATGAGATACGGTAATCGAATGTAAGGATTTCACGGTATCATTGTCACGAGGAACTCGGAAGAGCGAAACTCGTTGACCGTTGCTGGTTGTTGTAGCGGTGAAAATCCACGGCAAGATCTTCAAGAGCAGTAGCGGAGGATAGACAATGTTGCTTGCCAGCCAAGTGCCGTGCCCTCTGAAGCAGTGGTCGCTTCGATGCTTCTTATGTACAGCATTCAGAAATGAAGTCGCAGATGACATACGGTAATCGAATGTAAGGCATTTCAAGGTATCATTGTCACGAGGCATTCGGAAGAAGGCCAGTCGTTGACAGTTGCTGGTTGTTGTAGCGGTGAAAATCCACGGAAAATCTGCAAAAGCAGTAGCGGAGGCTAGACAATGTTGCTTGCCAGCCAAGTGCCGTGCCCTTTGAAGCAGTAGTCGCTTCGATGCTTCTTATGTGCAGCATTCAGAAATCACGTCGCAGATGACATACGGTAATCGAATGTAAGGCATTCCACGTTATCATTGTCACGAGGAACTCGGAAGAAGGCTAGTCGTTGACAGTTGCTGGCTGTTGTAGGGGTGAAAATCCACGGAAAATCTGTAAAAGCAGTAGCGGAGGCTGGACTATGTTGCCTGCCAGCCAAGTGCCGTGCTCTCTGAAGCAGTGGTCGCTTCAATGCTTCTTATGCACAGCATTCAGAAATGTGGTCGCAGAGGACATACGGTAATCGAATCTAAGGCATTTCACGGTATCATTGCTACGAGGAACTCGGAAGAAGGCCAGTCGTTGACAGTTGCTGGTTGTTGTAGCTGTGAATATCCACGGAAAATCTGCAAAAGCAGTAGCGGAGGCTAGACAATGTTGCTTGCCAGCCAAGGGCCGTGCCCTCTGAAGCAGTGGTCGCTTCGATGCTTCTTATGCACGGCATACAGAAATGACGTCGCAGATGACATACGGTAATCGAATGTAAGGCATTCCACGTTACTATTGTCACGAGGAACTCGGAAGAAGGCCAGTCGTTGACAGTTGTTGGTTGTTATAGCGGTGAAAATACACGTAAAATCTGCAAAAGCAGTAGCGGAGGATGGACAATGTTGCTTGGTAGCCAAGGGCCGTGCCCTCTGAAGCAGTGGTCGCTTCGATGCTTCTTATGTACAGCAATCAGAGATGACGTCGCAGATGACATACGGTAATCGAGCGTAAGGCATACCACGTTACCATTGTCACGAGGCACTAGGAAGAAGGCCAGTCGTTGACGGTTGCTGGTTTTTGTAGCAGTGAAAATCCACGGAAAATCTGCAAAAGCAGTAGCGGAGGCTAGACAATGTTGCTTGCCAGCCAAGAGCCGTGCATTCTGAAGCAGTGGTCGCTTCGATGCTTCTTATGTACAGCATTCAGAAATGACGTCACAGATGACATTCGGTAATGGAATGTAAGGCATTCCACGTTATTATTGCCTCGAGGAACTCGGAAGAAGGCCAGTCGTTGACAGTTGCTGGTTGTTGTAGTGGTGAAAATCCACGGAAAATCCGCAAAAGCAGTAGCGGAGGCTGGACAATGTTGCTTGCCAGCCAAGTGCCGTGCTCTCTGAAGCAGTGGTCGCTTCGATGCTTCTTATGTACAGCATTCAGAAATGAGGTCGCAGATGAGGTACAGTTGCTGGTTGTTGTAGCGGTGAAAATCCACGGAAAATCTGCAAAAGCAGTAGCGGAGGCTAGACAATGTTGCTTGCCAGCCAAGTGCCGGGCCGTCTAAAGCAGTGGTTGCTTCGATGCTTCTTATGTGCAGCATTCAGAATTGACGTCGCAGATGAGATACGGTAATCGAATGTAAGTCATTTCACGGAATCATTGTCACGAGGAACTCGGAAGAAGGCCAGTCGTTGACCGTTGCTGATTGTTGTAGTGGTGAAAATCCACGGAAAATCTGCAAAAGCAGTAGCGGAGGCTGGACAATGTTGCTTGCCAGCCAAGTGCCGTGCCCTCTGAAGCAGTGGTCGCTTCGATGCTTCTTATGTACAGCATTCAGAAATGAGGTCGCAGATGACATACGGTAATCGAATCTAAGGCATTTCACGGTATCATTGTCACGAGGAATTCGGAAGAAGGCCAGTCGTTGACAGTTGTTAGTTGTTATAGCGGTGAAAATACACGGAAAATCAGCAAAAGCATTAGCGGATGATAGACAATGTTGCTTGCCAGCGAAGGGTCGTGCCCTCTGAAGCAGTGGTCGCTTCGATGCTTATTATGTACAGCAATCAGAGATGACGTCGCAGATGACATACGGTAATCGAGCGTAAGGCATTCCACGTTACCATTGTCACGAGGCACTATTAAGAAGGAAAGTCGTTGACAGTTGCTGGTTTTTGTAGCAGTGAAAATCCACGGCAACATCTGCAAAAGCAGTAGTGGATGCTTAGACATGTTGCTTGCTAGCCAAGTGCCTTGCCCTCTGAAGCAGTCGCTGCGATGCTCCTTATGTACAGCAATCAGAGATGACGTCGAAGATGATATACTGTAATCGAATGTAAGGCATTTCACGGTATCATTGCCACGAGGAACTCGGAAGAAGGGCAGTCGTTGACAGTTGCTGGTTGTTGTAGCGGTGAAAATCCACGGAAAATTTGAAAAAGCAGTAGCGGAGGCTAAACAATGTTGCTTGTCAGCCAAGTGCCGTGCCCTCTGAAGCAGTGGTTGCTTCGATGCTTCTTATGTACAGCATTGAGAATTGACGTCGCAGATGAGATACGGTAATCGAATGTATGGAATTTCGCAGTATCATTGTCACGAGGAACTCGGAAGAAGGTAACTCGTTGACCGTTGCTGGTTGTTGTAGCGGTGAAAATCCACGGCAAGATCTTCAGGAGCAGTAGCGGAGGATAGACAATGTTGCTTGCCAGCCAAGTGCTGTGCCCTCTAAAGCAGTGGCTGCTTGGATGCTTCTTATGTACAGCATTCAAAATTGACGTCGCAGATGAGATACGGTAATCGAACGTAAGGCATTTCACGGTATCATTGTCACGACGAACTCGGAAGAAGGCCAGTCGTTGACAGTTGCTGGTTGTTGTAGCGGTGAAAATCCAGGGAAAATCTGCAAAAGCAGTAGCGGAGTCTGGACAATGTTGCTTGGCAGCCAAGTGCCGTGCCCTCTGAAGCAGTGGTCGCTTCGGTGCTTCTTATGTACAGCATTCAGAAATGAGGCCGCAGATGACATACGGTAATCGAATGTAAGCCATTTCAAGGTATTATTGCCACTAGGAACTCGGAAGAAGGCCAGTCGTTGACCGTTGCTGGTTTTTGTAGCGGTGAAAATCCAGGGAAAATCTGCAAAAGCAGTAGCGGAGTCTGGACAATGTTGCTTGCCAGCCAAGTGCCGTGCCCTCTGAAGCAGTGGTCGCTTCGGTGCTTCTTATGTACAGCATTCAGAAATGAGGTCGCAGATGACATACGGTAATCGAATGTAAGCCATTTCAAGGTATCATTGCCACTAGGAACTCGGAAGAAGGCCAGTCGTTGACAGTTGCTGGTCGTTGTAGCGGTGAAAATCCACGGAAAATCTGGAAAAGCAGTAGCGGAGGCTAGACAATGTTGTTTGCCAGCCAAGGGCCGTGCCCTCTGAAGCAGTAATCGCTTCGATGTTTCTTATGTACAGCATTCAGAATTGACGTCGCAGATGAGATACGGTAATCGAATGTAAGGCATTTCACGGTATCATTGTCACGAGGAACTCGGAAGAGCGAAACTCGTTGACCGTTGCTGGTTGTTGTAGCGGTGAAAATCCACGGCAAGATCTTCAAGAGCAGTAGCGGAGGATAGACAATGTTGCTTGCCAGCCAAGTGCCGTGCCCTCTGAAGCAGTGGTCGCTTCGATGCTTCTTATGTACAGCATTCAGAAATGAAGTCGCAGATGACATACGGTAATCGAATGTAAGGCATTTCACGCTATCATTGTCACGAGGAATCCGGAAGAAGGCCAGTCGTTGACAGTTGCTGGTTGTTGTAGCGGTGAAAATCCACGGAAAATCTGCAAAAGCAGTAGCGGAGGCTAGACAATGTTGCTTGCCAGCCAAGTGCCGTGCCCTTTGAAGCAGTAGTCGCTTCGATGCTTCTTATGTGCAGCATTCAGAAATGACGTCGCAGATGACATACGGTAATCGAATGTAAGGCATTCCACGTTATCATTGTCACGAGGAACTCGGAAGAAGGCCAGTCGTTGACAGTTGCTGGTTGTTGTAGCGGTGAAAATCCACGGCAAGATCTTCAAGAGCAGTAGCGGAGGATAGACAATGTTGCTTGCCAGCCAAGTGCCGTGCCCTCTGAAGTAGTGGTCGCTTCGATGCTTCTTATGTACAGCATTCAGAAATGAAGTCGCAGATGACATACGGTAATCGAATGTAAGGCATTTCACGGTATCATTGTCACGAGGAATTCGGAAGAAGGCCAGTCGTTGACAGTTGCTGGTTGTTGTAGCGGTGAAAATCCACGGAAAATCTGCAAAAGCAGTAGCGGAGGCTAGACAATAGTGCTTGCCAGCCAAGTGCCGTGCCCTTTGAAGCAGTAGTCACTTCGATGCTTCTTATGTGCAGCATTCAGAAATCACGTCGCAGATGACATACGGTAATCGAATGTAAGGCATTCCACGTTATCATTGTCACGAGGAACTCGGAAGAAGGCTAGTCGTTGACAGTTGCTGGCTGTTGTAGGGGTGAAAATCCACAGAAAATCTGTAAAAGCAGTAGCGGAGGCTGGACTATGTTGCCTGCCAGCCAAGTGCCGTGCTCTCTGAAGCAGTGGTCGCTTCGATGCTTCTTATGCACAGCATTCAGAAATGTGGTCGCTGAGGACATACGGTAATCGAATCTAAGGCATTTCACGGTATCATTGCCACGAGGAACTCGGAAGAAGGCCAGTCGTTGACAGTTGCTGGTTGTTGTAGCTGTGAATATCCACGGAAAATCTGCAAAAGCAGTAGCGGAGGCTAGACAATGTTGCTTGCCAGCCAAGAGCCGTGCATTCTGAAGCAGTGGTCGCTTCGATGCTTCTTATGTACAGCATTCAGAAATGACGTCAGAGATGACATTCGGTAATGGAATGTAAGGCATTCCACGTTAATATTGCCTCGAGGAACTCGGAAGAAGGCCAGTCGTTGACAGTTGCTGGTTGTTGTAGTGGTGAAAATCCACGGAAAATGTGCAAAAGCAGTAGCGGAGGCTGGACAATGTTGCTTGCCAGCCAAGTGCCGTGCTCTCTGAAGCAGTGGTCGCTTCGATGCTTCTTATGTACAGCATTCAGAAATGAGGTCGCAGATGAGGTACAGTTGCTGGTTGTTGTAGCGGTGAAAATCTACGGAAAATCTGCAAAAGCAGTAGCGGAGGCTAGACAATGTTGCTTGCCAGCCAAGTGCCGGGTCCTCTGAAGCAGTGGTTGCTTCGATGCTTCTTATGTGCAGCATTCAGAATTGACGTCGCAGATGAGATACGGTAATCGAATGTAAGGCATTTCACGGAATCATTGTCACGAGGAATTCGGAAGAAGGCCAGTCGTTGACAGTTGTTGGATTTTATAGCGGTGAAAATACACGAAAAATCTGCAAAAGCATTAGCGGAGGATAGACAATGTTGCTTGCCAGCCAAGGGTCGTGCCCTCTGAAGCAGTGGTCGCTTCTATGCTTATTATGTACAGCAATCAGAGATGACGTCGCAGATGACATACGGTAATCGAGCGTAAGGCATTCCACGTTACCATTGTCGCGAGGCGCTATTATGAAGGCCAGTCGTTGACAGTTGCTGGTTTTTGTAGCAGTGAAAATCCACGGCAAAATCTGCAAAAGCAGTAGTGGATGCTTAGACATGTTGCTTGCTAGCCAAGTGCCTTGTCCTCCGAAGCAGTGGTCGCTGCGATGCTCCTTATGTACAGCAATCAGAGATGACGTCGAAGATGATATACTGTAATCGAATGTAAGGCATTTCACGCTATCATTGCCACGAGGAACTCGGAAGAAGGCCAGTCGTTGACAGTTGCTGGTTGTTGTAGCGGTGAAAATCCACGGAAAATTTGCAAAAGCAGTAGCGGAGGCTAAACAATGTTGCTTGCCAGCCAAGAGCCGTGCATTCTGAAGCAGTGGACGCTTCGATGCTTCTTATGTACAGCATTCAGAAATGACGTCGCAGATGGCATACGGTAATCGATTGTAAAGCATTCCACGTTATCATTGCCTCGAGGAACTCGGAAGAAGGCCAGTTGTTTACAGTTTCTGGTTGTTGTAGCGGTGAAAATCCATGGAAAATCTGCAAAAGCAGTAGCGGAGGCTAGACAATGTTGCTTGCCAGCCAAGTGCCGTGCCCTCTGAAGCAGTGATTGCTTCGATGCTTCTTATGTACAGCATTGAGAATTGACGTCGCAAATGAGATACGGTAATGGAATGTAGGGCATTTCACGGTATCATTGTCACGAGGAACTCGGAAGAAGGCCACTCGTTGACCGTTGCTGGTTGTTGTAGCGGTGAAAATCCACGGCAAGATCTTCAAGAGCAGTAGCGGAGGATAGACAATGTTGCTTGCCAGCCAAGTGCCGTGCCCTCTGAAGCAGTGGTCGCTTCGATGCTTCTTATGTACAGCATTCAGAAATGAAGTCGCAGATGACATAAGGTAATCGAATGTAAGGCATTTCACGGTATCATCGTCACGAGGAAATCGGAAGAGGGCCACTCGTTGACAATGCTGGTTGTTGTAGCGGTAAAAATACACGGAAAATCTGCAAAAGCAGTAGCGGAGGATAGACAATGTTGCTTGCCAGCCAAGTGCTGTGCCCTCTGAAGCAGTGGTCGCTTCGGTGCTTCTTATGTACAGCATTCAGAAATGAGGTCGCAGATGACATACGGTAATCGAATGTAAGCCATTTCAAGGTATCATTGCCACTAGGAACTCGAAAGAAGGCCAGTCGTTGACAGTTGCTGGTTGTTGTAGCGGTGAAAATCCACGGAAAATCTGGAAAAGAAGTAGCGGAGGCTAGACAATGTTGTTTGCCAGCCAAGGGCCGTGCCCTCTGAAGCAGTAATCGCTTCGATGTTTCTTATGTACAGCATTCAGAATTGACGTCGCAGATGAGATACGGTAATCGAATGTAAGGCATTTCACGGTATCATTGTCACGAGGAATTCGGAAGAAGGCCAGTCGTTGACAGTTGCTGGTTGTTGTAGCGGTGAAAATCCGCGGAAAATCTGCAAAAGCAGTAGCGGAGGCTAGACAATGTTGCTTGCCAGCCAAGTGCCGTGCCCTTTGAAGCAGTAGTCGCTTCGATGCTTCTTATATGCAGCATTCAGAAATGACGTCGCAGATGACATACGGTAATCGAATGTAAGGCATTCCACGTTATCATTGTCACGAGGAACTCGGAAGAAGGCCAGTCGTTGACAGTTGCTGGTTGTTGTAGCGGTGAAAATCCACGGCAAGATCTTCAAGAGCAGTAGCGGAGGATAGACAATGTTGCTTGTCAGCCAAGTGCCGTGCCCTCTGAAGCAGTTGTCGCTTCGATGCTTCTTATGCACGGCATACAGAAATGACGTCGCAGATGACATACGGTAATCGAGCGTAAGGCATACCACGTTACCATTGTCACGAGGCACTAGGAAGAAGGCCAGTCGTTGACGGTTGCTGGTTATTGTAGCAGTGAAAATCCACGGAAAATCTGCAAAAGCAGTAGCGGAGGCTAGACAATGTTGCTTGCCAGCCAAGAGCCGTGCATTCTGAAGCAGTGGTCGCTTCGATGCTTCTTATGTACAGCATTCAGAAATGACGTCACAGATGACATTCGGTAATGGAATGTAAGGCATTCCACGTTATTATTGCCTCGAGGAACTCGGAAGATGGCCAGTCGTTGACAGTTGCTGGTTGTTGTAGTGGTGAAAATCCACGGAAAACCTGCAAAAGCAGTTTGCGGAGGCTGGACAATGTTGCTTGCCAGCCAAGTGCCGTGCTCTCTGAAGCAGTGGTCGCTTCGATGCTTCTTATGTACAGCATTCAGAAATGACGTCGCAGATGGCACACGGTAATCGATTGTAAAGCATTCCACGTTATCGTTGCCTCGAGGAACTCGGAAGAAGGCCAGTTGTTTACAGTTTCTGGTTGTTGTAGCGGTGAAAATCCATGGAAAATCTGCAAAAGCAGTAGCGGAGGCTAGACAATGTTGCTTGCCAGCCAAGTGCCGTGCCCACTGAAGCAGTGATTGCTTCGATGCTTCTTATGTACAGCATTCAGAAATGACGTTGCAGATGAGATACAGTTGCTGGTTGTTGTAGCGGTGAAAATGCACGGAAAATCTGCAAAAGCAGTAGCGGAGGCTAGACAATGTTGCTTGCCAGCCAAGTGCCGTGCCCTCTGAAGCAGTGGTTGCTTCGATGCTTCTTATGTACATCATTGAGAATTGACGTCGCAAATGAGATACGGTAATCGAATGTAGGGCATTTCACGGTATCATTGTCACGAGGAACTCGGAAGAAGGCCACTCGTTGACCGTTGCTGGTTGTTGTAGCGGTGAAAATCCACGGCAAGATCTTCAAGAGCAGTAGCGGAGGATAGACAATGTTGCTTGCCAGCCAAGTGCCGTGCCCTCTGAAGCAGTGGTCGCTTCGATGCTTCTTATGTACAGCATTCAGAAATGAAGTCGCAGATGACATAAGGTAATCGAATGTAAGGCATTTCACGGTATCATCGTCACGAGGAAATCGGAAGAGGGCCACTCGTTGACAATGCTGGTTGTTGTAGCCGTAAAAATACACGGAAAATCTGCAAAAGCAGTAGCGGAGGATAGACAATGTTGCTTGCCAGCCAAGTGCTGTGCCCTCTGAAGCAGTGGTCGCTTCGGTGCTTCTTATGTACAGCATTCAGAAATGAGGTCGCAGATGACATACGGTAATCGAATGTAAGCCATTTCAAGGTATCATTGCCACTAGGAACTCGAAAGAAGGCCAGTCGTTGACAGTTGCTGGTTGTTGTAGCGGTGAAAATCCACGGAAAATCTGGAAAAGCAGTAGCGGAGGCTAGACAATGTTGTTTGCCAGCCAAGGGCTGTGCCCTCTGAAGCAGTAATCGCTTCGATGTTTCTTATGTACAGCATTCAGAATTGACGTCGCAGATGAGATACGGTAATCGAATGTAAGGCATTTCACGGTATCATTGTCACGAGGAACTCGGAAGAACGAAACTCGTTGACCGTTGCTGGTTGTTGTAGCGGTGAAAATCCACGGCAAGATCTTCAAGAGCAGTAGCGGAGGATAGACAATGTTGCTTGCCAGCCAAGTGCCGTGCCCTCTGAAGCAGTGGTCGCTTCGATGCTTCTTATGTACAGCATTCAGAAATGAAGTCGCAGATGACATACGGTAATCGAATGTAAGGCATTTCACGGTATCATTGTCACGAGGAATTCGGAAGAAGGCCAGTCGTTGACAGTTGCTGGTTGTTGTAGCGGTGAAAATCCGCGGAAAATCTGCAAAAGCAGTAGCGGAGGCTAGACAATGTTGCTTGCCAGCCAAGTGCCGTGCCCTTTGAAGCAGTAGTCGCTTCGATGCTTCTTATATGCAGCATTCAGAAATGACGTCGCAGATGACATACGGTAATCGAATGTAAGGCATTCCACGTTATCATTGTCACGAGGAACTCGGAAGAAGGCCAGTCGTTGACAGTTGCTGGTTGTTGTAGCGGTGAAAATCCACGGCAAGATCTTCAAGAGCAGTAGCGGAGGATAGACAATGTTGCTTGTCAGCCAAGTGCCGTGCCCTCTGAAGCAGTGGTCGCTTCGATGCTTCTTATGCACGGCATACAGAAATGACGTCGCAGATGACATACGGTAATCGAGCGTAAGGCATACCACGTTACCATTGTCACGAGGCACTAGGGAGAAGGCCAGTCGTTGACGGTTGCTGGTTTTTGTAGCAGTGAAAATCCACGGAAAATCTGCAAAAGCAGTAGCGGAGGCTAGACAATGTTGCTTGCCAGCCAAGAGCCGTGCATTCTGAAGCAGTGGTCGCTTCGATGCTTCTTATGTACAGCATTCAGAAATGACGTCACAGATGACATTCGGTAATGGAATGTAAGGCATTCCACGTTATTATTGCCTCGAGGAACTCGGAAGATGGCCAGTCGTTGACAGTTGCTGGTTGTTGTAGTGGTGAAAATCCACGGAAAACCTGCAAAAGCAGTTTGCGGAGGCTGGACAATGTTGCTTGCCAGCCAAGTGCCGTGCTCTCTGAAGCAGTGGTCGCTTCGATGCTTCTTATGTACAGCATTCAGAAATGACGTCGCAGATGGCATACGGTAATCGATTGTAAAGCATTCCACGTTATCATTGCCTCGAGGAACTCGGAAGAAGGCCAGTTGTTTACAGTTTCTGGTTGTTGTAGCGGTGAAAATCCACGGCAAGATCTTCAAGAGCAGTAGCTGAGGATAGACAATGTTGCTTGCCAGCCAAGTGCCGTGCCCTCTGAAGCAGTGGTCGCTTCGATGCTTCTTATGTACAGCATTCAGAAATGAAGTCGCAGATGACATAAGGTAATCGAATGTAAGGCATTTCACGGTATCATCGTCACGAGGAAATCGGAAGAGGGCCAGTCGTTGACAATGCTGGTTGTTGTAGCGGTAAAAATACACGGAAAATCTGCAAAAGCAGTAGCGGAGGATAGACAATGTTGCTTGCCAGCCAAGTGCTGTGCCCTCTGAAGCAGTGGTGGCTTCGATGCTTTTTATGTACAGCATTCATAAATGACGTCGCAAATGACATACGGTAATCGAGGGTAAGGCATTCCACGTTACCATTGTCACGAGGCGCTAGGTAGAAGGCCAGTCGTTGACGGTTGCTGGTTTTTGTAGCAGTGAAAATCCACGTCAAAATCTGCAAAAGCAGTAGTGGATGCTTAGACATGTTGCTTGCTAGCCAAGTGCCTTCCCCTCTGAAGCAGTGGTCGCTGCGATGCTCCTTATGTACAGCATTCAGAAATGATGTCGCTGATGACATACGGTAATCGAATGTAAGGCATTCCACGGTATCACTGCCACGAGGAACTCGGAAGAAGGCCAGTCGTTGACAGCTGCTGGTTGTTGAAGCGATGAAAATCCACGGAAAATCTGCAAAAGCAGTAGCGGAGGCTAGACTATGTTGCTTGCCAGCCAAGGGTCGTGCACTCTGAAGCAGTGGTCGCTTCGATGCTTATTATGTACAGCAATCAGAGATGACGTCGCAGATGACATACGATAATCGAGAGTAAGGCATTCCACGTTACCATTGTCACGAGGCACTATTAAGAAGGCCAGTCGTTGACAGTTGCTGGTTTCTGTAGCAGTGAAAATCCACGGCAAAATCTGCAAAAGCAGTAGTGGATGCTTAGACATGTTGCTTGCTAGCCAAGTGCCTTGTCCTCTGAAGCAGTGGTCGCTGCGATGCTCCTTATGTACAGCGATCAGAGATGACGTCGAAGATGATATACTGTAATCGAATGCAAGGCATTTCACGGTATCATTGCCACGAGGAACTCGGAAGAAGGCCAGTCGTTGACAGTTGCTGGTTGTTGTAGCGGTGAAAATCCACGGAAAATTTGCAAAAGCAGTAGCGGAGGCTAGACAATGTTGCTTGCCAGCCAAGAGCCGTGCATTCTGAAGCAGTGGTCGCTTCGATGCTTCTTATGTACAGAATTCAGAAAGGACGTTGCAGATGACATACGGTAATCGATTGTAAAGCATTCCACGTTATGATTGCCTCGAGGAACTCGGAAGAAGGCCAGTTGTTGACAGTTTCTGGTTGTTGTAGCGGTGAAAATCCATGGAAAATCTGCAAAAGCAGTAGCGGAGTCTGGACAATGTTGCTTGCCAGCCAAGTGCCGTGCCCTCTGAAGCAGTGGTCGCTTCGATGCTTCTTATGTACAGCATTCAGAAATGAAGTCGCAGATGACATACGGTAATCGAATGTAAGGCATTTCACGGTATCATTGTCACGAGGAATTCGGAAGAAGGCCAGTCGTTGACAGTTGCTGGTTGTTGTAGCGGTGAAAATCCACGAAAAATCTGCAAAAGCAGTAGCGGAGGCTAGACAATGTTGCTTGCCAGCCAAGTGCCGTGCCCTTTGAAGCAGTAGTCGCTTCGATGCTTCTTATGTGCAGCATTCAGAAATGACGTCGCAGATGACATACGGTAATCGAATGTAAGGCATTCCACGTTATCATTGTCACGAGGAACTCGGAAGAAGGCTAGTCGTTGACAGTTGCTGGTTGTTGTAGCGGTGAAAATCCACGGCAAGATCTTCAAGAGCAGTAGCGGAGGATAGACAATGTTGCTTGCCAGCCAAGTGCCGTGCCCTCTAAAGCAGTGGTCGCTTCGATGCTTCTTATGTACAGCATTCAGAAATGAAGTCGCAGATGACATACGGTAATCAAATGTAAGGCATTTCACGGTATCATTGTCACGAGGAATTCGGAAGAAGGCCAATCGTTGACAGTTGCTGGTTGTTGTAGCGGTGAAAATCCACGGAAAATCTGCAAAAGCAGTAGCGGAGGCTAGACAATGTTGGTTGCCAGCCAAGTGCCGTGCCCTTTGAAGCAGTAGTCGCTTCGATGCTTCTTATGTGCAGCATTCAGAAATCACGTCGCAGATGACATACGGTAATCGAATGTAAGGCATTCCACGTTATCATTGTCACGAGGAACTCGGAAGAAGGCTAGTCGTTGACAGTTGCTGGCTGTTGTAGGGGTGAAAATCCACGGAAAATCTGTAAAAGCAGTAGCGGAGGCTGGACTATGTTGCCTGCCAGCCAAGTGCCGTGCTCTCTGAAGCAGTGGTCGCTTCGATGCTTCTTATGCACGGCATACAGAAATGACGTCGCAGATGACATACGGTAATCGAATGTAAGGCATTCCACGTTACTATTGTCACGAGGAACTCGGAAGAAGGCCAGTCGTTGACAGTTGTTGGTTGTTATAGCGGTGAAAATACATGTAAAAATCTGCAAAAGCAGTAGCGGAGGATGGACAATGTTGCTTGGTAGCCAAGGGCCGTGCCCTCTGAAGCAGTGGTCGCTTCGATGCTTCTTATGTACAGCAATCAGAGATGACGTCGCAGATGACATACGGTAATCGAGCGTAAGGCATACCACGTTACCATTGTCACGAGGCACTAGGAAGAAGGCCAGTCGTTGACGGTTGCTGGTTTTTGTAGCAGTGAAAATCCACGGAAAATCTGCAAAAGCAGTAGCGGAGGCTAGACAATGTTGCTTGCCAGCCAAGAGCCGTGCATTCTGAAGCAGTGGTCGCTTCGATGCTTCTTATGTACAGCATTCAGAAATGACGTCACAGATGACATTCGGTAATGGAATGTAAGGCATTCCACGTTATAATTGCCTCGAGGAACTCGGAAGAAGGCCAGTCGTTGACAGTTGCTGGTTGTTGTAGTGGTGAAAATCCACGGAAAATCTGCAAAAGCAGTAGCGGAGGCTGGACAATGTTGCTTGCCAGCCAAGTGCCGTGCTCTCTGAAGCAGTGGTCGCTTCGATGCTTCTTATGTACAGCATTCAGAAATGAGGTCGCAGATGAGGTACAGTTGCTGGTTGTTGTAGCGGTGAAAATCCACGGAAAATCTGCAAAAGCAGTAGCGGAGGCTAGACAATGTTGCTTGCCAGCCAAGTGCCGGGCCGTCTAAAGCAGTGGTTGCTTCGATGCTTCTTATGTGCAGCATTCAGAATTGACGTCGCAGATGAGATACGGTAATCGAATGTAAGTCATTTCACGGAATCATTGTCACGAGGAACTCGGAAGAAGGCCAGTCGTTGACCGTTGCTGATTGTTGTAGTGGTGAAAATCCACGGAAAATCTGCAAAAGCAGTAGCGGAGGCTGGACAATGTTGCTTGCCAGCCAAGTGCCGTGCCCTCTGAAGCAGTGGTCGCTTCGATGCTTCTTATGTACAGCATTCAGAAATGAGGTCGCAGATGACATACGGTAATCGAATCTAAGGCATTTCACGGTATCATTGTCACGAGGAATTCGGAAGAAGGAAAGTCGTTGACAGTTGTTGGATTTTATAGCGGTGAAAATACACGGAAAATCTGCAAAAGCATTAGCGGAGGATAGACAATGTCTTGCCAGCCAAGGGTCGTGCCCTCTGAACCAGTGGTCGCTTCGATAATTGTTATGTACAGCATTCAGAAATCACGTCGCAGATGACATACGGTAATCGAATCTAAGGCATTTCACGGTATCATTGTCACGAGGAATTCGGAAGAAGGCCAGTCGTTGACAGTTGTTAGTTGTTATAGCGGTGAAAATACACGGAAAATCAGCAAAAGCATTAGCGGATGATAGACAATGTTGCTTGCCAGCGAAGGGTCGTGCCCTCTGAAGCAGTGGTCGCTTCGATGCTTATTATGTACAGCAATCAGAGATGACGTCGCAGATGACATACGGTAATCGAGCGTAAGGCATTCCACGTTACCATTGTCACGAGGCACTATTAAGAAGGAAAGTCGTTGACAGTTGCTGGTTTTTGTAGCAGTGAAAATCCACGGCAAAATCGGCAAAAGCAGTAGTGGATGCTTAGACATGTTGCTTGCTAGCCAAGTGCCTTGCCCTCTGAAGCAGTCGCTGCGATGCTCCTTATGTACAGCAATCAGAGATGACGTCGAAGATGATATACCGTAATCGAATGTAAGGCATTTCACGGTATCATTGCCACGAGGAACTCGGAAGAAGGGCAGTCGTTGACAGTTGCTGGTTGTTGTAGCGGTGAAAATCCACGGAAAATTTGCAAAAGCAGTAGCGGAGGCTAAACAATGTTGCTTGTCAGCCAAGTGCCGTGCCCTCTGAAGCAGTGGTTGCTTCGATGCTTCTTATGTACAGCATTGAGAAATGACGTCGCAGATGAGATACGGTAATCGAATGTATGGCATTTCGCAGTATCATTGTCACGAGGAACTCGGAAGAAGGTAACTCGTTGACCGTTGCTGGTTGTTGTAGCGGTGAAAATCCACGGCAAGATCTTCAGGAGCAGTAGCGGAGGATAGACAATGTTGCTTGCCAGCCAAGTGCCGTGCCCTCTAAAGCAGTGGCTGCTTGGATGCTTCTTATGTACAGCATTCAGAATTGACGTCGCAGATGAGATACGGTAATCGAAAGTAAGGCATTTCACGGTATCATTGTCACGAGGAACTCGGAAGAAGGCCAGTCGTTGACCGTTGCTGGTTGTTGTAGCGGTGAAAATCCAGGGAAAATCTGCAAAAGCAGTAGCGGAGTCTGGACAATGTTGCTTGGCAGCCAAGTGCCGTGCCCTCTGAAGCAGTGGTCGCTTCGGTGCTTCTTATGTACAGCATTCAGAAATGAGGTAGCAGATGACATACGGTAATCGAATGTAAGCCATTTCAAGGTATCATTGCCACGAGGAACTCGGAAGAAGGCCAGTCGTTGACAGTTGCTGGTTGTTGTAGCGGTGAAAATCCACGGAAAATCTGGAAAAGCAGTAGCAGAGGCTAGACAATGTTGTTTGCCAGCCAAGGGCCGTGCCCTCTGAAGCAGTAATCGCTTCGATGTTTCTTATGTACAGCATTCAGAATTGACGTCGCAGATGAGATACGGTAATCGAATGTAAGGCATTTCACGGTATCATTGTCACGAGGAACTCGGAAGAACGAAACTCGTTGACCGTTGCTGGTTGTTGTAGCGGTGAAAATCCACGGCAAGATCTTCAAGAGCAGTAGCGGAGGATAGACAATGTTGCTTGCCAGCCAAGTGCCGTGCCCTCTGAAGCAGTGGTCGCTTCGATGCTTCTTATGTACAGCATTCAGATATGAAGTCGCAGATGACATACGGTAATCGAATGTAAGGCATTTCAAGGTATCATTGTCACGAGGAATTCGGAAGAAGGCCAGTCGTTGACAGTTGCTGGTTGTTGTAGCGGTGAAAATCCACGGAAAATCTGCAAAAGCAGTAGCGGAGGCTAGACAATGTTGCTTGCCAGCCAAGTGCCGTGCCCTTTGAAGCAGTAGTCGCTTCGATGCTTCTTATGTGCAGCATTCAGAAATGACGTCGCAGATGACATACGGTAATCGAATGTAAGGCATTCCACGTTATCATTGTCACGAGGAACTCGGAAGAAGGCCAGTCGTTGACAGTTGCTGGTTGTTGTAGCGGTGAAAATCCACGGCAAGATCTTCAAGAGCAGTAGCGGAGGATAGACAATGTTGCTTGCCAGCCAAGTGCCGTGCCCTCTGAAGCAGTGGTCGCTTCGATGCTTCTTATGTACAGCATTTAGAAATGAAGTCGCAGATGACATACGGTAATCGAATGTAAGGCATTTCACGGTATCATTGTCACGAGGAATTCGGAAGAAGGCCAGTCGTTGACAGTTGCTGGTTGTTGTAGCGGTGAAAATCCACGGAAAATCTGCAAAAGCAGTAGCGGAGGCTAGACAATGTTGGTAGCCAGCCAAGTGCCGTGCCCTTTGAAGCAGTAGTCGCTTCGATGCTTCTTATGTGCAGCATTCAGAAATCACGTCGCAGATGACATACGGTAATCGAATGTAAGGCATTCCACGTTATCATTGTCACGAGGAACTCGGAAGAAGGCTAGTCGTTGACAGTTGCTGGCTGTTGTAGGGGTGAAAATCCACGGAAAATCTGTAAAAGCAGTAGCGGAGGCTGGACTATGTTGCCTGCCAGCCAAGTGCCGTGCTCTCTGAAGCAGTGGTCGCTTCAATGCTTCTTATGCACAGCATTCAGAAATGTGGTCGCAGAGGACATACGGTAATCGAATCTAAGGCATTTCACGGTATCATTGCCACGAGGAACTCGGAAGAAGGCCAGTCGTTGACAGTTGCTGGTTGTTGTAGCTGTGAATATCCACGGAAAATCTGCAAAAGCAGTAGCGGAGGCTAGACAATGTTGCTTGCCAGCCAAGGGCCGTGCCCTCTGAAGCAGTGGTCGCTTCGATGCTTCTTATGCACGGCATACAGAAATGACGTCGCAGATGACATACGGTAATCGAATGTAAGGCATTCCACGTTACTATTGTCACGAGGAACTCGGAAGAAGGCCAGTCGTTGACAGTTGTTGGTTGTTATAGCGGTGAAAATACACGTAAAATCTGCAAAAGCAGTAGCGGAGGATGGACAATGTTGCTTGGTAGCCAAGGGCCGTGCCCTCTGAAGCAGTGGTCGCTTCGATGCTTCTTATGTACAGCAATCAGAGATGACGTCGCAGATGACATACGGTAATCGAGCGTAAGGCATACCACGTTACCATTGTCACGAGGCACTAGGAAGAAGGCCAGTCGTTGACGGTTGCTGGTTTTTGTAGCAGTGAAAATCCACGGAAAATCTGCAAAAGCAGTAGCGGAGGCTAGACAATGTTGCTTGCCAGCCAAGAGCCGTGCATTCTGAAGCAGTGGTCGCTTCGATGCTTCTTATGTACAGCATTCAGAAATGACGTCACAGATGACATTCGGTAATGGAATGTAAGGCATTCCACGTTATTATTGCCTCGAGGAACTCGGAAGAAGGCCAGTCGTTGACAGTTGCTGGTTGTTGTAGTGGTGAAAATCCACGGAAAATCTGCAAAAGCAGTAGCGGAGGCTGGACAATGTTGCTTGCCAGCCAAGTGCCGTGCTCTCTGAAGCAGTGGTCGCTTCGATGCTTCTTATGTACAGCATTCAGAAATGAGGTCGCAGATGAGGTACAGTTGCTGGTTGTTGTAGCGGTGAAAATCCACGGAAAATCTGCAAAAGCAGTAGCGGAGGCTAGACAATGTTGCTTGCCAGCCAAGTGCCGGGCCGTCTAAAGCAGTGGTTGCTTCGATGCTTCTTATGTGCAGCATTCAGAATTGACGTCGCAGATGAGATACGGTAATCGAATGTAAGTCATTTCACGGAATCATTGTCACGAGGAACTCGGAAGAAGGCCAGTCGTTGACCGTTGCTGATTGTTGTAGTGGTGAAAATCCACGGAAAATCTGCAAAAGCAGTAGCGGAGGCTGGACAATGTTGCTTGCCAGCCAAGTGCCGTGCCCTCTGAAGCAGTGGTCGCTTCGATGCTTCTTATGTACAGCATTCAGAAATGAGGTTGCAGATGACATACGGTAATCGAATCTAAGGCATTTCACGGTATCATTGTCACGAGGAATTCGGAAGAAGGCCAGTCGTTGACAGTTGTTAGTTGTTATAGCGGTGAAAATACACGGAAAATCAGCAAAAGCATTAGCGGATGATAGACAATGTTGCTTGCCAGCGAAGGGTCGTGCCCTCTGAAGCAGTGGTTGCTTCGATGCTTCTTATGTACAGCATTGAGAATTGACGTCGCAGATGAGATACGGTAATCGAATGTATGGAATTTCGCAGTATCATTGTCACGAGGAACTCGGAAGAAGGTAACTCGTTGACCGTTGCTGGTTGTTGTAGCGGTGAAAATCCACGGCAAGATCTTCAGGAGCAGTAGCGGAGGATAGACAATGTTGCTTGCCAGCCAAGTGCTGTGCCCTCTAAAGCAGTGGCTGCTTGGATGCTTCTTATGTACAGCATTCAAAATTGACGTCGCAGATGAGATACGGTAATCGAACGTAAGGCATTTCACGGTATCATTGTCACGAGGAACTCGGAAGAAGGCCAGTCGTTGACCGTTGCTGGTTGTTGTAGCGGTGAAAATCCAGGGAAAATCTGCAAAAGCAGTAGCGGAGTCTGGACAATGTTGCTTGGCAGCCAAGTGCCGTGCCCTCTGAAGCAGTGGTCGCTTCGGTGCTTCTTATGTACAGCATTCAGAAATGAGGCCGCAGATGACATACGGTAATCGAATGTAAGCCATTTCAAGGTATTATTGCCACTAGGAACTCGGAAGAAGGCCAGTCGTTGACCGTTGCTGGTTTTTGTAGCGGTGAAAATCCAGGGAAAATCTGCAAAAGCAGTAGCGGAGTCTGGACAATGTTGCTTGCCAGCCAAGTGCCGTGCCCTCTGAAGCAGTGGTCGCTTCGGTGCTTCTTATGTACAGCATTCAGAAATGAGGTCGCAGATGACATACGGTAATCGAATGTAAGCCATTTCAAGGTATCATTGCCACTAGGAACTCGGAAGAAGGCCAGTCGTTGACAGTTGCTGGTCGTTGTAGCGGTGAAAATCCACGGAAAATCTGGAAAAGCAGTAGCGGAGGCTAGACAATGTTGTTTGCCAGCCAAGGGCCGTGCCCTCTGAAGCAGTAATCGCTTCGATGTTTCTTATGTACAGCATTCAGAATTGACGTCGCAGATGAGATACGGTAATCGAATGTAAGGCATTTCACGGTATCATTGTCACGAGGAACTCGGAAGAGCGAAACTCGTTGACCGTTGCTGGTTGTTGTAGCGGTGAAAATCCACGGCAAGATCTTCAAGAGCAGTAGCGGAGGATAGACAATGTTGCTTGCCAGCCAAGTGCCGTGCCCTCTGAAGCAGTGGTCGCTTCGATGCTTCTTATGTACAGCATTCAGAAATGAAGTCGCAGATGACATACGGTAATCGAATGTAAGGCATTTCACGCTATCATTGTCACGAGGAATCCGGAAGAAGGCCAGTCGTTGACAGTTGCTGGTTGTTGTAGCGGTGAAAATCCACGGAAAATCTGCAAAAGCAGTAGCGGAGGCTAGACAATGTTGCTTGCCAGCCAAGTGCCGTGCCCTCTGAAGCAGTGGTCGCTTCGGTGCTTCTTATGTACAGCATTCAGAAATGAGGTCGCAGATGACATACGGTAATCGAATGTAAGCCATTTCAAGGTATCATTGCCACTAGGAACTCGGAAGAAGGCCAGTCGTTGACAGTTGCTGGTCGTTGTAGCGGTGAAAATCCACGGAAAATCTGGAAAAGCAGTAGCGGAGGCTAGACAATGTTGTTTGCCAGCCAAGGGCCGTGCCCTCTGAAGCAGTAATCGCTTCGATGTTTCTTATGTACAGCATTCAGAATTGACGTCGCAGATGAGATACGGTAATCGAATGTAAGGCATTTCACGGTATCATTGTCACGAGGAACTCGGAAGAGCGAAACTCGTTGACCGTTGCTGGTTGTTGTAGCGGTGAAAATCCACGGCAAGATCTTCAAGAGCAGTAGCGGAGGATAGACAATGTTGCTTGCCAGCCAAGTGCCGTGCCCTCTGAAGCAGTGGTCGCTTCGATGCTTCTTATGTACAGCATTCAGAAATGAAGTCGCAGATGACATACGGTAATGGAATGTAAGGCATTTCACGGTATCATTGTCACGAGGAATTCGGAAGAAGGCCAGTCGTTGACAGTTGCTGGTTGTTGTAGCGGTGAAAATCCACGGAAAA
Organism: Amblyomma americanum; assembly: GCF_052857255.1. NCBI lineage: Eukaryota > Metazoa > Arthropoda > Arachnida > Ixodida > Ixodidae > Amblyomma > Amblyomma americanum. The sequence continues at coordinate 133,806,311 of NC_135507.1, forward strand.
TCTGCAAAAGCAGTAGCGGAGGCTAGACAATGTTGCTTGCCAGCCAAGTGCCGTGCCCTTTGAAGCAGTAGTCGCTTCGATGCTTCTTATGTGCAGCATTCAGAAATGACGTCGCAGATGACATACGGTAATCGAATGTAAGGCATTCCACGTTATCATTGTCACGAGGAACTCGGAAGAAGGCCAGTCGTTGACAGTTGCTGGTTGTTGTAGCGGTGAAAATCCACGGCAAGATCTTCAAGAGCAGTAGCGGAGGATAGACAATGTTGCTTGCCAGCCAAGTGCCGTGCCCTCTGAAGTAGTGGTCGCTTCGATGCTTCTTATGTACAGCATTCAGAAATGAAGTCGCAGATGACATACGGTAATCGAATGTAAGGCATTTCACGGTATCATTGTCACGAGGAATTCGGAAGAAGGCCAGTCGTTGACAGTTGCTGGTTGTTGTAGCGGTGAAAATCCACGGAAAATCTGCAAAAGCAGTAGCGGAGGCTAGACAATAGTGCTTGCCAGCCAAGTGCCGTGCCCTTTGAAGCAGTAGTCACTTCGATGCTTCTTATGTGCAGCATTCAGAAATCACGTCGCAGATGACATACGGTAATCGAATGTAAGGCATTCCACGTTATCATTGTCACGAGGAACTCGGAAGAAGGCTAGTCGTTGACAGTTGCTGGCTGTTGTAGGGGTGAAAATCCACAGAAAATCTGTAAAAGCAGTAGCGGAGGCTGGACTATGTTGCCTGCCAGCCAAGTGCCGTGCTCTCTGAAGCAGTGGTCGCTTCGATGCTTCTTATGCACAGCATTCAGAAATGTGGTCGCTGAGGACATACGGTAATCGAATCTAAGGCATTTCACGGTATCATTGCCACGAGGAACTCGGAAGAAGGCCAGTCGTTGACAGTTGCTGGTTGTTGTAGCTGTGAATATCCACGGAAAATCTGCAAAAGCAGTAGCGGAGGCTAGACAATGTTGCTTGCCAGCCAAGAGCCGTGCATTCTGAAGCAGTGGTCGCTTCGATGCATCTTATGTACAGCATTCAGAAATGACGTCAGAGATGACATTCGGTAATGGAATGTAAGGCATTCCACGTTATTATTGCCTCGAGGAACTCGGAAGAAGGCCAGTCGTTGACAGTTGCTGGTTGTTGTAGTGGTGAAAATCCACGGAAAATGTGCAAAAGCAGTAGCGGAGGCTGGACAATGTTGCTTGCCAGCCAAGTGCCGTGCTCTCTGAAGCAGTGGTCGCTTCGATGCTTCTTATGTACAGCATTCAGAAATGAGGTCGCAGATGAGGTACAGTTGCTGGTTGTTGTAGCGGTGAAAATCCACGGAAAATCTGCAAAAGCAGTAGCGGAGGCTAGACAATGTTGCTTGCCAGCCAAGTGCCGGGTCCTCTGAAGCAGTGGTTGCTTCGATGCTTCTTATGTGCAGCATTCAGAATTGACGTCGCAGATGAGATACGGTAATCGAATGTAAGGCATTTCACGGAATCATTGTCACAAAGAACTCGGAAGAAGGCCAGTCGTTGACCGTTGCTGATTGTTGTAGTGGTGAAAATCCACGGAAAATCTGCAAAAGCAGTAGCGGAGGCTGGACAATGTTGCTTGCCAGCCAAGTGCCGTGCCCTCTGAAGCAGTGGTCGCTTCGATGCTTCTTATGTACAGCATTCAGAAATCAGGTCGCAGATGACATACGGTAATCGAATCTAAGGCATTTCACGGTATCATTGTCACGAGGAATTCGGAAGAAGGCCAGCCGTTGACAGTTGTTGGATTTTATAGCGGTGAAAATACACGAAAAATCTGCAAAAGCATTAGCGGAGGATAGACAATGTTGCTTGCCAGCCAAGGGTCGTGCCCTCTGAAGCAGTGGTCGCTTCTATGCTTATTATGTACAGCAATCAGAAATGACGTCGCAGATGACATACGGTAATCGAGCGTAAGGCATTCCACGTTACCATTGTCGCAAGGCGCTATTATGAAGGCCAGTCGTTGACAGTTGCTGGTTTTTGTAGCAGTGAAAATCCACGGCAAAATCTGCAAAAGCAGTAGTGGATGCTTAGACATGTTGCTTGCTAGCCAAGTGCCTTGTCCTCCGAAGCAGTGGTCGCTGCGATGCTCCTTATGTACAGCAATCAGAGATGACGTCGAAGATGATATACTGTAATCGAATGTAAGGCATTTCACGCTATCATTGCCACGAGGAACTCGGAAGAAGGCCAGTCGTTGACAGTTGCTGGTTGTTGTAGCGGTGAAAATCCACGGAAAATTTGCAAAAGCAGTAGCGGAGGCTAAACAATGTTGCTTGCCAGCCAAGAGCCGTGCATTCTGAAGCAGTGGACGCTTCGATGCTTCTTATGTACAGCATTCAGAAATGACGTCGCAGATGGCATACGGTAATCGATTGTAAAGCATTCCACGTTATCATTGCCTCGAGGAACTCGGAAGAAGGCCAGTTGTTTACAGTTTCTGGTTGTTGTAGCGGTGAAAATCCATGGAAAATCTGCAAAAGCAGTAGCGGAGGCTAGACAATGTTGCTTGCCAGCCAAGTGCCGTGCCCTCTGAAGCAGTGATTGCTTCGATGCTTCTTATGTACAGCATTGAGAATTGACGTCGCAAATGAGATACGGTAATGGAATGTAGGGCATTTCACGGTATCATTGTCACGAGGAACTCGGAAGAAGGCCACTCGTTGACCGTTGCTGGTTGTTGTAGCGGTGAAAATCCACGGCAAGATCTTCAAGAGCAGTAGCGGAGGATAGACAATGTTGCTTGCCAGCCAAGTGCCGTGCCCTCTGAAGCAGTGGTCGCTTCGATGCTTCTTATGTACAGCATTCAGAAATGAAGTCGCAGATGACATAAGGTAATCGAATGTAAGGCATTTCACGGTATCATCGTCACGAGGAAATCGGAAGAGGGCCACTCGTTGACAATGCTGGTTGTTGTAGCGGTAAAAATACACGGAAAATCTGCAAAAGCAGTAGCGGAGGATAGACAATGTTGCTTGCCAGCCAAGTGCTGTGCCCTCTGAAGCAGTGGTCGCTTCGGTGCTTCTTATGTACAGCATTCAGAAATGAGGTCGCAGATGACATACGGTAATCGAATGTAAGCCATTTCAAGGTATCATTGCCACTAGGAACTCGGAAGAAGGCCAGTCGTTGACAGTTGCTGGTCGTTGTAGCGGTGAAAATCCACGGAAAATCTGAAAAAGCAGTAGCGGAGGCTAGACAATGTTGTTTGCCAGCCAAGGGCCGTGCCCTCTGAAGCAGTAATCGCTTCGATGTTTCTTATGTACAGCATTCAGAATTGACGTCGCAGATGAGATACGGTAATCGAATGTAAGGCATTTCACGGTATCATTGTCACGAGGAATTCGGAAGAAGGCCAGTCGTTGACAGTTGCTGGTTGTTGTAGCGGTGAAAATCCGCGGAAAATCTGCAAAAGCAGTAGCGGAGGCTAGACAATGTTGCTTGCCAGCCAAGTGCCGTGCCCTTTGAAGCAGTAGTCGCTTCGATGCTTCTTATATGCAGCATTCAGAAATGACGTCGCAGATGACATACGGTAATCGAATGTAAGGCATTCCACGTTATCATTGTCACGAGGAACTCGGAAGAAGGCCAGTCGTTGACAGTTGCTGGTTGTTGTAGCGGTGAAAATCCACGGCAAGATCTTCAAGAGCAGTAGCGGAGGATAGACAATGTTGCTTGTCAGCCAAGTGCCGTGCCCTCTGAAGCAGTGGTCGCTTCGATGCTTCTTATGCACGGCATACAGAAATGACGTCGCAGATGACATACGGTAATCGAGCGTAAGGCATACCACGTTACCATTGTCACGAGGCACTAGGAAGAAGGCCAGTCGTTGACGGTTGCTGGTTTTTGTAGCAGTGAAAATCCACGGAAAATCTGCAAAAGCAGTAGCGGAGGCTAGACAATGTTGCTTGCCAGCCAAGAGCCGTGCATTCTGAAGCAGTGGTCGCTTCGATGCTTCTTATGTACAGCATTCAGAAATGACGTCACAGATGACATTCGGTAATGGAATGTAAGGCATTCCACGTTATTATTGCCTCGAGGAACTCGGAAGATGGCCAGTCGTTGACAGTTGCTGGTTGTTGTAGTGGTGAAAATCCACGGAAAACCTGCAAAAGCAGTTTGCGGAGGCTGGACAATGTTGCTTGCCAGCCAAGTGCCGTGCTCTCTGAAGCAGTGGTCGCTTCGATGCTTCTTATGTACAGCATTCAGAAATGACGTCGCAGATGGCACACGGTAATCGATTGTAAAGCATTCCACGTTATCATTGCCTCGAGGAACTCGGAAGAAGGCCAGTTGTTTACAGTTTCTGGTTGTTGTAGCGGTGAAAATCCATGGAAAATCTGCAAAAGCAGTAGCGGAGGCTAGACAATGTTGCTTGCCAGCCAAGTGCCGTGCCCTCTGAAGCAGTCATTGCTTCGATGCTTCTTATGTACAGCATTCAGAAATGACGTTGCAGATGAGATACAGTTGCTGGTTGTTGTAGCGGTGAAAATGCACGGAAAATCTGCAAAATCAGTAGCGGAGGCTAGACAATGTTGCTTGCCAGCCAAGTGCCGTGCCCTCTGAAGCAGTGGTTGCTTCGATGCTTCTTATGTACATCATTGAGAATTGACGTCGCAAATGAGATACGGTAATCGAATGTAGGGCATTTCACGGTATCATTGTCACGAGGAACTCGGAAGAAGGCCACTCGTTGACCGTTGCTGGTTGTTGTAGCGGTGAAAATCCACGGCAAGATCTTCAAGAGCAGTAGCGGAGGATAGACAATGTTGCTTGCCAGCCAAGTGCCGTGCCCTCTGAAGCAGTGGTCGCTTCGATGCTTCTTATGTACAGCATTCAGAAATGAAGTCGCAGATGACATAAGGTAATCGAATGTAAGGCATTTCACGGTATCATCGTCACGAGGAAATCGGAAGAGGGCCACTCGTTGACAATGCTGGTTGTTGTAGCGGTAAAAATACACGGAAAATCTGCAAAAGCAGTAGCGGAGGATAGACAATGTTGCTTGCCAGCCAAGTGCTGTGCCCTCTGAAGCAGTGGTCGCTTCGGTGCTACTTATGTACAGCATTCAGAAATGAGGTCGCAGTTGACATACGGTAATCGAATGTAAGCCATTTCAAGGTATCATTGCCACTAGGAACTCGAAAGAAGGCCAGTCGTTGACAGTTGCTGGTTGTTGTAGCGGTGAAAATCCACGGAAAATCTGGAAAAGCAGTAGCGGAGGCTAGACAATGTTGTTTGCCAGCCAAGGGCCGTGCCCTCTGAAGCAGTAATCGCTTCGATGTTTCTTATGTACAGCATTCAGAATTGACGTCGCAGATGAGATACGGTAATCGAATGTAAGGCATTTCACGGTATCATTGTCACGAGGAACTCGGAAGAACGAAACTCGTTGACCGTTGCTGGTTGTTGTAGCGGTGAAAATCCACGGCAAGATCTTCAAGAGCAGTAGCGGAGGATAGACAATGTTGCTTGCCAGCCAAGTGCCGTGCCCTCTGAAGCAGTGGTCGCTTCGATGCTTCTTATGTACAGCATTCAGAAATGAAGTCGCAGATGACATACGGTAATCGAATGTAAGGCATTTCACGGTATCATTGTCACGAGGAATTCGGAAGAAGGCCAGTCGTTGACAGTTGCTGGTTGTTGTAGCGGTGAAAATCCGCGGAAAATCTGCAAAAGCAGTAGCGGAGGCTAGACAATGTTGCTTGCCAGCCAAGTGCCGTGCCCTTTGAAGCAGTAGTCGCTTCGATGCTTCTTATATGCAGCATTCAGAAATGACGTCGCAGATGACATACGGTAATCGAATGTAAGGCATTCCACGTTATCATTGTCACGAGGAACTCGGAAGAAGGCCAGTCGTTGACAGTTGCTGGTTGTTGTAGCGGTGAAAATCCACGGCAAGATCTTCAAGAGCAGTAGCGGAGGATAGACAATGTTGCTTGTCAGCCAAGTGCCGTGCCCTCTGAAGCAGTGGTCGCTTCGATGCTTCTTATGCACGGCATACAGAAATGACGTCGCAGATGACATACGGTAATCGAGCGTAAGGCATACCACGTTACCATTGTCACGAGGCACTAGGGAGAAGGCCAGTCGTTGACGGTTGCTGGTTTTTGTAGCAGTGAAAATCCACGGAAAATCTGCAAAAGCAGTAGCGGAGGCTAGACAATGTTGCTTGCCAGCCAAGAGCCGTGCATTCTGAAGCAGTGGTCGCTTCGATGCTTCTTATGTACAGCATTCAGAAATGACGTCACAGATGACATTCGGTAATGGAATGTAAGGCATTCCACGTTATTATTGCCTCGAGGAACTCGGAAGATGGCCAGTCGTTGACAGTTGCTGGTTGTTGTAGTGGTGAAAATCCACGGAAAACCTGCAAAAGCAGTTTGCGGAGGCTGGACAATGTTGCTTGCCAGCCAAGTGCCGTGCTCTCTGAAGCAATGGTCGCTTCGATGCTTCTTATGTACAGCATTCAGAAATGACGTCGCAGATGGCATACGGTAATCGATTGTAAAGCATTCCACGTTATCATTGCCTCGAGGAACTCGGAAGAAGGCCAGTTGTTTACAGTTTCTGGTTGTTGTAGCGGTGAAAATCCACGGCAAGATCTTCAAGAGCAGTAGCGGAGGATAGACAATGTTGCTTGCCAGCCAAGTGCCGTGCCCTCTGAAGCAGTGGTCGCTTCGATGCTTCTTATGTACAGCATTCAGAAATGAAGTCGCAGATGACATAAGGTAATCGAATGTAAGGCATTTCACGGTATCATCGTCACGAGGAAATCGGAAGAGGGCCAGTCGTTGACAATGCTGGTTGTTGTAGCGGTAAAAATACACGGAAAATCTGCAAAAGCAGTAGCGGAGGATAGACAATGTTGCTTGCCAGCCAAGTGCTGTGCCCTCTGAAGCAGTGGTGGCTTCGATGCTTTTTATGTACAGCATTCATAAATGACGTCGCAAATGACATACGGTAATCGAGGGTAAGGCATTCCACGTTACCATTGTCACGAGGCGCTAGGAAGAAGGCCAGTCGTTGACGGTTGCTGGTTTTTGTAGCAGTGAAAATCCACGTCAAAATCTGCAAAAGCAGTAGTGGATGCTTAGACATGTTGCTTGCTAGCCAAGTGCCTTCCCCTCTGAAGCAGTGGTCGCTGCGATGCTCCTTATGTACAGCATTCAGAAATGATGTCGCTGATGACATACGGTAATCGAATGTAAGGCATTCCACGGTATCACTGCCACGAGGAACTCGGAAGAAGGCCAGTCGTTGACAGCTGCTGGTTGTTGAAGCGGTGAAAATCCACGGAAAATCTGCAAAAGCAGTAGCGGAGGCTAGACTATGTTGCTTGCCAGCCAAGAGCCGTGCCCTCTGAAGCAGTGATCGCTTCGATGCTTCTTATGTGCAGCATTCAGAAATGACGTCGCAGATGACAAACCGTAATCGAATGTAAGGCATTTCACGGTATCATTGTCACGAGGAATTCGGAAGAAGGCCAGTCGTTGACAGTTGTTGGTTGTTATAGCGGTGAAAATACACGGAAAATCTGCAAAAGCATTAGCGGAGGATAGACAATGTTGCTTGACAGCCAAGGGTCGTGCACTCTGAAGCAGTGGTCGCTTCGATGCTTATTATGTACAGCAATCAGAGATGACGTCGCAGATGACATACGATAATCGAGAGTAAGGCATTCCACGTTACCATTGTCACGAGGCACTATTAAGAAGGCCAGTCGTTGACAGTTGCTGGTTTCTGTAGCAGTGAAAATCCACGGCAAAATCTGCAAAAGCAGTAGTGGATGCTTAGACATGTTGCTTGCTAGCCAAGTGCCTTGTCCTCTGAAGCAGTGGTCGCTGCGATGCTCCTTATGTACAGCGATCAGAGATGACGTCGAAGATGATATACTGTAATCGAATGTAAGGCATTTCACGGTATCATTGCCACGAGGAACTCGGAAGAAGGCCAGTCGTTGACAGTTGCTGGTTGTTGTAGCGGTGAAAATCCACGGAAAATTTGCAAAAGCAGTAGCGGAGGCTAGACAATGTTGCTTGCCAGCCACGAGCCGTGCATTCTGAAGCAGTGGTCGCTTCGATGCTTCTTATGTACAGAATTCAGAAAGGACGTCGCAAATGACATACGGTAATCGATTGTAAAGCATTCCACGTTATGATTGCCTCGAGGAACTCGGAAGAAGGCCAGTTGTTGACAGTTTCTGGTTGTTGTAGCGGTGAAAATCCATGGAAAATCTGCAAAAGCAGTAGCGGAGGCTAGACAATGTTGCTTGCCAGCCAAGTGCCGTGCCCTCTGAAGCAGTGATTGCTTCGATGCTTCTTATGTACAGCATTGAGAATTGACGTCGCAAATGAGATACGGTAATGGAATGTAGGGCATTTCACGGTATCATTGTCACGAGGAACTCGGAAGAAGGCCACTCGTTGACCGTTGCTGGTTGTTGTAGCGGTGAAAATCCACGGCAAGATCTTCAAGAGCAGTAGCGGAGGATAGACAATGTTGCTTGCCAGCCAAGTGCCGTGCCCTCTGAAGCAGTGGTCGCTTCGATGCTTCTTATGTACAGCATTCAGAAATGAAGTCGCAGATGACATAAGGTAATCGAATGTAAGGCATTTCACGGTATCATCGTCACGAGGAAATCGGAAGAGGGCCACTCGTTGACAATGCTGGTTGTTGTAGCGGTAAAAATACACGGAAAATCTGCAAAAGCAGTAGCGGAGGATAGACAATGTTGCTTGCCAGCCAAGTGCTGTGCCCTCTGAAGCAGTGGTCGCTTCGGTGCTTCTTATGTACAGCATTCAGAAATGAGGTCGCAGATGACATACGGTAATCGAATGTAAGCCATTTCAAGGTATCATTGCCACTAGGAACTCGGAAGAAGGCCAGTCGTTGACAGTTGCTGGTCGTTGTAGCGGTGAAAATCCACGGAAAATCTGAAAAAGCAGTAGCGGAGGCTAGACAATGTTGTTTGCCAGCCAAGGGCCGTGCCCTCTGAAGCAGTAATCGCTTCGATGTTTCTTATGTACAGCATTCAGAATTGACGTCGCAGATGAGATACGGTAATCGAATGTAAGGCATTTCACGGTATCATTGTCACGAGGAATTCGGAAGAAGGCCAGTCGTTGACAGTTGCTGGTTGTTGTAGCGGTGAAAATCCGCGGAAAATCTGCAAAAGCAATAGCGGAGGCTAGACAATGTTGCTTGCCAGCCAAGTGCCGTGCCCTTTGAAGCAGTAGTCGCTTCGATGCTTCTTATATGCAGCATTCAGAAATGACGTCGCAGATGACATACGGTAATCGAATGTAAGGCATTCCACGTTAGCATTGTCACGAGGAACTCGGAAGAAGGCCAGTCGTTGACAGTTGCTGGTTGTTGTAGCGGTGAAAATCCACGGCAAGATCTTCAAGAGCAGTAGCGGAGGATAGACAATGTTGCTTGTCAGCCAAGTGCCGTGCCCTCTGAAGCAGTGGTCGCTTCGATGCTTCTTATGCACGGCATACAGAAATGACGTCGCAGATGACATACGGTAATTGAGCGTAAGGCATACCACGTTACCATTGTCACGAGGCACTAGGAAGAAGGCCAGTCGTTGACGGTGTCTGGTTTTTGTAGCAGTGAAAATCCACGGAAAATCTGCAAAAGCAGTAGCGGAGGCTAGACAATGTTGCTTGCCAGCCAAGAGCCGTGCATTCTGAAGCAGTGGTCGCTTCGATGCTTCTTATGTACAGCATTCAGAAATGACGTCACAGATGACATTCGGTAATGGAATGTAAGGCATTCCACGTTATTATTGCCTCGAGGAACTCGGAAGATGGCCAGTCGTTGACAGTTGCTGGTTGTTGTAGTGGTGAAAATCCACGGAAAACCTGCAAAAGCAGTTTGCGGAGGCTGGACAATGTTGCTTGCCAGCCACGTGCCGTGCTCTCTGAAGCAGTGGTCGCTTCGATGCTTCTTATGTACAGCATTCAGAAATGACGTCGCAGATGGCACACGGTAATCGATTGTAAAGCATTCCACGTTATCATTGCCTCGAGGAACTCGGAAGAGGGCCACTCGTTGACAATGCTGGTTGTTGTAGCGGTAAATATACACGGAAAATCTGCAAAAGCAGTAGCGGAGGATAGACAATGTTGCTTGCCAGCCAAGTGCGGTGCCCTCTGAAGCAGTGGTCGCTTCGGTGCTTCTTATGTACAGCATTCAGAAATGAGGTCGCAGATGACATACGGTAATCGAATGTAAGCCATTTCAAGGTATCATTGCCACTAGGAACTCGGAAGAAGGCCAGTCGTTGACAGTTGCTGGTCGTTGTAGCGGTGAAAATCCACGGAAAATCTGAAAAAGCAGTAGCGGAGGCTAGACAATGTTGTTTGCCAGCCAAGGGCCGTGCCCTCTGAAGCAGTAATCGCTTCGATGTTTCTTATGTACAGCATTCAGAATTGACGTCGCAGATGAGATACGGTAATCGAATGTAAGGCATTTCACGGTATCATTGTCACGAGGAATTCGGAAGAAGGCCAGTCGTTGACAGTTGCTGGTTGTTGTAGCGGTGAAAATCCGCGGAAAATCTGCAAAAGCAGTAGCGGAGGCTAGACAATGTTGCTTGCCAGCCAAGTGTCGTGCCCTTTGAAGCAGTAGTCGCTTCGATGCTTCTTATATGCAGCATTCAGAAATGACGTCGCAGATGACATACGGTAATCGAATGTAAGGCATTCCACGTTATCATTGTCACGAGGAACTCGGAAGAAGGCCAGTCGTTGACAGTTGCTGGTTGTTGTAGCGGTGAAAATCCACGGCAAGATCTTCAAGAGCAGTAGCGGAGGATAGACAATGTTGCTTGTCAGCCAAGTGCCGTGCCCTCTGAAGCAGTGGTCGCTTCGATGCTTCTTATGCACGGCATACAGAAATGACGTCGCAGATGACATACGGTAATCGAGCGTAAGGCATACCACGTTACCATTGTCACGAGGCACTAGGAAGAAGGCCAGTCGTTGACGTTTGCTGGTTTTTGTAGCAGTGAAAATCCACGGAAAATCTGCAAAAGCAGTAGCGGAGGCTAGACAATGTTGCTTGCCAGCCAAGAGCCGTGCATTCTGAAGCAGTGGTCGCTTCGATGCTTCTTATGTACAGCATTCAGAAATGACGTCACAGATGACATTCGGTAATGGAATGTAAGGCATTCCACGTTATTATTGCCTCGAGGAACTCGGAAGATGGCCAGTCGTTGACAGTTGCTGGTTGTTGTAGTGGTGAAAATCCACGGAAAACCTGCAAAAGCAGTTTGCGGAGGCTGGACAATGTTGCTTGCCAGCCAAGTGCCGTGCTCTCTGAAGCAGTGGTCGCTTCGATGCTTCTTATGTACAGCATTCAGAAATGACGTCGCAGATGGCACACGGTAATCGATTGTAAAGCATTCCACGTTATCATTGCCTCGAGGAACTCGGAAGAAGGCCAGTTGTTTACAGTTTCTGGTTGTTGTAGCGGTGAAAATCCATGGAAAATCTGCAAAAGCAGTAGCGGAGGCTAGACAATGTTGCTTGCCAGCCAAGTGCCGTGCCCTCTGAAGCAGTCATTGCTTCGATGCTTCTTATGTACAGCATTCAGAAATGACGTTGCAGATGAGATACAGTTGCTGGTTGTTGTAGCGGTGAAAATGCACGGAAAATCTGCAAAATCAGTAGCGGAGGCTAGACAATGTTGCTTGCCAGCCAAGTGCCGTGCCCTCTGAAGCAGTGGTTGCTTCGATGCTTCTTATGTACATCATTGAGAATTGACGTCGCAAATGAGATACGGTAATCGAATGTAGGGCATTTCACGGTATCATTGTCACGAGGAACTCGGAAGAAGGCCACTCGTTGACCGTTGCTGGTTGTTGTAGCGGTGAAAATCCACGGCAAGATCTTCAAGAGCAGTAGCGGAGGATAGACAATGTTGCTTGCCAGCCAAGTGCCGTGCCCTCTGAAGCAGTGGTCGCTTCGATGCTTCTTATGTACAGCATTCAGAAATGAAGTCGCAGATGACATAAGGTAATCGAATGTAAGGCATTTCACGGTATCATCGTCACGAGGAAATCGGAAGAGGGCCACTCGTTGACAATGCTGGTTGTTGTAGGGGTAAAAATACACGGAAAATCTGCAAAAGCAGTAGCGGAGGATAGACAATGTTGCTTGCCAGCCAAGTGCTGTGCCCTCTGAAGCAGTGGTCGCTTCGGTGCTTCTTATGTACAGCATTCAGAAATGAGGTCGCAGATGACATACGGTAATCGAATGTAAGCCATTTCAAGGTATCATTGCCACTAGGAACTCGAAAGAAGGCCAGTCGTTGACAGTTGCTGGTTGTTGTAGCGGTGAAAATCCACGGAAAATCTGGAAAAGCAGTAGCGGAGGCTAGACAATGTTGTTTGCCAGCCAAGGGCCGTGCCCTCTGAAGCAGTAATCGCTTCGATGTTTCTTATGTACAGCATTCAGAATTGACGTCGCAGATGAGATACGGTAATCGAATGTAAGGCATTTCACGGTATCATTGTCACGAGGAACTCGGAAGAACGAAACTCGTTGACCGTTGCTGGTTGTTGTAGCGGTGAAAATCCACGGCAAGATCTTCAAGAGCAGTAGCGGAGGATAGACAATGTTGCTTGCCAGCCAAGTGCCGTGCCCTCTGAAGCAGTGGTCGCTTCGATGCTTCTTATGTACAGCATTCAGAAATGAAGTCGCAGATGACATACGGTAATCGAATGTAAGGCATTTCACGGTATCATTGTCACGAGGAATTCGGAAGAAGGCCAGTCGTTGACAGTTGCTGGTTGTTGTAGCGGTGAAAATCCGCGGAAAATCTGCAAAAGCAGTAGCGGAGGCTAGACAATGTTGCTTGCCAGCCAAGTGCCGTGCCCTTTGAAGCAGTAGTCGCTTCGATGCTTCTTATATGCAGCATTCAGAAATGACGTCGCAGATGACATACGGTAATCGAATGTAAGGCATTCCACGTTATCATTGTCACGAGGAACTCGGAAGAAGGCCAGTCGTTTACAGTTGCTGGTTGTTGTAGCGGTGAAAATCCACGGCAAGATCTTCAAGAGCAGTAGCGGAGGATAGACAATGTTGCTTGTCAGCCAAGTGCCGTGCCCTCTGAAGCAGTGGTCGCTTCGATGCTTCTTATGCACGGCATACAGAAATGACGTCGCAGATGACATACGGTAATCGAGCGTAAGGCATACCACGTTACCATTGTCACGAGGCACTAGGGAGAAGGCCAGTCGTTGACGGTTGCTGGTTTTTGTAGCAGTGAAAATCCACGGAAAATCTGCAAAAGCAGTAGCGGAGGCTAGACAATGTTGCTTGCCAGCCAAGAGCCGTGCATTCTGAAGCAGTGGTCGCTTCGATGCTTCTTATGTACAGCATTCAGAAATGACGTCACAGATGACATTCGGTAATGGAATGTAAGGCATTCCACGTTATTATTGCCTCGAGGAACTCGGAAGATGGCCAGTCGTTGACAGTTGCTGGTTGTTGTAGTGGTGAAAATCCACGGAAAACCTGCAAAAGCAGTTTGCGGAGGCTGGACAATGTTGCTTGCCAGCCAAGTGCCGTGCTCTCTGAAGCAGTGGTCGCTTCGATGCTTCTTATGTACAGCATTCAGAAATGACGTCGCAGATGGCATACGGTAATCGATTGTAAAGCATTCCACGTTATCATTGCCTCGAGGAACTCGGAAGAAGGCCAGTTGTTTACAGTTTCTGGTTGTTGTAGCGGTGAAAATCCACGGCAAGATCTTCAAGAGCAGTAGCGGAGGATAGACAATGTTGCTTGCCAGCCAAGTGCCGTGCCCTCTGAAGCAGTGGTCGCTTCGATGCTTCTTATGTACAGCATTCAGAAATGAAGTCGCAGATGACATAAGGTAATCGAATGTAAGGCATTTCACGGTATCATCGTCACGAGGAAATCGGAAGAGGGCCAGTCGTTGACAATGCTGGTTGTTGTAGCGGTAAAAATACACGGAAAATCTGCAAAAGCAGTAGCGGAGGATAGACAATGTTGCTTGCCAGCCAAGTGCTGTGCCCTCTGAAGCAGTGGTGGCTTCGATGCTTTTTATGTACAGCATTCATAAATGACGTCGCAAATGACATACGGTAATCGAGGGTAAGGCATTCCACGTTACCATTGTCACGAGGCGCTAGGAAGAAGGCCAGTCGTTGACGGTTGCTGGTTTTTGTAGCAGTGAAAATCCACGTCAAAATCTGCAAAAGCAGTAGTGGATGCTTAGACATGTTGCTTGCTAGCCAAGTGCCTTCCCCTCTGAAGCAGTGGTCGCTGCGATGCTCCTTATGTACAGCATTCAGAAATGATGTCGCTGATGACATACGGTAATCGAATGTAAGGCATTCCACGGTATCACTGCCACGAGGAACTCGGAAGAAGGCCAGTCGTTGACAGCTGCTGGTTGTTGAAGCGGTGAAAATCCACGGAAAATCTGCAAAAGCAGTAGCGGAGGCTAGACTATGTTGCTTGCCAGCCAAGAGCCGTGCCCTCTGAAGCAGTGATCGCTTCGATGCTTCTTATGTGCAGCATTCAGAAATGACGTCGCAGATGACAAACCGTAATCGAATGTAAGGCATTTCACGGTATCATTGTCACGAGGAATTCGGAAGAAGGCCAGTCGTTGACAGTTGTTGGTTGTTATAGCGGTGAAAATACACGGAAAATCTGCAAAAGCATTAGCGGAGGATAGACAATGTTGCTTGACAGCCAAGGGTCGTGCACTCTGAAGCAGTGGTCGCTTCGATGCTTATTATGTACAGCAATCAGAGATGACGTCGCAGATGACATACGATAATCGAGAGTAAGGCATTCCACGTTACCATTGTCACGAGGCACTATTAAGAAGGCCAGTCGTTGACAGTTGCTGGTTTCTGTAGCAGTGAAAATCCACGGCAAAATCTGCAAAAGCAGTAGTGGATGCTTAGACATGTTGCTTGCTAGCCAAGTGCCTTGTCCTCTGAAGCAGTGGTCGCTGCGATGCTCCTTATGTACAGCGATCAGAGATGACGTCGAAGATGATATACTGTAATCGAATGTAAGGCATTTCACGGTATCATTGCCACGAGGAACTCGGAAGAAGGCCAGTCGTTGACAGTTGCTGGTTGTTGTAGCGGTGAAAATCCACGGAAAATTTGCAAAAGCAGTAGCGGAGGCTAGACAATGTTGCTTGCCAGCCAAGAGCCGTGCATTCTGAAGCAGTGGTCGCTTCGATGCTTCTTATGTACAGAATTCAGAAAGGACGTCGCAAATGACATACGGTAATCGATTGTAAAGCATTCCACGTTATGATTGCCTCGAGGAACTCGGAAGAAGGCCAGTTGTTGACAGTTTCTGGTTGTTGTAGCGGTGAAAATCCATGGAAAATCTGCAAAAGCAGTAGCGGAGTCTGGACAATGTTGCTTGCCAGCCAAGTGCCGTGCCCTCTGAAGCAGTGGTCGCTTCGATGCTTCTTATGTACAGCATTCAGAAATGAAGTCGCAGATGACATACGGTAATCGAATGTAAGGCATTCCACGTTATCATTGTCACGAGGAACTCGGAAGAAGGCCAGTCGTTGACAGTTGCTGGTTGTTGTAGCGGTGAAAATCCACGGCAAGATCTTCAAGAGCAGTAGCGGAGGATAGACAATGTTGCTTGCCAGCCAAGTGCCGTGCCCTCTGAAGCAGTGGTCGCTTCGATGCTTCTTATGTACAGCATTTAGAAATGAAGTCGCAGATGACATACGGTAATCGAATGTAAGGCATTTCACGGTATCATTGTCACGAGGAATTCGGAAGAAGGCCAGTCGTTGACAGTTGCTGGTTGTTGTAGCGGTGAAAATCCACGGAAAATCTGCAAAAGCAGTAGCGGAGGCTAGACAATGTTGGTAGCCAGCCAAGTGCCGTGCCCTTTGAAGCAGTAGTCGCTTCGATGCTTCTTATGTGCAGCATTCAGAAATCACGTCGCAGATGACATACGGTAATCGAATGTAAGGCATTCCACGTTATCATTGTCACGAGGAACTCGGAAGAAGGCTAGTCGTTGACAGTTGCTGGCTGTTGTAGGGGTGAAAATCCACGGAAAATCTGTAAAAGCAGTAGCGGAGGCTGGACTATGTTGCCTGCCAGCCAAGTGCCGTGCTCTCTGAAGCAGTGGTCGCTTCAATGCTTCTTATGCACAGCATTCAGAAATGTGGTCGCAGAGGACATACGGTAATCGAATCTAAGGCATTTCACGGTATCATTGCCACGAGGAACTCGGAAGAAGGCCAGTCGTTGACAGTTGCTGGTTGTTGTAGCTGTGAATATCCACGGAAAATCTGCAAAAGCAGTAGCGGAGGCTAGACAATGTTGCTTGCCAGCCAAGGGCCGTGGCCTCTGAAGCAGTGGTCGCTTCGATGCTTCTTATGCACGGCATACAGAAATGACGTCGCAGATGACATACGGTAATCGAATGTAAGGCATTCCACGTTACTATTGTCACGAGGAACTCGGAAGAAGGCCAGTCGTTGACAGTTGTTGGTTGTTATAGCGGTGAAAATACACGTAAAATCTGCAAAAGCAGTAGCGGAGGATGGACAATGTTGCTTGGTAGCCAAGGGCCGTGCCCTCTGAAGCAGTGGTCGCTTCGATGCTTCTTATGTACAGCAATCAGAGATGACGTCGCAGATGACATACGGTAATCGAGCGTAAGGCATACCACGTTACCATTGTCACGAGGCACTAGGAAGAAGGCCAGTCGTTGACGGTTGCTGGTTTTTGTAGCAGTGAAAATCCACGGAAAATCTGCAAAAGCAGTAGCGGAGGCTAGACAATGTTGCTTGCCAGCCAAGAGCCGTGCATTCTGAAGCAGTGGTCGCTTCGATGCTTCTTATGTACAGCATTCAGAAATGACGTCACAGATGACATTCGGTAATGGAATGTAAGGCATTCCACATTATTATTGCCTCGAGGAACTCGGAAGAAGGCCAGTCGTTGACAGTTGCTGGTTGTTTTAGTGGTGAAAATCCACGGAAAATCTGCAAAAGCAGTAGCGGAGGCTGGACAATGTTGCTTGCCAGCCAAGTGCCGTGCTCTCTGAAGCAGTGGTCGCTTCGATGCTTCTTATGTACAGCATTCAGAAATGAGGTCGCAGATGAGGTACAGTTGCTGGTTGTTGTAGCGGTGAAAATCCACGGAAAATCTGCAAAAGCAGTAGCGGAGGCTAGACAATGTTGCTTGCCAGCCAAGTGCCGGGCCGTCTAAAGCAGTGGTTGCTTCGATGCATCTTATGTGCAGCATTCAGAATTGACGTCGCAGATGAGATACGGTAATCGAATGTAAGTCATTTCACGGAATCATTGTCACGAGGAACTCGGAAGAAGGCCAGTCGTTGACCGTTGCTGATTGTTGTAGTGGTGAAAATCCACGGAAAATCTGCAAAAGCAGTAGCGGAGGCTGGACAATGTTGCTTGCCAGCCAAGTGCCGTGCCCTCTGAAGCAGTGGTCGCTTCTATGCTTCTTATGTACAGCATTCAGAAATGAGGTCGCAGATGACATACGGTAATCGAATCTAAGGCATTTCACGGTATCATTGTCACGAGGAATTCGGAAGAAGGCCAGTCGTTGACAGTTGTTGGATTTTATAGCGGTGAAAATACACGGAAAATCTGCAAAAGCATTAGCGGAGGATAGACAATGTTGCTTGCCAGCCAAGGGTCGTGCCCTCTGAACCAGTGGTCGCTTCGATAATTGTTATGTACAGCATTCAGAAATCACGTCGCAGATGACATACGGTAATCGAATCTAAGGCATTTCACGGTATCATTGTCACGAGGAATTCGGAAGAAGGCCAGTCGTTGACAGTTGTTAGTTGTTATAGCGGTGAAAATACACGGAAAATCAGCAAAAGCATTAGCGGATGATAGACAATGTTGCTTGCCAGCGAAGGGTCGTGCCCTCTGAAGCAGTGGTCGCTTCGATGCTTATTATGTACAGCAATCAGAGATGACGTCGCAGATGACATACGGTAATCGAGCGTAAGGCATTCCACGTTACCATTGTCACGAGGCACTATTAAGAAGGAAAGTCGTTGACAGTTGCTGGTTTTTGTAGCAGTGAAAATCCACGGCAACATCTGCAAAAGCAGTAGTGGATGCTTAGACATGTTGCTTGCTAGCCAAGTGCCTTGCCCTCTGAAGCAGTCGCTGCGATGCTCCTTATGTACAGCAATCAGAGATGACGTCGAAGATGATATACTGTAATCGAATGTAAGGCATTTCACGGTATCATTGCCACGAGGAACTCGGAAGAAGGGCAGTCGTTGACAGTTGCTGGTTGTTGTAGCGGTGAAAATCCACGGAAAATTTGCAAAAGCAGTAGCGGAGGCTAAACAATGTTGCTTGTCAGCCAAGTGCCGTGCCCTCTGAAGCAGTGGTTACTTCGATGCTTTTTATGTACAGCATTGAGAATTGACGTCGCAGATGAGATACGGTAATCGAATGTATGGAATTTCGCAGTATCATTGTCACGAGGAACTCGGAAGAAGGTAACTCGTTGACCGTTGCTGGTTGTTGTAGCGGCGAAAATCCACGGCAAGATCTTCAGGAGCAGTAGCGGAGGATAGACAATGTTGCTTGCCAGCCAAGTGCCGTGCCCTCTAAAGCAGTGGCTGCTTGGATGCTTCTTATGTACAGCATTCAAAATTGACGTCGCAGATGAGATACGGTAATCGAACGTAAGGCATTTCACGGTATCATTGTCACAAGGAACTCGGAAGAAGGCCAGTCGTTGACCGTTGCTGGTTGTTGTAGCGGTGAAAATCCAGGGAAAATCTGCAAAAGCAGTAGCGGAGGCTAGACAATGTTGTTTGCCAGCCAAGGGCCGTGCCCTCTGAAGCAGTAATCGTTTCGATGTTTCTTATGTACAGCATTCAGAATTGACGTCGCAGATGAGATACGGTAATCGAATGTAAGGCATTTCACGGTATCATTGTCACGAGGAACTCGGAAGAACGAAACTCGTTGACCGTTGCTGGTTGTTGTAGCGGTGAAAATCCACGGCAAGATCTTCAAGAGCAGTAGCGGAGGATAGACAATGTTGCTTGCCAGCCAAGTGCCGTGCCCTCTGAAGCAGTGGTCGCTTCGATGCTTCTTATGTACAGCATTCAGAAATGAAGTCGCAGATGACATACGGTAATCGAATGTAAGGCATTTCAAGGTATCATTGTCACGAGGAATTCGGAAGAAGGCCAGTCGTTGACAGTTGCTGGTTGTTGTAGCGGTGAAAATCCACGGAAAATCTGCAAAAACAGTAGCGGAGGCTAGACAATGTTGCTTGCCAGCCAAGTGCCGTGCCCTTTGAAGCAGTAGTCGCTTCGATGCTTCTTATGTGCAGCATTCAGAAATGACGTCGCAGATGACATACGGTAATCGAATGTAAGGCATTTCACGGTATCATTGTCACGAGGAATTCGGAAGAAGGCCAGTCGTTGACAGTTGCTGGTTGTTGTAGCGGTGAAAATCCACGGAAAATCTGCAAAAGCAGTAGCGGAGGCTAGACAATGTTGGTTGCCAGCCAAGTGCCGTGCCCTTTGAAGCAGTAGTCGCTTCGATGCTTCTTATGTGCAGCATTCAGAAATCACGTCGCAGATGACATACGGTAATCGAATGTAAGGCATTCCACGTTATCATTGTCACGAGGAACTCGGAAGAAGGCTAGTCGTTGACAGTTGCTGGTTGTTGTAGCGGTGAAAATCCACGGAAAATCTGCAAAAGCAGTAGCGGAGGCTAGACAATGTTGGTTGCCAGCCAAGTGCCGTGCCCTTTGAAGCAGTAGTCGCTTCGATGCTTCTTATGCACAGCATTCAGAAATGTGGTCGCAGAGGACATACGGTAATCGAATCTAAGGCATTTCACGGTATCATTGCCACGAGGAACTCGGAAGAAGGCCAGTCGTTGACAGTTGCTGGTTGTAGCTGTGAATATCCACGGAAAATCTGCAAAAGCAGTAGCGGAGGCTAGACAATGTTGCTTGCCAGCCAAGGGCCGTGCCCTCTGAAGCAGTGGTCGCTTCGATGCTTCTTATGCACGGCATACAGAAATGACGTCGCAGATGACATACGGTAATCGAATGTAAGTCATTCCACGTTACTATTGTCACGAGGAACTCGGAAGAAGGCCAGTCGTTGACAGTTGTTGGTTGTTATAGCGGTGAAAATACACGTAAAATCTGCAAAAGCAGTAGCGGAGGATGGACAATGTTGCTTGGTAGCCAAGGGCCGTGCCCTCTGAAGCAGTGGTCGCTTCGATGCTTCTTATGTACAGCAATCAGAGATGACGTCGCAGATGACATACGGTAATCGAGCGTAAGGCATACCACGTTACCATTGTCACGAGGCACTAGGAAGAAGGCCAGTCGTTGACGGTTGCTGGTTTTTGTAGCAGTGAAAATCCACGGAAAATCTGCAAAAGCAGTGGCGGAGGCTAGACAATGTTGCTTGCCAGCCAAGAGCCGTGCATTCTGAAGCAGTGGTCGCTTCGATGCTTCTTATGTACAGCATTCAGAAATGACGTCACAGATGACATTCGGTAATGGAATGTAAGGCATTCCACGTTATTATTGCCTCGAGGAACTCGGAAGAAGGCCAGTCGTTGACAGTTGCTGGTTGTTGTAGTGGTGAAAATCCACGGAAAATCTGCAAAAGCAGTAGCGGAGGCTGGACAATGTTGCTTGCCAGCCAAGTGCCGTGCTCTCTGAAGCAGTGGTCGCTTCGATGCTTCTTATGTACAGCATTCAGAAATGAGGTCGCAGATGAGGTACAGTTGCTGGTTGTTGTAGCGGTGAAAATCCACGGAAAATCTGCAAAAGCAGTAGCGGAGGCTAGACAATGTTGCTTGCCAGCCAAGTGCCGGGCCGTCTAAAGCAGTGGTTGCTTCGATGCTTCTTATGTGCAGCATTCAGAATTGACGACGCAGATGAGATACGGTAATCGAATGTAAGTCATTTCACGGAATCATTGTCACGAGGAACTCGGAAGAAGGCCAGTCGTTGACCGTTGCTGATTGTTGTAGTGGTGAAAATCCACGGAAAATCTGCAAAAGCAGTAGCGGAGGCTGGACAATGTTGCTTGCCAGCCAAGTGCCGTGCCCTCTGAAGCAGTGGTCGCTTCGATGCTTCTTATGTACAGCATTCAGAAATGAGGTCGCAGATGACATACGGTAATCGAATCTAAGGCATTTCACGGTATCATTGTCACGAGGAATTCGGAAGAAGGCCAGTCGTTGACAGTTGTTGGATTTTATAGCGGTGAAAATACACGGAAAATCTGCAAAAGCATTAGCGGAGGATAGACAATGTTGCTTGCCAGCCAAGGGTCGTGCCCTCTGAACCAGTGGTCGCTTCGATAATTGTTATGTACAGCATTCAGAAATCACGTCGCAGATGACATACGGTAATCGAATCTAAGGCATTTCACGGTATCATTGTCACGAGGAATTCGGAAGAAGGCCAGTCGTTGACAGTTGTTAGTTGTTATAGCGGTGAAAATACACGGAAAATCAGCAAAAGCATTAGCGGATGATAGACAATGTTGCTTGCCAGCGAAGGGTCGTGCCCTCTGAAGCAGTGGTCGCTTCGATGCTTATTATGTACAGCAATCAGAGATGACGTCGCAGATGACATACGGTAATCGAGCGTAAGGCATTCCACGTTACCATTGTCACGAGGCACTATCAAGAAGGAAAGTCGTTGACAGTTGCTGGTTTTTGTAGCAGTGAAAATCCACGGCAAAATCTGCAAAAGCAGTAGTGGATGCTCAGACATGTTGCTTGCTAGCCAAGTGCCTTGCCCTCTGAAGCAGTCGCTGCGATGCTCCTTATGTACAGCAATCAGAGATGACGTCGAAGATGATATACTGTAATCGAATGTAAGGCATTTCACGGTATCATTGCCACGAGGAACTCGGAAGAAGGGCAGTCGTTGACAGTTGCTGGTTGTTGTAGCGGTGAAAATCCACGGAAAATTTGCAAAAGCAGTAGCGGAGGCTAAACAATGTTGCTTGTCAGCCAAGTGCCGTGCCCTATGAAGCACTGGTTGTTTCGATGCTTCTTATGTACAGCATTGAGAATTGACGTCGCAGATGAGATACGGTAATCGAATGTATGGCATTTCGCAGTATCATTGTCACGAGGAACTCGGAAGAAGGTAACTCGTTGACCGTTGCTGGTTGTTGTAGCGGTGAAAATCCACGGCAAGATCTTCAGGAGCAGTAGCGGAGGATAGACAATGTTGCTTGCCAGCCAAGTGCCGTGCCCTCTAAAGCAGTGGCTGCTTGGATGCTTCTTATGTACAGCATTCAGAAATGAAGTCGCAGATGACATACGGTAATCGAATGTAAGGCATTTCACGGTATCATTGTCACGAGGAATTCGGAAGAAGGCCAGTCGTTGACAGTTGCTGGTTGTTGTAGCGGTGAAAATCCACGGAAAATCTGCAAAAGCAGTAGCGGAGGCTAGACAATGTTGGTTGCCAGCCAAGTGCCGTGCCCTTTGAAGCAGTAGTCGCTTCGATGCTTCTTATGCGCAGCATTCAGAAATCACGTCGCAGATGACATACGGTAATCGAATGTAAGGCATTCCACGTTATCATTGTCACGAGGAACTCGGAAGAAGGCTAGTCGTTGACAGTTGCTGGCTGTTGTAGGGGTGAAAATCCACGGAAAATCTGTAAAAGCAGTAGCGGAGGCTGGACTATGTTGCCTGCCAGCCAAGTGCCGTGCTCTCTGAAGCAGTGGTCGCTTCAATGCTTCTTATGCACAGCATTCAGAAATGTGGTCGCAGAGGACATACGGTAATCGAATCTAAGGCATTTCACGGTATCATTGCCACGAGGAACTAGGAGGAAGGCCAGTCGTTGACAGTTGCTGGTTGTTGTAGCTGTGAATATCCACGGAAAATCTGCAAAAGCAGTAGCGGAGGCTAGACAGTGTTGCTTGCCAGCCAAGGGCCGTGCCCTCTGAAGCAGTGGTCGCTTCGATGCTTCTTATGCACGGCATACAGAAATGACGTCGCAGATGAGATACGGTAATCGAATGTAAGGCATTCCACGTTACTATTGTCACGAGGAACTCGGAAGAAGGCCAGTCGTTGACAGTTGTTGGTTGTTATAGCGGTGAAAATACACGTAAAATCTGCAAAAGCAGTAGCGGAGGATGGACAATGTTGCTTGGTAGCCAAGGGCCGTGCCCTCTGAAGCAGTGGTCGCTTCGATGCTTCTTATGTACAGCATTCAGAAATGAGGTCGCAGATGAGGTACAGTTGCTGGTTGTTGTAGCGGTGAAAATCCACGGAAAATCTGCAAAAGCAGTAGCGGAGGCTAGACAATGTTGCTTGCCAGCCAAGTGCCGGGCCGTCTAAAGCAGTGGTTGCTTCGATGCTTCTTATGTGCAGCATTCAGAATTGACGTCGCAGATGAGATACGGTAATCGAATGTAAGTCATTTCACGGAATCATTGCCACGAGGAACTCGGAAGAAGGCCAGTCGTTGACCGTTGCTGATTGTTGTAGTGGTGAAAATCCACGGAAAATCTGCAAAAGCAGCAGCGGAGGCTGGACAATGTTGCTTCCCAGCCAAGTGCCGTGCCCTCTGAAGCAGTGGTCGCTTCGATGCTTCTTATGTACAGCATTCAGAAATGAGGTCGCAGATGACATACGGTAATCGAATGTAAGGCATTTCACGGTATCATTGTCACGAGGAATTCGGAAGAAGGCCAGTCGTTGACAGTTGTTGGATTTTATAGCGGTGAAAATACACGGAAAATCTGCAAAAGCATTAGCGGAGGATAGACAATGTTGCTTGCCAGCCAAGGGTCGTGCCCTCTGATCCAGTGGTCGCTTCGATAATTGTTAGGTACAGCATTCAGAAATCACGTCGCAGATGACATACGGTAATCGAATCTAAGGCATTTCACGGTATCATTGTCACGAGGAATTCGGAAGAAGGCCAGTCGTTGACAGTTGTTAGTTGTTATAGCGGTGAAAATACACGGAAAATCAGCAAAAGCATTAGCGGATGATAGACAATGTTGCTTGCCAGCGAAGGGTCGTGCCCTCTGAAGCAGTGGTCGCTTCGATGCTTATTATGTACAGCAATCAGAGATGACGTCGCAGATGACATACGGTAATCGAGCGTAAGGCATTCCACGTTACCATTGTCACGAGGCACTATTAAGAAGGAAAGTCGTTGACAGTTGCTGGTTTTTGTAGCAGTGAAAATCCACGGCAACATCTGCAAAAGCAGTAGTGGATGCTTAGACATGTTGCTTGCTAGCCAAGTGCCTTGCCCTCTGAAGCAGTCGCTGCGATGCTCCTTATGTACAGCAATCAGAGATGACGTCGAAGATGATATACTGTAATCGAATGTAAGGCATTTCACGGTATCATTGCCACGAGGAACTCGGAAGAAGGGCAGTCGTTGACAGTTGCTGGTTGTTGTAGCGGTGAAAATCCACGGAAAATTTGCAAAAGCAGTAGCGGAGGCTAAACAATGTTGCTTGTCAGCCAAGTGCCGTGCCCTCTGAAGCAGTGGTTACTTCGATGCTTCTTATGTACAGCATTGAGTATTGACGTCGCAGATGAGATACGGTAATCGAATGTATGGAATTTCGCAGTATCATTGTCACGAGGAACTCGGAAGAAGGTAACTCGTTGACCGTTGCTGGTTGTTGTAGCGGTGAAAATCCACGGCAAGATCTTCAGGAGCAGTAGCGGAGGATAGACAATGTTGCTTGCCAGCCAAGTGCCGTGCCCTCTAAAGCAGTGGCTGCTTGGATGCTTCTTATGTACAGCATTCAAAATTGACGTCGCAGATGAGATACGGTAATCGAACGTAAGGCATTTCACGGTATCATTGTCACGAGGAACTCGGAAGAAGGCCAGTCGTTGACCGTTGCTGGTTGTTGTAGCGGTGAAAATCCAGGGAAAATCTGCAAAAGCAGTAGCGGAGGCTAGACAATGTTGTTTGCCAGCCAAGGGCCGTGCCCTCTGAAGCAGTAATCGCTTCGATGTTTCTTATGTACAGCATTCAGAATTGACGTCGCAGATGAGATACGGTAATCGAATGTAAGGCATTTCACGGTATCATTGTCACGAGGAACTCGGAAGAACGAAACTCGTTGACCGTTGCTGGTTGTTGTAGCGGTGAAAATCCACGGCAAGATCTTCAAGAGCAGTAGCGGAGGATAGACAATGTTGCTTGCCAGCCAAGTGCCGTGCCCTCTGAAGCAGTGGTCGCTTCGATGCTTCTTATGTACAGCATTCAGAAATGAAGTCGCAGATGACATACGGTAATCGAATGTAAGGCATTTCAAGGTATCATTGTCACGAGGAATTCGGAAGAAGGCCAGTCGTTGACAGTTGCTGGTTGTTGTAGCGGTGAAAATCCACGGAAAATCTGCAAAAACAGTAGCGGAGGCTAGACAATGTTGCTTGCCAGCCAAGTGCCGTGCCCTTTGAAGCAGTAGTCGCTTCGATGCTTCTTATGTGCAGCATTCAGAAATGACGTCGCAGATGACATACGGTAATCGAATGTAAGGCATTCCACGTTATCATTGTCACGAGGAACTCGGAAGAAGGCTAGTCGTTGACAGTTGCTGGCTGTTGTAGGGGTGAAAATCCACGGAAAATCTGTAAAAGCAGTAGCGGAGGCTGGACTATGTTGCCTGCCAGCCAAGTGCCGTGCTCTCTGAAGCAGTGGTCGCTTCAATGCTTCTTATGCACAGCATTCAGAAATGTGGTCGCAGAGGACATACGGTAATCGAATCTAAGGCATTTCACGGTATCATTGCCACGAGGAACTCGGAAGAAGGCCAGTCGTTGACAGTTGCTGGTTGTTGTAGCTGTGAATATCCACGGAAAATCTGCAAAAGCAGTAGCGGAGGCTAGACAATGTTGCTTGCCAGCCAAGGGCCGTGCCCTCTGAAGCAGTGGTCGCTTCGATGCTTCTTATGCACGGCATACAGAAATGACGTCGCAGATGACATACGGTAATCGAATGTAAGGCATTCCACGTTACTATTGTCACGAGGAACTCGGAAGAAGGCCAGTCGTTGACAGTTGTTGGTTGTTATAGCGGTGAAAATACACGTAAAATCTGCAAAAGCAGTAGCGGAGGATGGACAATGTTGCTTGGTAGCCAAGGGCCGTGCCCTCTGAAGCAGTGGTCGCTTCGATGCTTCTTATGTACAGCAATCAGAGATGACGTCGCAGATGACATACGGTAATCGAGCGTAAGGCATACCACGTTACCATTGTCACGAGGCACTAGGAAGAAGGCCAGTCGTTGACGGTTGCTGGTTTTTGTAGCAGTGAAAATCCACGGAAAATCTGCAAAAGCAGTAGCGGAGGCTAGACAATGTTGCTTGCCAGCCAAGAGCCGTGCATTCTGAAGCAGTGGTCGCTTCGATGCTTCTTATGTACAGCATTCAGAAATGACGTCACAGATGACATTCGGTAATGGAATGTAAGGCATTCCACGTTATTATTGCCTCGAGGAACTCGGAAGAAGGCCAGTCGTTGACAGTTGCTGGTTGTTGTAGTGGTGAAAATCCACGGAAAATCTGCAAAAGCAGTAGCGGAGGCTGGACAATGTTGCTTGCCAGCCAAGTGCCGTGCTCTCTGAAGCAGTGGTCGCTTCGATGCTTCTTATGTACAGCATTCAGAAATGAGGTCGCAGATGAGGTACAGTTGCTGGTTGTTGTAGCGGTGAAAATCCACGGAAAATCTGCAAAAGCAGTAGCGGAGGCTAGACAATGTTGCTTGCCAGCCAAGTGCCGGGCCGTCTAAAGCAGTGGTTGCTTCGATGCTTCTTATGTGCAGCATTCAGAATTGACGTCGCAGATGAGATACGGTAATCGAATGTAAGTCATTTCACGGAATCATTGTCACGAGGAACTCGGAAGAAGGCCAGTCGTTGACCGTTGCTGATTGTTGTAGTGGTGAAAATCCACGGAAAATCTGCAAAAGCAGTAGCGGAGGCTGGACAATGTTGCTTGCCAGCCAAGTGCCGTGCCCTCTGAAGCAGTGGTCGCTTCGATGCTTCTTATGTACAGCATTCAGAAATGAGGTCGCAGATGACATACGGTAATCGAATCTAAGGCATTTCACGGTATCATTGTCACGAGGAATTTGGAAGAAGGCCAGTCGTTGACAGTTGTTGGATTTTATAGCGGTGAAAATACACGGAAAATCTGCAAATTTCAATTTGTTTCAAGTGATTAGCCAGAATACGCGTGGTTCTAACATTCTTGATTTAGCTCTATCCACTGCTCCCGATACCATAGGGCCGGTTATGTATCTTGACGGATTTAGCGATCATAAGATGTTGCAGTTTGATATTCTAGTTCCGAGCTTGTTTGCAGGTATTACAACTAAAAAAATTAGAGAATATAGTAAAGCACGATATGATGAAATTAACACGGAACTTGCCTAATTTTTCAATGAGGTGTTTTTCCCGCTAAGGAACGAACGATCTACCGAAGAAAACTGGTTGCTCTTCAAACACAAACTATCTGCACTGATAGAGAAACATGTTCCTCTGATTACAATAGCTAATGACATAAAAAAATCCATGGTTCAACAAGACCCTCCGTCGATTACGGAATAAAAAGAAGCGCCTATACAGAAAAGCTAGATCTGCTCCTTCTTCTACCTCGTTGGAAAGATATAAACTGTGTTTGAAAGCGTACTGTTCTGCTGTTACCGCTGCCAAAAACAAATACTTCACTCATGATCTGCCGTCACTTTTGCAGACTAATCCTAAGAAGTTTTGGCAGACTATATCTCCCGAAAGTAAACATGACCTCATACAACTACACAATACTGATGACTTGCCGCTAGCTGACACTGAATGTCCAACCGCGTTCAACAGATTTTTTGCATCAGTGTTTACTAAGGAAGATTATTTCCAGTATGCCAATTGTTCTCGAGTCTGACTACCCATTCATGGAGCCCATCACCATTAGTGCTGAGGGTATCGCATCACTAATTAAAAATCTAAAGTTATCATCATCTGCCGGAGTGGACAACATTAACTCGAAGATACTTAAAAACACCATTTCAATTTCCAGCCAGATTTTGTGTCATATATTTCAGCAATCATTATCCTCCGGAGAACTGCCCACTGACTGGAAAAAAGCC
This sequence comes from Amblyomma americanum, assembly GCF_052857255.1. Classification (NCBI taxonomy): domain Eukaryota; kingdom Metazoa; phylum Arthropoda; class Arachnida; order Ixodida; family Ixodidae; genus Amblyomma; species Amblyomma americanum. The sequence continues at coordinate 133,834,519 of NC_135507.1, forward strand.
AAAGTCATCCCTGTCTTCAAAACGGGTAACAAAAACTCTCCTGATAACTATCGGCCTATATCGTTAACATGCATATATATGCTGTAAATTACTTGAGCATATTATCGCTTCTCACATTTACAACCATCTGGAACGAAATGACTTCTTCTTTCCAAATCAGCATGGTTTTAGGAAAGGCTACTCATGTGATACCCAGATATTTAAATTTACTACTGACCTGCATTTCAACATGGATGATAGCCAGCAAACAGATTGCATTTTTTTAGATTTCTCAAAAGCATTTGACAGAGTTGCACATGGCCGGCTTTTTACAAAATTATCTACCCTTTCCCTTGATTCCCTCACATTATCTTGGCTTCGAAACTTTCTCTCATTACGTCAGCAATTCACAGTTGTCAACGGCTCTTCCTCATCCCTATGTGACGTAACCTCAGGCGTACCACAGGGAAGCGTACTTGGACCCTTACTTTTTCTAATCTACATTAACGACCTTCCCACTAACATTTCATCCCGTTTACGCCTTTTCGCAGACGACTGTGTTGTTTACCGTAAGATCGCTTCTGAGACTGACCACCTGACCCTTCAAAATGACCTTGACACTATTGTTGATTGGTGTCAAAACTGGCAAATGATTCTTAACCCTAATAAATGTAAATCAATGACTTTTAGCCGCAAGCATGTTGTTTCTAACTTCATATACTCTATAAATAATACCTCTCTATCAAGGGTTACGTCGTACAAATACCTTGCAATTCAGTTCACACCAAATCTTTCATGGTCTTCTCATATTTCTGCAGTCTGCAACAAAGCGTCGAGGACATTAGGTTTCATACGCCGGAACCTTCGAAACTCACCTAGCTCCGTTCGAAAACTTGCATATTTTACATTTGTTCGCCCACAGCTGGAATTTATCTCACCTATATGGTCTCCCCATCAAAAATATCTCATAGATATGCTCGAGTCCATTCAAAGCAGAGCTGCCCGGTACATTTTTAGCAATTATAGTCCCCTCGCAAGTGTATCCCAGCTTAAATACCTTAATGACATACAGATACTTGAAATTCGTCGCTCCATTTCACTTCTGTGTTTATTCCAAAAATATGTTCACACCCGTCCTTCGTTGTTACCTCTGGCATCACCTTTCCGCTCTTCACAACGCTTACACAATCAACTCAGCTTCAACCGGATATATGGGAAGACCCTGTCGTTTAATTCCTCTGCATTACCTAGAGCAATAAAACTCTGGAATGATCTTCCTGACAACATAATCTCTTTCATTGATCCTGGTGAGTTTAAAAAACATCTATGTATACATTTATTGCCACAGTGATGTTCGAAATGTACAACAGTTTCATTTGTTCTTAACGTTGTTTCGTGTCTGATGTTATTTTAACTCGGTTTTGTATAAATTTCGTGTTCCTTTCTTGTATTTGACTTGTACCGCGTTCTTGCACCGATATTATGGGGGTTTTTTTGTTTTTTTTCCATCTGTATGTACATCTGTATTTGCCCCCCTCACCCAATGCTCTTCGGGGCCTTTGAGGTACTAATAAATAAAATAAAAAAACACATGCAATATAGAAAAAAAAGCCTATAACGAACGGAGTCGTGTTCGACTTCATCACCTGTAAAATGCAGTGCATTTAGGGAGCCAAATTACCAAAATAACCTAAATTCCTGGAATGAACGCAGTCCGGCAGTTAGCGCCAAAGGACTGGGCGATGCCATATCAGTTCTTGACACGAAGAAGTCCTTGTGTAAAATTGCGTAGCGAGACGAAATCAGGCGCTGAAATAAACGGCCATAATGCCGGGTGTTGCGGCCAACACTTCGAATACAAAACAAAATCTGTCCAGGAACGGAGTCGTGTTAGACCTCATTACCTGCAAAAAGCCTGCATTTAGGAATCCAAGTATCCAAAATAAGCTGAGTTCCTGTAAAGAACGCAGTCCGGCGGTTATAGCGAATGGACTGCGCGATGCCATATCCGTTTTTGAAACGAAGAAGTCCTTCTGTAAAACTTGTGGGAAGCCTGCTAGATTCCCGCCGTGGCGTCTGCGCGGCATCCCGCGTCGCTCTCTTTCCCTTTCTCCCGCCTCGGGCGGCGGAGAGACGGCTGGTGGCTAATCGCTGTCATTCGGCCGCAGCTCCGCCCCCGGGTTCCCAAGGGCCTTTGCTATTGGTGACTTTTGGCGGGAATTCGGGACCCGTTTGGGGTGGTCGCGCGACCTTCCGAGCGGGGCCCAGAGAGAGAGGAGACCCCTCCGAGACAGCGTAAGGTGCGTACGTTACTGTTCGTCCGGGCCGGCCTCTGCCGTTCGGACCAGTTCATACTCGAGCTCGCCTGCGTGGGTCCTCGATCCACCGCGGCTCGAGCCTGTCCAGGGGTCCAACGACCTCTGACAGGCGCACCTTGCGTTGACTGCCCACTCTCTCTCGCAAACGGCCCATCGGCCGACACGAGAGAGATCACAGCACTGCCGCGGGGACAATCTCCTGCAGCGGCGTGCTAGCGGCGCGCATTTCTCTTGTTGCCCCGAGCGCGCACCGGAGCCTTGCTCTGAGCGCGCCCCGGGACGGGGTGACTGTTGAGTGTGTGTATGTACCGCTGGAGGACGGCGTCAATAAACGTCTCCTTTGTGAACTTGGAGGCCTGTTTCTTGCGCGAGCCGCTGTCCTCTCTGCAGAGGTTGAACGCCGCCGCAGCGGTGCCCCAGGGTGCGTGTGGTGACGGCTGATCGGGGCCCTTGGCTCGCGCGAAGCTCGAACCCGCGGTGGGTAGTGGCCTGTGCCTGCTGAGAAACCCACAACTGGCGCCCAACGTGCTAAGTCACTGGCTCTTAGCCTTTGATAGCACATTTGCCGAGCAGGTCGCCTTGACGATCACGCTTGCTCACCATGTCTGCCACCCCCATCGGGGCACTCGGCAGCTACGTGTCGGCTCCCTTAGGAGTCGAAGCGTCCTTTGATCCGTTGGCGGCTGTTCCTTCAAACAGCCAAACACCGTTGTTGGCCGCGGCCCCCATTGGGGCATACGGCGGTACAACCCCCAACGTCGATCACGCAGCTCCCATTGGAGCTGTATCGGGAGCACCCTGCGGTGCACCCGTCAATCACATGCCTCCGCTGTGCGTGCTTTGCACCCAGTGCGAAAGCGGTGCGTGCGACGCTGCCGCAACCGGCCGTCCTGCACAGCAGCAGCCGTGCCCCGCGAGCAGTCAATTCTGCTCTGGGAACGGTGAGGCGCTGGCCCGGCTCCCTGTGGAAACCGCGCCGCTCATGGAACTGGGCGCCTTGCCTCCTGCGTTCGTGCAGCCCGCCCAAGCCTCCTCTGAGGCCGGGGCGCAGTCGCTGCTAAGAAGTGCTGCCCAGATGATTCAGTCGCTGTCAGGGGCGGTTGAGACGCTTTTGGCCGCGCCGAAGGTGTCTCACCCCGCGGTCAAGTTGCCCATGCCAACATTCCGCGGGCATGATGACCTCCTCAGTGCCCGGGATTTCCTTGAGTCCCTCATCCATTACCAGAGAGCTATGGGTCTCACTGATCAGGTTGTGCTTGCACACATCATCCCCGCAGCACTGACTGACACCGCAGCTAGGTGGCATCGGCTTTCCGGCCACCGGGCAGCGACTCTCGAGGAGTTCCGTGCAGCATTCTTGCGGATATTCCTGCCCGCTGACTATGAGCGTAGGATGCGGCGAGAGTTGGAGCTCCGTACACAGGCTTCGGATGAGTCACTCCTGGAGTACGTACGTGCGATGGAGGACCTTTTCTCAATCGCCGAGCCCAGAGCCTCGAACGAGGAACGTGTGGAAAGGACTATCAGGCAGGCACATCCGACTTTTTCGGCATACCTGCGCGGAGGCCGGTTCCGAGATTTTGAGGAGCTGGCCGCCGAGGCAAAGCGCATTCAAGGCGACATTCTCGCCGCGCGCGCCTATCGTCCGCCACCGCCGGCAAGCGAGGCCCTCGAGCCACGCTGTGCATGGAGAGGGGCCATGCCTCTACCCAACCGGCGACCACCTGCACACGCTGCCTCTGCAGCCGTTAGCGGGCAAATCGAAGTATGGGAGTTGAGCGATAGAGCTCTCGATCCCTACTCCTACAGGAGACGGACAGCCTGCGCTGCACCGTTTTCTGGACCGCCTGCCCAGGGACGCCAAGCGCCCCAACGCACAGCGGAGGGGGAAACCCGAATCAGTCGGCCCTTTGGCCGTGCAACGGGCGGAACCAAGCAGGGAGAGGCGCCATTGTTCCGCGACCAAGCTCGCGGCGGTGTGCGCTGTTTCCGCTGTCAAAAGACGGGGCACTTAGCGAGAGAATGCCCCGTAACCAGGCCTCTTTTGAGGCAGGGAAATGGCGGCGCGGGTCGGTCGTAAAGGGACGACCGGCCCAAGCCTCGCTAATCCCCTCAGCGTACAGAGCAAGGTCCCTTGCTAATGCGCACGCGCCGTTTATTCCGGTCACCATTGCTGGCCGCGAATTTTTGGCGTTACTGGATACGGGAGCCACTGCCTCCTTGTTCGGTGAAGAGGTGTTGTCCCACTTGCAAAAGCACTCTTTGCGCTTGCGGGACTGCCGTACGACATTCAACCTTGGGAAAGGCGTAGCCCATTCGGCTGGCGCCGCGAGGTTGACTGTCAGGTGGGGAGAGCGGACGAGACGCACTCGTTTCATCCACCTCCCAGGGCTCAGTGTGCCCGTGATTCTCGGAAGGGACTTTCTCCCGAAAACCGGGATCGTGGTGGACATTGCGAATGGCGGCTATCGCGACGGACCATTTTCCCAGCTGAAGCCGTTCATCTGCCCACCGGCGTCAATAACTGCCTGCGCAGTGAAGGCGTTCGGAGAGTGCCACGCTCAGCGACCAGGGCCAAGCCCTTGTGTCGAGCGTTCCGTCGTTCACGCTCCCCTTTGGGACCGAGCGGCGCGGCACGACCAGGCACCACATCCGCTGGCCGCCTTTGCGGTAACGTTGGATGACACTCAGAAGGCTCGTTTGACAGCACTGTTGCGTCAGTACGATGAGCTCTTCACGGATCAACCTGGCTGTACTAATTTAGTGAGCCACAAGATCCACACCGGAGATGCGCTTCCTTTGAAGTGCAACCCCAGACCCGTCAGCCTTGCGAAAAGGCAGGTGATCGATGGGTTGCTGGATGAGATGCTGTCGGCGGACATTATCCGTCGCTCGTCCAGCGCTTGGGCGTCTCCGGTTGTGTTGGTGCCTAAGAAAGATGGCAGCCACCGGCTGTGTGTGGATTATCGCCGTCTGAATGCGCTGACTCGAAAGGATGCCTATCCGCTCCCGACGATCAGCTCAATCGTAGGAAACCTGGGTAGTGCGCGGTACTTTTCCACGCTAGATGCCTCCAAAGGTTACCTACAGGTCCAGATGGCAGACGCTGACCGGTCTAAGACCGCGTTCACGTGCCACAGAGGGCTGTTTGAGTTCACTCGTATGCTCTTTGGTCTCTGCAATGGTCCTGCGACTTTTCAGAGGCTCATGGACCGCGTCCTAGGGGAAGCGAAATGGTCTCATGCCATGTGCTACCTGGACGATATCGTGATTTATTCACGAACCTTCGATGAGCACTTAGGCCACATTGCCGACGTGCTCGCGAGGGTACGGGCTGCTGGGATGACTTTGAATCCTGCGAAAGCCCAAATAGCGCGGACCCGAGTTCAGTTGCTAGGGTTCACGCTGGGCGAGGGCTCCATTGAGCCCGATGCGGACAAACTCCGAGCCATACTCGAGTTTCCCGTGCCCAAGGACGTACGCGGCCTCCGCCGTTTTCTGGGAATGGCCAATTTCTATCGGTCGTTCATCCCGTCCTGTGCCCGCGTGCAGGCACCCTTGACCAAGCTCTTGGGAAAGACTGCTGCGTGGCAATGGGGGCGTGAGCAAGAGCGATCCTTTCGCCTCCTGTCTAGTGCCATTGCCGAGACAGCGCAGCTCAGGCTACCCGACCTGACCAGACAGTTCGTAGTCCAGACTGACGCGAGCGATCTGGGTTTAGGAGCAGTTCTCCTACAGGATTTCGATGGCGTGCTGCAGCCGCTGGCCTTTGCCAGCCGCTCCTTGCTACCCTCGGAGAGGAATTATTCCGTGACCGAGAAGGAATGCCTCGCCATCGTGTTTGCACTGCGGAATTTCGACGTCTACCTTGACGGAACGCAATTCGTGGTGCAGACAGACCACAGTGCGCTCAGTTGGCTGATGCGGCTCCGCGAGCCTGCGGGTCGGCTGGCGCGCTGGGCTCTCCTGATACAGCATTACGACTTTTCGGTGCAGTATCGAAAGGGGAGCACGAACGTGGTAGCTGACGCGATATCCCGTGCCCCACTCGCCAGCGGCGCCTTGACGCCAGCAGGCGGAGCGGGCGAAAAAGCGGACGAGCCGCCGGGCGGCAAGGAGGGGGAGCCCGCAAACGGGCTAACCCATTCCGCTAACCAGGCAAGCAGCGCTTCGCAAAGCGGGCGAGAGGCAAAGCTCCGCGTGAGCGCCTCGGAGACGCCGTCGCGAGCGGAAATTTTGGCTGCAAACCTGAAGGGGGACGAGACCAGGCCCCCCTCTGGGGTAACTGGAATCGTTTTCAGCCTGAAAGAGCTGCTGAAAGCCCAGCAAAATGACCCCATGGGTCGCGAGATGAGCGACGGTCTCAGGGAGACGGAGCGCCGGGACACTACTTGTATTGTAGCGGGCGCAGGGGGTGAAAGCCAGCGTGTGTCGCGGCGAGCCCCGGGGGATTCATATTTGCTGGGCCATCACGGGCTCGTGCTGAAATACATAGCCACCGATGATGAGTCCATTGACCCGTTCAAGGTGGTTATCCCCAAAAGTCTGAGAGGCGCACTGTTGCGATTTTCTCATGACTAACCACTGGCCGGTCACCTGAGTGGCTCCAAAGTTTTTGCAAAACTGAGTCAATCGGTGACGTGGCCCGGCATGAAGCGTGACATTTTCCGCTATTGCTGTTCCTGCCATGTCTGTCAAGCGGTAAAGTCAAGGGGCGGCAAGCCGCCCGGAATGATGAAACCAATTGACAGTGTGCGTCCGTGGCAGATGGCCACCTGCGATCTGATGGGGCCTTTCCCCAGGAGTAAGCAGGGGTTCATTCACCTGATGGTAGTAGCTGACCATTTTTCCAACTGGGTCGAGTTGTACCCGCTTCGGAAAGTGTCAGCACGAGCGGTGCTGGATAAACTCCAGGAAGTGTTCTGTCGGTTCGGCTTTCCGGAAAGACTGATCACGGACAATGCGTCCTATTTCACCGCTCGGGTGTTCGGTAACACGTGCCGTTCCTTCGGAATCGAGCACTACACCACTTCACCCTACCATCCCCAGTCCAACTTGACCGAGAGAATCAACCGAACGCTCAAGCCAGTGCTGGCGGCCTTTGCCGAGTGTCAAAAGGACTGGGCAGACCATTTGAGCGAATTTGCGTTCGCCATTCGAACCGCTGAGAATCGCTCAACTGGTTTCTCTCCCGCCTTCCTCAATTTCGGGAGGGAGCTGGCGAATCCGATGTCAAACGTCGTGCAGAGCCAGCTCGGGGATGAGAAGACTCGGGCAGACTGCTCTGCTTATGCGTCGACGCTTCGGGACCGGCTTAGTCGGGCTCTCAACAGAGCAAGGCAGAGTTTGGCGGCAGCCAGAGCCCAGCAGAAGGCTCAGTATGACCGCAAGCACCGCAGCCTGACTTTTCAGGCGGGTGATCTTGTCCTGAAGCGCAACCAAGTCCTTAGTGATGCGAGCAAGGGGTTCTCAGCCTCGCTCGCTCCTAAGTGGCTTGGTCCGTACCGAGTGGTCAGAGTCTGGTCGCCGCTCGCGTACATGCTGGAGGATCCCCTTTCGGGGAAAACCAGCCGTGCCCACATCGCAGACCTGAAGGCCTATGCGTCATGGTCTGACGAGTTTGCGTCGGTACCCATTGGTATCACAAGCAAGCGCAAAGGCACAACTGGTGCTGCGGAACGCAACCGTACCGAGCACCGGTACAATCTGAGGCGCCGGTCACCGATGTGATTGATGCCGGATGGCGGACTCTTCCGCAACCGAAGGCACGCAGCCTCAGCTAGCTGGCGAGTTTTCTCGTCAGGCCCTACCCCAGGTGAAGCACGGCGCTTTTTTTTTTGTTTGCCGCATGCTCAGTTCCAGCCTTGTGCAGTTATTTAGTCTTTTGTTTGTTTTAGTCAGTCTGTAGAATGTTTTTGTTTCCAGTTTATTCGTTGTTTCTCCTAACGTTCCGAGATCTGTACATATGTAATATACGTTTGCGTTGGCGTTCAGTTTTTTAAAACCAGACTTGCACATATGTAAAGTTCAGCCTACTCGCGATTGCACTTTTCTTGTAGCGCAGAGATGGCCTTCTTTTGTACAGCGCGCCTTGCTTTTCATTTACGTTCTGACCCCACTAGTGCGGCCTGCCTCGCGAACACAAGACCGGCTGGTTCGCGGAGGGGCCGGCGAAAGTCTCCCCTTCCGGCTGGGGAGTGGTTTGCTCGTTAAGGAGCGAGTGTCTCGCGGCATGGTCTTTGTGTGGCTATGGGGAGCGTGAAGAGTGCGTCTGAAGAGTGTGTCCTTTGACCCCTGCCACGGCGCCTCGGAACGATTCCGACAAGCGGTCCGTTGTGACTGATCAATGTCCGCTTCTGTGCCGGTGCGTGCCTGGGATGATGTGCGTGTTCCCAAGATCAAAGGCAACGCCGAGAAGGGGACAGGAAGGACAGCACCCTTTCCCGTGCGGGTCCTCTTCGGCATCGTCGAGCGTCGTCAGCCCATTCATGCTCAACTTTGATGACCTTGTGGAGGACATGGGACCGCCGTCAATAAATCGTCCACCGGGACCCTGAAGGCAGCAAAGGCGTGAGTTGGCCGCCGACAGGCCCAATGGGCCGCGCCACCGAACATTATGAGGCTGCAGGCCACCTGTCAGCCGGCCTTGTGTACAGTGTACAGTGTAATTAGTTTTGTCTCCTTGGAACGTATGCAAGTGTTGTTTGTTTTCTGTTCTTGTTTGTTTGTCTTTTGAGTTTATGGCTGGAACTGAAGTGTGGTAGTTTTATATGGATTAATTTTTTTATTTTTTTTTTATTATTTTGCCGCACGCTTCCGCCGATGGGTAGGAGGGCATTTAAGGAGAGGACGATGTGGGAAGCCTGCTAGATTCCCGCCGTGGCGTCTGCGCGGCATCCCGCGTCGCTCTCTTTCCCTTTCTCCCGCCTCGGGCGGCGGAGAGACGGCTGGTGGCTAATCGCTGTCATTCGGCCGCAGCTCCGCCCCCGGCTTCCCAAGGACCTTTGCCATTGGTGACTTTTGGCGGGAATTCGGGACCCGTTTGGGGTGGTCGCGCGACCTTCCGAGCGGGGCCCAGAGAGAGAGGAGACCCCTCCGAGACAGCGTAAGGTGCGTACGTTACTGTTCGTCCGGGCCGGCCTCTGCCGTTCGGACCAGTTCATACTCGAGCTCGCCTGCGTGGGTCCTCGATCCACCGCGGCTCGAGCCTGTCCAGGGGTCCAACGACCTCTGACAGGCGCACCTTGCGTTGACTGCCCACTCTCTCTCGCAAATGGCCCATCGGCCGAAACGAGCGAGATCACAGCACTGCCGCGGGGACAATCTCCTGCAGCGGCGTGCTAGCGGCGCGCATTTCTCTTGTTGCCCCGAGCGCGCACCGGAGCCTTGCTCTGAGCGCGCCCCGGGACGGGGTGACTGTTGAGTGTGTGTATGTACCGCTGGAGGACGGCGTCAATAAACGTCTCCTTTGTGAACTTGGAGGCCTGTTTCTTGCGGCGAGCCGCTCTCCTCTCTGCAGAGGTTGAACGCCGCCGCAGCGGTGCCCCAGGGTGCGTGTGGTGACGGCTGATCGGGGCCCTTGGCTCGCGCGAAGCTCGAACCCGCGGTGGGTAGTGGCCTGTGCCTGCTGAGAAACCCACAAACTCTACATCGAAAGGAAATCAGGCGCTGAAATAAACGGCCAATATGCCGGGTGTTGCGGCGAACACCTGCAATATACAAAAAAAAACCTATTAAGGAACGGAGTCGTGTTAGACTTCATTCCCAGTAAAAAGCACTGCATTTAGGGAGCCAAATTATTAAATAACCTAAATTCCTGGAATGAACGCGTCCGGCGGTTAGCGCGAATGGACTGGGCGATGCCATATCAGCTCTTGATACAAAAAAGTCCTGTAAAATTCTGTAAAGACGAAATCAGGCGCTGAAATAAACGGCCATTATGCCGGGTGTTGCGGCGAACACTTCCAATATAAAACAACACTTGTTCAGGAACGGAGTCGTGTTAGACGTCATTACCTGTAAAAAGCACTGCATTCAGGGAGCCAAATAACCAAAATAAGCTAAATTCCTGGAATGAACGCAGTCCGGCAGTTAGCGCGAATGGACTGGGCGATGCCATATCCGTTTTTGAAACGAAGAAGAAGTCTTTCTGTAAAACTCTACATCGAAAGGAAATCAGGCGCTGAAATAAACGGCCAATATGCCGGGTGTTGCGTCGAACACTTGCAATATAGAAAAAAAAAACCTCTTAAGGAACGGAGTCGTGTTAGGCGTCATTACCTGTAAAATGCAGTGCATTTAGGGAGCCAAATTACCAAAATAACCTAAATTCCTGGAATGAACGCAGTCCGGCGGTAAGCGCGAATGGACTGGGCGATGCCATATCCGTTTTTGAAACGAAGAAGAAGTCTTTCTGTAAAACTCTACATCGAAAGGAAATCAAGCGCTGAAATAAACGGCCAATATGCCGGGTGTTGCGGCGAACACCTGCAATATACAAAAAAACCTATTAAGGAACGGAGTCGTGTTAGACGTCATTACCTGTAAAATGCAGTGCATTTAGGGAGCCAAATTACCAAAATAACCTAAATTCCTGGAATGAACGCAGTCCGGCGGTAAGCGCGAATGGACTGGGCGATGCCATATCAGTTCTTTATACGAAGCAGTCCTTCTGTAAAACTCTATAGAGAGACGAAATCAGGCGCTGAAATAAACGGCCGTTATGCCGGGTGTTGCGGCCAACACTTCCAATATAAAACAAGACCTGGTCAGGAACTGAGTCGTGTTAGACGTCATTACCTGTAAAAAGCCTGCATTTAGGAAGCCAAGTATCCAAAATCAGCTAAATTTCTGGAATGAACGCAGTCCGGCGGTTAGCGCGAATGGACTGGACGACGCCATATCAGTTTTTGAAACGAAGAAGTCCTTCTGTAAAACTCTATAGAGAGACGAAATCAGGCGCTGAAATAAACGGCCGTTATGCCGGGTGTTGCGGCCAACACTTCCAATATAAAACAAGACCTGGTCAGGAACTGAGTCGTGTTAGACGTCATTACCTGTAAAAAGCCTGCATTTAGGAAGCCAAGTATCCAAAATCAGCTAAATTCCTGGAATGAACGCAGTCCGGCGGTTAGCGCGAATGGACTGGACGACGCCATATCAGTTTTTGAAACGAAGAAGTCCTTCTGTAAAACTCTATAGAGAGACGAAATCAGGCGCTGAAATAAACGGCCGTTATGCCGGGTGTTGCGGCCAACACTTCCAATATAAAACAAGACCTGGTCAGGAACTGAGTCGTGTTAGACGTCATTACCTGCAAAAAGCCTGCATTTAGGAATCCAAGTATCCAAAATAAGCTAAGTTCCTGTAAAGAACGCAGTCCGGCGGTAAGCGCGAATGGACTGGGCGATGAAATATCCGTTTTTGAAACGAAGAAGTCCTTCTGTAAAACTCCTCATCGAAAGGAAATCAAGCGCTGAAATAAACGGCCATAATGCCGGGTGTTGCAGCGAACACTTCCAATATAAAACAAGACCTGGTCAGGAACTGAGTCGTGTTAGACGTCATTACCTGTAAAAAGCCTGCATTTAGGAAGCCAAGTATCCAAAATCAGCTAAATTCCTGGAATGAACGCAGTCCCGCGGTTAGCGCGAATGGACTGGACGACGCATATCAGTTTTTGAAACGAAGAAGTCCTTCTGTAAAACTCTATAGAGAGACGAAATCAGGCGCTGAAATAAAGGGCCGTTATGCCGGGTATTGCGGCGAACACATGCAATATAGAAAAAAAAAAGCCTATAACGAACGGAGTCGTTTTCGACTTCATTACCTGTAAAATGCAGTGCATTTAGGGAGCCAAATTACCAAAATAACCTAAATTCCTGGAACGAACGCAGTCCGGCAGTTAGCGCCAATGGACTGGGCGATGCCATATCAGTTCTTGACACGAAGAAGTCCTTCTGTAAAATTCTTTAGCGAGACGAAATCAGGCGCTGAAATAAACGGCCATTATGCCGGGATTTGAGGTTAACAATTTCAATATAAAACAAAACCTGTCCAGGAACGGAGTCGTGTTAGACGTCATTACCTGTAAAAAGCACTGAATTTAAGGGGCCAAATAAACAAAGTAAGGTAAATTCCTGGATTGAACGCAGTCCGGCGGTTAGCACGAATGGACTGGGCGATGGCATAACAGTTTTTGAAACGAAGACCTTCTGTAAAATTCTGTAGTGAGGCGAAATCAGGCGCTGAAATAAACGGCCATTATGCCGGGTGTTGCGCGAACACTTCCAATATAAAACAAAACCTGTTCAGGAACGGAGTCGTGTTAGACGTCATTAACAGTAAAAAGCACCGCGTTTTCGTGGCCAAATAACCAAAATAAGCTAAATTCCTGGAATGAACGCAGTCCGGCGGTTAGCGTGAATGGACTGGGCGATGCCATATCCGTTTTTGAAACGAAGAAGTCCTTCTGTAAAACTCTACATCGTAAGGAAATAAGGCGCTGAAATAAACGGCCAATATGCCAAGTGTTGCGGCGAACACCTGCAATATACAAAAAAAAACTATTAAGGAGCGGAGTCGTGTTAGACTTCATTCCCAGTAAAAAGCACTGCATTTAGGGAGCCAAATTATTAAATAACCTAAATTCCTGGAATGAACGCGTCCGGCGGTTAGCGCGAATGGACTGGGCGATGCCATATCAGTTCTTGATACAAAAAAGTCCGTCTGTAAAATTCTATAGCGAGACGAAATCAAGCGCTGAAATAAACGGCCATTATGCCGGCATTTGCGGCGAACAATTTCAATATAATAAAAACCTGTCCAGTGTGAAGGGCCGCATACGGGAGGCCCCGGCATTGCTGAAAAGAACTAACCAGGCGACCAGTACCCAAGACATTTTCCCTGCCTTCAAATTTATCGACCCAGACATGTCGGCGAAGACGGTGGTGGGGATTGCGGTGGGCGATGCAGATGACAGACGTGCAAAGACAGCCAGACGGCTAAAGAGGAGAGGCTGCGCGCGGTGCCTACGCAGCCGCAGTATACCCTGCGGTTTGCGCCGTGCTCCCCCCCCCACCGGCGCGCGAAGACGGGTTCGTTTGTGCGTTTGTGTGTGCAGGCCGACAGGCGACCTTACTAGCAGCGGACACGACGGGCTGCGTAATGGCTCGAGGTGGCGGAGGAGGTCGGCGGCTGGCACCAGACGGACTGACTGCAGAGAAGCGTCGCCCTCCGAGGGACACCTGATCCCCTTCGACCCATCGCCAACGGCGCCATCGGCCTTCCCGTCGTAACAGCCGCAGATTCCTAGAAGTTTGGCGGGTGCCTTTGATCGGCTGTGTGAGCAGCGACGACGAAAAACCGTTGGGCGAAGATCACCCTGAGAGAGAGAAAGGGAATCTCCGGAGAGACGCGGCGGGGGCAGGGAGACAAAGGAAAGAAGTCGAACAGAGACGGGCGAGGCGAACGGACGCAAGATATCGTGCTGGTCTAGTCAGCGAAGCCGGACCTCAGCGTCCGTAGCAAACTGACCGCAAGCCGAAACGCCCAAGAGCCCTATGGCCTCGACCCGTCACAGCACCGCCAGCCGAGAGATGCCGGGAAGAGAGGCAGACCCCGGGAGAGCCGAAGCAGCCGCGGCCCGCCGACGCGAGACGATTGGAGTGGAGCCCCGATCTGCCGGACCTACAGCCAGAGGCTCCGGAAAGCCAGCGGTGAGCGGACCACCAGTTACGCCTTCAGGCAGAGAAGAATAAATATCGTCTTGCCGGGTTACCGCCTTGTTGACTCATTTCTCCTCGCTTCAGCAGGACCCGCAGATTTTATGACTGACCCCCGATAGGTGGGAACGTCACACCAGGAACGGAGTCGTGTTAGACGTCATTACCTGTAAAAAGCAGTGAATATAAGGGGCCAAATAACCAAAGTAAGGTAAATTCCTGGATTGAACGCAGTCTGGCGGTTAGCGCGAATGGACTGGGCGATGCCATAACAGTTTTTGAAACGAAGACCTTCTGTAAAATTCTGTAGTGAGGGTTAATCAGGCGCTGTAATAAACGGCCGTTATGCCGGGTGTTGCGGCGAACACATCCAATATAAAACAACACCTGTTCAGGAACGGAGTCGTGTTAGACGTCATTACTTGTAAAAACCACTGCATTTAGGGAGCCAAATAACCAAAATAAGCTAAATTCCTGGAATGAACGCAGTCCGGCGGTTAGCGCGAATGGACTGGGCGATGCCATATCAGTTCTTGAAACAAAGAAGTCCTTCTGTAAAATTCTGTAGTGAGGGTTAATCAGGCGCTGTAATAAACGGCCGTTATGCCGGGTGTTGCGGCGAACACTTCCAATAGAAAACAACACCTGTTCAGGAACGGAGTCGTGTTAGACGTCATTACCTGTAAAAAGCTCTGCATTTAGTGAGCCAAATAACCAAAATAAGCTAAATTCCTGGAATGAACGCAGTCCGGCGGTTAGCGCGAATGGACTGGGCGATGTCATATCAGTTCTTGAAGCGAAGAAGTCCTTCTGTAAAATTCTTTAGCGAGACGAAATCAGGCGCTGAAATAATCGGCCATTGTGCCGGGTGTGGCGGCGAACACTTCCAATAGAAAACAACACCTGTTCAGGAACGGAGTCGTGTTAGACGTCATTACCTATAAAAAGCTCTGCATTTAGTGAGCCAAATAACCAAAATAAGCTAAATTCCTGGAATGAACGCAGTCCGGCGGTTAGCGCGAATGGACTGGGCGATGTCATATCAGTTCTTGAAGCGAAGAAGTCCTTCTGTAAAATTCTTTAGCGAGACGAAATCAGGCGCTGAAATAATCGGCCATTGTGCCGGGTGTGGCGGCGAACACTTCCAATAGAAAACAACACCTGTTCAGGAACGGAGTCGTGTTAGACGTCATTACCTGTAAAAAGCACGGCATTTAGGGAGCCAAATAACCAAAATAAGCTAAATTCTTGGAATGAACGCAGTCCGGCGGTTAGCGCGAATGGACTGGGCGATGCCATATCAGTTCTTGAAACGAAGAAGTATTTCTGTAAAATTCTTTAGCGAGACGAAATCAAGCGCTGAAATAAACGGCCATTATGCCGGGTGTGGCGGCGAACACTTCCAATAGAAAACAACACCTGTTCAGGAACGGAGTCGTGTTAGACGTCATTACCTGTAAAAAGCTCTGCATTTAGTGAGCCAAATAACCAAAATAAGCTAAATTCCTGGAATGAACGCAGTCCGGCGGTTAGCGCGAATGGACTGGGCGATGCCATATCAGTTCTTGAAACGAAGAAGTCCTTCTGTAAACTTCTTTAGCGAAACGAAATCAGGCGCTGAAATAATCGGCTTTATGCCGGGTGTGGCGGCGAACACTTCCAATAGAAAACAACACCTGTTCAGGAACGGAGTCGTGTTAGACGTCATTACCTGTAAAAAGCACGGCATTTAGGGAGCCAAATAACCAAAATAAGCTAAATTCCTGGAATGAACGCAGTCCGGCGGTTAGCGCGAATGGACTGGGTGATGCCATATCAGTTCTTGAAACGAAGAAGTATTTCTGTAAAATTCTTTAGCGAGACGAAATCAAGCGCTGAAATAAACGGCCATTATGCCGGGTGTGGCGGCGAACACTTCCAATAGAAAACAACACCTGTTCAGGAACGGAGTCGTGTTAGACGTCATTACCTGTAAAAAGCTCTGCATTTAGTGAGCCAAATAACCAAAATAAGCTAAATTCCTGGAATGAACGCAGTCCGGCGGTTAGCGCGAATGGATTGGGCGATGCCATATCAGTTCTTGAAACGAAGAAGTCCTTCTGTAAACTTCTTTAGCGAAACGAAATCAGGCGCTGAAATAATCGGCTTTATGCCGGGTGTGGCGGCGAACACTTCCAATAGAAAACAACACCTGTTCAGGAACGGAGTCGTGTTAGACGTCATTACCTGTAAAAAGCTCTGCATTTAGTGAGCCAAATAACCAAAATAAGCTAAATTCTTGGAATGAACGCAGTCCGGCGGTTAGCGCGAATGGACTGGGCGATGCCATATCAGTTCTTGAAACGAAGAAGTCCTTCTGTAAAATTCTATAGCGAGACGAAATCAGGCGCTGAAATAATCGGCCATTATGCCGGGTGTCGCGGCGAACACTTCCAATAGAAAACAACACCTGTTCAAGAACGGAGTCGCGTTAGACGTCATTACCTGTAAAAAGCTCTGCATTTAGTGAGCCAAATAACCAAAATAAGCTAAATTCCTGGAATGAACGCAGTCCGGCGGTTAACGCGAATGGACTGGGCGATGCCATATCAGTTCTTGAAACGAAGAAGTCCTTCTGTAAAATTCTATAGCGAGACGAAATCAGGCGCTGAAATAATCGGCCATTATGCCGGGTGTCGCGGCGAACACTTCCAATAGAAAACAACACCTGTTCAAGAACGGAGTCGCGTTAGACGTCATTACCTGTAAAAAGCACTGCATTTAGGGAGCCAAATAACCAAAATAAGCTAAATTCCTGGAATGAACGCAGTCCGGCGGTTAGCGCGAATGGACTGGGCGATGCCATATCAGTTCTTGAAACGAAGAAATCCGTCTGTAAAATTCTATAGCGAGACGAAATCAGGCGCTGAAATAAACGGCCACTATGCCGGGTGTTGCGGCGAACACTTCCAATATAAAACAACACCTGTTCAGGAACGGAGTCGTGTTAGACGTCATTACCTGTAAAAAGCACTGCATTTAGTGAGCCAACTAACCAAAATAAGCTAAATTGCTGGAATGAACGCAGTCCGGCGGTTAGCGCGAATGGACTGGGCGATGCCATATCCGTTTTTGAAACGAAGAAGAAGTCCTTATGTAAAACTCTACATCAAAAGGAAATCAGGCGCTGAAATAAACGGCCAATATGCCGGGTGTTGCGGCGAACACCTGCAATATACAAAAAAAAAACCTATTAAGGAACGGAGTCGTGTTAGACTTCATTCCCAGTAAAAAGCACTGTATTTAAGGGGCCAAATAAACAAAGTAAGGTAAATTCCTGGAATGAACGCAGTCCGGCGGTTAGCGCGAATGGACTGGGCGATGGCATAACAGTTTTTGAAACGAAGACCTTCTGTAAAATTCTGTAGTGAGGCGAAATCAGGCGCTGAAATAAACGGCCATTATGCCGGGTGTTGCGCGAACAGTTCCAATATAAAACAAAACCTGTTCAGGAACGGAGTCGTGTTAGACGTCATTAACTGTAAAAAGCACTGCGTTTTCGTGGCCAAATATCCAAAATAAGCTAAATTCCTGGAATGAACGCAGTCCGGCGGTTAGCGTGAATGGACTGGGCGATGCCATATCCGTTTTTGAAACGAAGAAGTCCTTCTGTAAAACTCTACATCGTAAGGAAATAAGGCGCTGAAATAAACGGCCAATATGCCAAGTGTTGCGGCGAACACCTGCAATATACAAAAAAAAAATCTATTAAGGAGCGGAGTCGTGTTAGACTTCATTCCCAGTAAAAAGCACTGCATTTAGGGAGCCAAATTATTAAATAACCTAAATTCCTGGAATGAACGCGTCCGGCGGTTAGCGCGAATGGACTGTGCGATGCCATATCAGTTCTTGATACAAAAAAGTCCGTCTGTAAAATTCTATAGCGAGACGATATCAAGCGCTGAAATAAACGGCCATTATGCCGGGATTTGCGGCGAACAATTTCAATATAATAAAAACCTGTCCAGTGTGAAGGGCCGCATACGGGAGGCCCCGGCATTGCTGAAAAGAACTAACCAGGCGACCAGTACCCAAGACATTTTCCCTGCCTTCAAATTTATCGACCCAGACATGTCGGCGAAGACGGTGGTGGGGATTGCGGTGGGCGATGCAGAAGACAGACGTGCAAAGACAGCCAGACGGCTAAAGAG
This sequence comes from Amblyomma americanum, assembly GCF_052857255.1. Taxonomy (NCBI): domain Eukaryota; kingdom Metazoa; phylum Arthropoda; class Arachnida; order Ixodida; family Ixodidae; genus Amblyomma; species Amblyomma americanum. Next base: position 133,852,729 of record NC_135507.1, read on the forward strand.
GAGAGGCTGCGCGCGGTGCCTACGCAGCCGCAGTATACCATGCGGTATGCGCCGTGCTTCCCCCCCCCCCCCCCCCACCGGCGCGCGAAGATGGGTTCGGTTGTGCGTTTGTGTGTGCAGGCCGACAGGCGACCTTACTAGCAGCGGACACGACGGGCTGCGTAATGGCTCGAGGTGGGGGAGGAGGTCGGCGGCTGGCACCAGACGGACTGACTGCAGAGAAGCGTCGCCCTCCGAGGGACACCTGATCCCCTTCGACCCATCCCCAACGGCGCCATCGGCCTTCCCGTCGTAACAGCCGCGGATTCCTAGAAGTTTGGCGGGTGCCTTTGATCGGCTGTGTGAGCAGCGACGACGAAAAACCGTTGGGCGAAGATCACCCAGAGAGAGAGAAAGGGAATCTCCGGAGAGACGCGGCGGGGGCAGGGAGACAAAGGAAAGAAGTCGAACAGAGACGGGCGAGGCGAACGGACGCAAGACATCGTGCTGGTCTAGTCAGCGAAGCCGGACCTCAGCGTCCGTAGCAAACTGACCGCAAGCCGAAACGCCCAAGAGCCCTATGGCCTCGACCCGTCACAGCACCGCCAGCCGAGAGATGCCGGGAAGAGAGGCAGACCCCGGGAGAGCCGAAGCAGCCGCGGCCCGCCGACGCGAGACGATTGCAGTAGAGCCCCGATCTGCCGGACCTACAGCCAGAGGCTCCGGAAAGCCAGCGGTGAGCGGACCACCAGTTACGCCTTCAGGCAGAGAAGAATAAATATCGTCTTGACGGGTTACCGCCTTGTTGACTCATTTCTCCTCGCTTCAGCAGGACCCGCAGATTTTGTGACTGACCCCCGATAGGTGGGAACGTCACACCAGGAACGGAGTCGTGTTAGACGTCATTACCTGTAAAAAGCAGTGAATATAAGGGGCCAAATAACCAAAGTAAGGTAAATTCCTGGATTGAACGCAGTCTGGCGGTTAGCGCGAATGGACTGGGCGATGCCATAACAGTTTTTGAAACGAAGACCTTCTGTAAAATTCTGTAGTGAGGGTTAATCAGGCGCTGTAATAAACGGCCATTATGGCGGGTGTTGCGGCGAACACTACCAATATAAAACAACACCTGTTCAGGAACGGAGTCGTGTTAGACGTCATTACCTGTAAAAAGCTCTGCATTTAGTAAGCCAAATAACCAAAATAAGCTAAATTCCTGGAATGAACGCAGTCCGGCGGTTAGCGCGAATGGACTGGGCGATGTCATATCAGTTCTTGAAGCGAAGAAGTCCTTCTGTAAAATTCTTTAGCGAGACGAAATCAGGCGCTGAAATAATCGGCCATTATGCCGGGTGTTGCGTCGAACACTTCGAATACAAAACAAAACCTGTCCAGGAACGGAGTCGTGTTAGACCTCATTACCTGCAAAAAGCCTGCATTTAGGAATCCAAGTATCCAAAATAAGCTAAGTTCCTGTAAAGAACGCAGTCCGGCGGTTAGCGCGAATGGACTGGGCGATGAAATATCCGTTTTTGAAACGAATAAGTCCTTCTGTAAAACTCCTCATCGAAAGGAAATCAGGCGCTGAAATAAACGGCCATAATGCCGGGTGTTGCGGCGAACACTTGCAATAAAGAAAAAAAAACTATTAAGGAACGGAGTCGTGTTAGACTTCATTACCTATAGAAAGCACTGCATTTAGGGAGCCAAATTACTAAAATAACCTAAATTCCTGGAATGAACGTAGTCCGGCGGTTAGCGCGAATGGACTGGGCGATGCCATAGCAGTTCTTTATACGAAGAAGTCTTTCTGTAAAACTCTGTAGCGAGATGAAATCAAGCGCTGAAATAAACGGTCATCATGCCGGGTGTTGCGGCGAACACTTCCAATATAAAACAAGACCTGGTCAGGAACTGAGTCGTTTTAGACGTCATTACCTGTAAAAAGCCTGCATTTAGGAAGCCAAATAACCAAAATAAGCTAAATTCCTAGAATGAACGCAGTCCGGCGGTTAGCGCGAATGGACTGGGCGATGAAATATCCGTTTTTGAAACGAATAAGTCCTTCTGTAAAACTCCTCATCGAAAGGAAATCAGGCGCTGAAATAAACGGCCATAATGCCGGGTGTTGCGGCGAACACTTGCAATAAAGAAAAAAAAACTATTAAGGAACGGAGTCGTGTTAGACTTCATTACCTATAGAAAGCACTGCATTTAGGGAGCCAAATTACTAAAATAACCTAAATTCCTGGAATGAACGTAGTCCGGCGGTTAGCGCGAATGGACTGGGCTATGCCATATCAGTTCTTGATACAAAAAAGTCCGTCTGTAAAATTCTATAGCGAGACGAAATCAAGCGCTGAAATAAACGGCCATTATGCCGGGATTTGCGGCGAACAATTTCAATATAATAAAAACCTGTCCAGTGTGAAGGGCCGCATACGGGAGGCCCCGGCATTGCTGAAAAGAACTAACCAGGCGACCAGTACCCAAGACATTTTCCCTGCCTTCAAATTTATCGACCCAGACATGTCGGCGAAGACGGTGGTGGGGATTGCGGTGGGCGATGCAGAAGACAGACGTGCAAAGACAGCCAGACGGCTAAAGAGGAGAGGCTGCGCGCGGTGCCTACGCAGCCGCAGTATACCATGCGGTTTGCGCCGTGCTTCCCCCCCCCCCCCCCCCCACCGGCGCGCGAAGACGGGTTCGTTTGTGCGTTTGTGTGTGCAGGCCGACAGGCGACCTTACTAGCAGCGGACACGACGGGCTGCGTAATGGCTCGAGGTGGCGGAGGAGGTCGGCGGCTGGCACCAGACGGACTGACTGCAGAGAAGCGTCGCCCTCCGAGGGACACCTGATCCCCTTCGACCCATCCCCAACGGCGCCATCGGCCTTCCCGTCGTAACAGCCGCGGATTCCTAGAAGTTTGGCGGGTGCCTTTGATCGGCTGTGTGAGCAGCGACGACGAAAAACCGTTGGGCGAAGATCACCCAGAGAGAGAGAAAGGGAATCTCCGGAGAGACGCGGCGGGGGCAGGGAGACAAAGGAAAGAAGTCGAACAGAGACGGGCGAGGCGAACGGACGCAAGATATCGTGCTGGTCTAGTCAGCGAAGCCGGACCTCAGCGTCCGTAGCAAACTGACCGCAAGCCGAAACGCCCAAGAGCCCTATGGCCTCGACCCGTCACAGCACCGCCAGCCGAGAGATGCCGGGAAGAGAGGCAGACCCCGGGAGAGCCGAAGCAGCCGCGGCCCGCCGACGCGAGACGATTGGAGTGGAGCCCCGATCTGCCGGACCTACAGCCAGAGGCTCCGGAAAGCCAGCGGTGAGCGGACCACCAGTTACGCCTTCAGGCAGAGAAGAATAAATATCGTCTTGCCGGGTTACCGCCTTGTTGACTCATTTCTCCTCGCTTCAGCAGGACCCGCAGATTTTGTGACTGACCCCCGATAGGTGGGAACGTCACACCAGGAACGGAGTCGTGTTAGACGTCATTACCTGTAAAAAGCAGTGAATATAAGGGGCCAAATAACCAAAGTAAGGTAAATTCCTGGATTGAACGCAGTCTGGCGGTTAGCGCGAATGGACTGGGCGATGCCATAACAGTTTTTGAAACGAAGACCTTCTGTAAAATTCTGTAGTGAGGGTTAATCAGGCGCTGTAATAAACGGCCATTATGGCGGGTGTTGCGGCGAACACTACCAATATAAAACAACACCTGTTCAGGAACGGAGTCGTGTTAGACGTCATTACCTGTAAAAAGCTCTGCATTTAGTGAGCCAAATAACCAAAATAAGCTAAATTCCTGGAATGAACGCAGTCCGGCGGTAAGCGCGAATGGACTGGGCGATGCCATATCAGTTCTTGAAACGAAGAAGTCCTTCTGTAAAATTCTTTAGCGAGACGAAATCAAGCGCTGAAATAAACGGCCATTATGCCGGGTGTGGCGGCGAACACTTCCAATAGAAAACGACACCTGTTCAGGAACGGAGTCGTGTTAGACGTCATTACCTGTAAAAAGCACTGCATTTAGGGAGCCAAATAACCAAAATAAGCTAAATTCCTGGAATGAACGCAGTCCGGCGGTTAGCGTGAATGGACTGGGCGATGCCATATCAGTTCTTGAAACGAAGAAGTCCTTCTGTAAAATTCTTTAGCGAGACGAAATCAGGCGCTGAAATAATCGGCCATTATGCCGGGTGTGGCGGCGAACACTTCCAATAGAAAGCAACACCTGTTCAGGAACGGAGTCGTGTTAGACGTCATTACCTGTAAAAAGCACTGCATTTAGGGAGCCAAATAACCAAAATAAGCTAAATTCCTGGAATGAACGCAGTCCGGCGGTTAGCGCGAATGGACTGGGCGATGCCATATCAGTTCTTGAAACGAAGAAGTCCTTCTGTAAAATTCTTTAGCGAGACGAAATCAGGCGCGGAAATAAACGGCCATTATGCCGGGTGTGGCGGCGAACACTTCCAATAGAAAACAACACCTGTTCAGGAACGGAGTCGTGTTAGACGTCATTACCTGTAAAAAGCACTGCATTTAGGGAGCCAAATAACCAAAATAAGCTATATTCCTGGAATGAACGCAGTCCGGCGGTTAGCGCGAATGGACTGGGCGAGGCCATATCAATTCTTGAAATGAAGAAGTCCTTCTGTAAAATTCTTTAGCGAGACGAAATCAGGCGCTGAAATAATCGGCCGTTATGCCGGGTGTGGCGGCGAACACTTCCAATAGAAAACAACACCTGTTCAGGAACGGAGTCGTGTTAGACGTCATTACCTGTAAAAAGCACTGCATTTAGGGAGCCAAATAACCAAAATAAGCTAAATTCCTGGAATGAACGCAGTCCGGCGGTTAGCGCGAATGGACTGGGCGATGCCATATCAGTTCTTGAAACGAAGAAGTCCTTCTGTAAAATTCTTTAGCGAGACGAAATCAGGCGCTGAAATAAACGGCCATTATGCCGGGTGTGGCGGCGAACACTTCCAGTAGAAAACAACACCTGTTCAGGAACGGAGTCGTGTTAGACGTCATCACCTGTAAAAAGCACTGCATTTAGGGAGCCAAATAACCAAAATAAGCTAAATTCCTGGAATGAACGCCGTCCGGCGGTTAGCGCGAATGGACTGGGCGATGCCATATCAGTTCTTGAAACGAAGAAGTCCTTCTGTAAAATTCTTTAGCGAGACGAAATCAGGCGCTGAAATAATCGGCCATTATGCCGGGTGTGGCGGCGAACACTTCCAATAGAAAACAACACCTGTTCAGGAACGGAGTCGTGTTAGACGTCATTACCTGTAAAAAGCACTGCATTTAGGGAGCCAAATAACCAAAATAAGCTAAATTCCTGGAATGAACGCAGTCCGGCGGTTAGCGCGAATGGACTGGGCGATGCCATATCAGTTCTTGAAACGAAGAAGTCCTTCTGTAAAATTCTTTAGCGAGACGAAATCAGGCGCTGAAATAAACGGCCATTATGCCGGGTGTGGCGGCGAACACTTCCAATAGAAAACAACACCTGTTCAGGAACGGAGTCGTGTTAGACGTCATCACCTGTAAAAAGCACTGCATTTAGGGAGCCAAATAACCAAAATAAGCTAAATTCCTGGAATGAACGCAGTCCGGCGGTTAGCGCGAATGGACTGGGCGATGCCATATCAGTTCTTGAAACGAAGAAGTCCTTCTGTAAAATTCTTTAGCGAGACGAAATCAGGCGCTGAAATAATCGGCCATTATGCCGGGTGTGGCGGCGAACACTTCCAATAGAAAACAACACCTGTTCAGGATCGGAGTCGTGTTAGACGTCATTACCTGTAAAAAGCACTACATTTAGGGAGCCAAATAACCAAACTAAGCTAAATTCCTGGAATGAACGCCGTCCGGCGGTTAGCGTGAATGGACTGGGCGATGAAATATCCATTTTTGAAAAGAAGAAGTCCTTCTGTAAAACTCCTCATCGTAAGGAAATCAGGCGCTGAAATAAACGGCCATAATGCCGGGTGTTGCGGCGAACACTTGCAATAAAGAAAAAAAAAACTATTAAGGAACGGAGTCGTGTTAGACGTCAGTACCTGTAAAAAGCCTGCATTTAGGAAGCCAAGTATCCAAAATAAGCTAAATTCCTGGAATGAACGCAGTCCGGCGGTTAGCGCGAATGGACTGGGCGATGTCATATCCGTTTTTGAAACAAAGAAGAAGTCCTTCTGTAAAACTCTACATCGAAAGGAAATCAGGCGCTGAAATAAACGGCCATACTGCCGGGTGTTGCGGCGAACACTTGCAATATAGAAAAAAAAACCTATTAAGGAAGGGAGCCGTGTTAGACTTCATTACCTGTAAAAAGCACTGCATTTAGGGAGCCAAATTAGTAAAATAACCTAATTTCCTGGAATGAACGTAGTCCCGCGGTTAGCGGGAATGGACTGGGCGACGCCATATCAGTTCTTGATACAAAAAAGTCCGCCTGTAAAATTCTGTAGCGAGACGAAATAAGCGCTGAAATAAACGGCCATTATGCGGGGATTTTCGGCGAACAATTACAATATAAAACAAAACCTGTCCAGGAACGGAGTCGTGTTAGACGTCATTACCAGTATAAAGCACTGCATTTAGGGGGCCAAATAACGAAAGCAAACTAAGTTCTTGGATTGAACGCAGTCCGGCGGTTAGCGCGAATGGAATGGGCGATGCCATAACAGTTTTTGAAACGAAGAAGAAGTCCTTCTGTAAAACTCAACAGCGGGAAGAGATCAGGTGCTGAAATAAACGGCCATTATGTCGGGTGTTGCGGCGAAAACTTCCAATAATAAACAAAACCTCTTCAGGAACGGACTCGGGTTAGACGTCGTTACCTGTAAAAAGCCTGCATTTAGGGAGCCAAGTATCCAAAATAAGCAAAATTCCTGGAATGAACGTAGTCCCGGGGTTAGCGCGAATGGATTGGGCGACGCCATATCAGTTTTTGAAACGAAGAAGAAGTCCTTCTGTAAAACTCTATAGCGAGACGAAATCAGGCGCTCAAATAAACTACCGTTATGCCGGGTATTGCGGCGAACACTTGCAATATAGCAAAAAAATTACCTATAACGATCCTAGTCGTGTAAGACTTCATTACCTGTAAAATGCAGTTCATTTAGGGAGCCAAATTACCAAAATAACCTAAATTCCTGGAATGAACGCAGTACGGCGGTTAGCGCGAATGGACTGGGCGATGCCATATCAGTTCTTGAAACGAAGAAGTCTTCTGTAAAATTCTGTAGCGAGACGAAATCAGGCGCTGAAATAAACGGCCATTATGCCGGGTGTCGGAGAACACTTCCAATATAAAACAAAACCTGTTCAGGAACGGAGTCGTGTTAGACTTCATTACCTGTAAAATGCAGTTCATTTAGGGAGCCAAATTACCAAAATAACCTAAATTCCTGGAATGAACGCAGTACGGCGGTTAGCGCGAATGGACTGGGCGATGCCATATCAGTTCTTGAAACGAAGAAGTCTTCTGTAAAATTCTGTAGCGAGACGAAATCAGGCGCTGAAATAAACGGCCATTATGCCGGGTGTCGGAGAACACTTCCAATATAAAACAAAACCTGTTCAGGAACGGAGTCGTGTTAGACGTCATTACCTGTAAAAAGCACGGCATTTAGGGAGCCAAATAACCAAAATAAGCTAAATTCCTGGAATGAACGCAGTACGGCGGTTAGCGCGAATGGACTGGGCGATGCCATATCAGTTCTTGAAACGAAGAAGAAGTCCTTCTGTAAAACTCTACATCGAAAGGAAATCAGGCGCTGATATCAACGGCCAATATGCCGGGTGTGATTATTGTCATTGCTGATGGATCAGCGTATGTTTACCGTTAGTGTTTATTTACTAAAGCGTGCTATTGATGCCAGTGTTCTTGTGCTGTGTGCCAGTGTTGTTTCTATATGCCTGAACAGCGCGAGCTTGTACAAAACATTTTTCTTTCTTATTTTTTCTTGTTTTTCTTTTCTTCTCGGTGTTAATCTGCTCAAGCAGGCGGATGACACCACTGTTATCATTATCATATCTTGTTGCGCTTTTTTGTACTTTCTTCACCATGTATGCTCACTCCTGCCAAAGGCCTTCTGCGAAGGCTGGCAGGACCTCTTAAATTAAAAAATAAATAAAGAACACTTGCAATATAGAAAAAAAAGTATTAAGGAACGGAGTCGTTTTAGACTTCATTGCCTGTAAAAAGCACTGCATTTAGGTAACCAAATTACTAAAATAACCTAAATTCCTGGAATGAACGCAGTCAGGTGGTCAGCGCGATGGACTGGGCGATGCTTACATTCACAGCGCAAAGACAAACACGGACTTGAGGGGAGACACCACAAAGCGCCGACTTCAACAACGTTTATTGCTGCGTGCAGCGAGTACATATAGCATTCAGCGGGCATGCGCAGCAACGAAAAGGAAAGTCATTTGAGACTGGTAGCAGCGCCAACCCGCAAAGGAAACACATCATCACAGGTACAAGGAAGACAACATAAAGCTACAACCTAAAAGTCAGGACGCAAAAAAGAACAAAAACTATGATACCCTAGTGGGAAATTCCTAAGACCCGACGTTCTTTATCGCCTAACAACACCGAAGGGGTGCTGACATAATAATCTCCTTTTTTTGCAATCTCACTAGCCTCTGCTATCTCCCTGGCAGTTTTGCTGACATACTTATGAAGAACTCTTGTTTTTCCCAAAAAAGGACCACGTTCCTTACACTGTTGGCAATCACGGCAGTGTATGCCTAGATGACGGGATGCCCCGATGACACTATTGCTGTGTTCCATGAACCTCTCGTTTAGACATCTGCCAGTTTGGCCAATGTAGGCTCGGCCGCAGGGCAAAGGTATAGAGTACACTACGTTTTTTGCGCACTCTACAAAAGGTTGCCTGTGCCTAACAGTGCAGGAATCACTGCCAGTAATGGTGGAATTTGCCCTCTTGCAGAGTTTCGACAGCTTCTCTGGTGCGGAAAACACCACATGCACACCTGCTCTTTTCCCTATTTTTTTGAGCTGGTGGGCTACAGTGTGCATGTACGGTAGTACCGCCACATTTTTTTTTCCAATTTGTGTCAGTCCCAACGGTGTCCGGCACTACTTCCCTGCTTTCTTTGAGCATGTTCTCGGCAACCGATAACAAGAGTGAACACGGGTAGCCAGAGCCGCTCAACCGGGTCACCTGGCTAGAAAACGCATAATCCAGTCGATGCTCGCATGATTTCGTAAGAGCACTGCAAAAGCAAGATTTTACAATTGCCCGTCTGACTAGTTTTGAGTGGGCTGAACCAAAAGTAAGGACAGGTTTGTTTCCTCGCGGGTCATAAGCCCAACACACATGGTCAGCAGACAAATAAATGCCCCGTTACCTGTAAAAAGCACTGAATTTAGGGAGCCAAATTACCAATATAACCTAAATTCCTGGAAGGAACGCAGGCTGGCGGTCAGCGTGATGGACTGGGCGATGCCGTATCAATTTTTGAAGCGAAGAACAAGCCCTTTTTAAAACTCTGCAGCGAGAGAAAATCAGGTGCTGAAATAAACGGCCGTTATGCCGTTTATTTACGTGGGCGGATGAGATGAAGAAATTTGCGGACATACGGTGGGTGGAGCTGCCAAAGGACAGGGATGATTGGAGAGACATGGCAGAGGCCTTTGCCCTGCAGTGGGCATAGTCAGGCTGATTATCATTCCGGGTGCTTCAGCGAACACTTCTGAATAGAACAAAAAGTCTATTCAGGAACAAAGTCACGTTAGACGTCAGGAGGCTTAAAGACGCGGTTTATTTGTTTGCTAATTGCTCAAAATATGCTAACTTACTTTGTATACATAATTAACGCAGTCCGACCGTAAGTACGAATGGGGAGTTTGAAGCCATATCAGTTTTTGAAACGTAGAAGCACTTTCTAAAGGTCTACAGCGCGAGGAAACCTGGCTGTTTTTTCCGCACAAATTTAAGCGCCACTGAGAACGCAAGGTGCGCAAAAAGATGTGTTCATGGAGCATGCGCTGATGACGTATGTCAGTGATGAGAACACTGCATTGGAACAAGCGGCAAGTGATAAAAGGCTACGAAAGTGAACTATGTAGTGGTGTAAGGTTGGAACCCGTCAAAGGAAGCGAGTCGTTTTAACGCCAAAAAGTTCAATCAATCAATCAATCAATCAATCAATCAATCAATCAATCAATCAATCAATAACACGCACGCACACACATTAAGCGCGAGTGCGTGCCCGATGCAGCCCTCTTCTGCCACTTTCCACGGAGTGTAAGCAGTCGAACGTGAGCACTAGCAGAATTATTCCTATTTTCGAGGGAGTATATTTCCGCGATATCGTCTCCGTCTGGGCTGCTTTAAGAGCAGCTTTTTCGCGTGCTGTACTTCGGCACTGCGCAGAGATAACAAACGTCTATTTTTTTGCAAACTTTGGTCGCCCATGCGTGGAGCTTTTGGCCTGATCGATAAGGTGATAATTTGCCGTTTTAATTTGGCTTCACTATGTACTATCGCTAGTATACGATCAGTTTGCCCATGCGCTTTGATATTGGGCAACTTTGTTTTGTTTTTCATCGACTGCGCTAGAAAAAAAAGCGCTCAAATGCAAGCGACAAAAGTAGCGCATTCGCTCCTCGCATGGTGCCGGCTGCTTCTTATTGCAGGCTCTCTTTTAGGCACGCGTCACCAGGCGGTCACGTAACCGGTTTTACCTTCTCGACGGCCGCGAATTTTGGGCCACAGTGATGTCCGAGGCCCAGTGGCCCCTGCGTTTTCCCCAAAATAGGACGACGGCTTCGCTTCGCCCCCCTCTCAGCGCCCGGCAGCGCTGGCCTGAGAAGAGGCGCAGCAGAAACCACCGGAAACACGCGCCGCCGCCGCCGACGCCACCTGGGGCAAAACTCGTCGGCCACGCCTCGAAGCGAACAGCAAAAAGAAGGGAGAATGGCGGCGCCCTGCTGTTGCTGCGTGGACGGCGTTTAGCGGCCACTCTCTGTGCTCTGGTGGTGCGCGACTCGCGTTTGTTGTGACCCGACACCCATGGAGCTCTACGTGTTCTGCCTGGTGTGCGTGCTGTGAGTAGTAGCGTCTGGACGCGTGTTTTGTTACTCTCTGTTCACGAAAGCGTCTTGCGAAACATCCCGGATGTTAGCAAAGCCTGTTTCGTTGGGCGGCTGCCACCCGCTCTGCTTGCTGATCGTCAGTGCTCCCACTCGGGAGTTCATGCCGTGAGTGATTTCCTTCGTGAGGTGTTCAGTGCAGTCCTGCGAGGAGGAAAATCTGTGTGGTGTAACCAATGACCACGATTATTAAAAAAAGTTCAAATGTTAGATTCGAAAATGTTAACGAATATTCCACAAAAAATATTAAAATGTAGTTTTACGGGCCGAAGCTACACCGGGACTATGCACGAGCCACATGTTCTACTGAAACACAGCGGAGTGATTGCGGGCGCCTGCTCTTATTTGATGTTCCCCCTAAGCACTCTTAGAGAATGTCCTCTGCGAGGCTAGCGCGATGCGAGTGGCTCTCCACCCGATGTTTGAAAAGGGGCATTGACCCCACCCATGCGCCCACCCAGCCGCGGGGGCTGCTTCGTTCGATTCGTTGGCGGAGTTTGGGTTAATTATTGTAACTCCCGTTCCACTCATCGGGCTTGGTGGTTATGCACTGAGCTCCATGTCTGGCGTCCACAGCGATATAAAGTGCAGAAACTCGGACCCCGGTGGTGATCATTTCGCGCCCAGGCGAGTAGCAACAGCAGCAGATATATCTTGAACGGTTCTGTTGATAGCGGTGTGTGTGAATTGGTATCTGCACGTGCTCTGTTTTTTTTTCCTTATATTTGCAGCGCTGCCAGTGAATAAAGTTAGATGAAGTTTACGGCTAGTCCTGTGTGCCCCTTTCTCGTGTTCGTCTTCGCTGCGCTAGAGTTCTTTAGTTACAACATGCACCATCTATCCCAACAAAAAGTTCTTCTAAATTGCCTCGCCTTTTTTATATCTTCGTCTAAACTATGTTTAAATGTCTTAAAGAATTGAAATAGGACTGTGCTTTTAGTCGGTTCAGTATGACATTTTCGTTGAATATGACATTTTTCCTACCTATCCTGTTAGAAAGCTCTGTAATTAACCATGGTTTACATATTTTCTTTTTTTTGTTTACAGCACTTTATCGGAAAACCAACTTCGTAACTAAGTTTTAATGCCTTGCAAAAAGCTTCACACTCCAAATTCGCGTCTTTCAGACCATATAAAGCTGCCCAAGAACTGTGTGCTATTCTCTCACGCAAAACAGAAAGAGTATGTGCTGTTATAAGATCAACTGTTTGGTTTGGGAGTGAACTATTTTTTATGTGCATGTCCCGTGAAACACATGCAGATCTGCAAGTGGTCACTCAAACTCGATGCTAAGGTGCCAGCTTTAGCGGCCTCAGAACGGAAATTTGTAATGAATACATCAATTAGGGACGTTCAATTTTTAGTCACTCTTGTAGGCACACTGATAGTATTCTAACATGCATTAATTTTAAATTAATATTTAGCCGAAGTATTTGATCTTTTTCATCATATTGATGTTGACGTTTGTTGTTGTTTACAAAGGCAAGAAAAGTGTCTAGAAAATCCAGGAATGATGTTGCTGAGCCATTTGGCGGACGATAGCAAACAGAAATAATAATGTTATTTAGTTTCAATGATAAAGTTCCATAGTCGTGCGTTATTAATGAGAACTGATTAAGTATTTATGGAGGAAAAACACTAAGGAGCCCATGTGTGCTGTGAGATGTCAGTTCACGTTAAAGATCCCCAGGTGGTCGAAATTATTCCGGAGCCCTCCACTACGGCACCTCTTTCTTCCTTTCTTCTTTCACTCCCTCCTTTACCCCTTCCCTTACGTCGTGGTTCAGGTGTCCGCCGGTATATGAGACAGATACTGCGCCTTTTTTTTCCCCCAAAAATCAAAAACCAAACCAACCAACGAAGATACATATCCCGCCACCACGACCGGTTGATCGATTGAGGTAAAACGTGGTGTACATTGGTAGCCGAAAGATGTTCACGTAATCCACACAGCAAGTTTCTGTGAGCATAATAACATCAAATGATTGCTCTGTCTGTCCAAAAAATAGCTCAAGATCCTGTTGCTTGTGAGTTAATGACCGTGTGTTGAGGTGAAAACAGTTGAAACTATTTGAAAACACGGTACCTAAGTTACTGCAAAATAAATGTGGTAGTACATAGGACTGATTAAGTGTGTGTGCCATTTTGACTTCGTGTTCGTCTACATTTTCTACAGTAGTTTTCCACGGTCACTAGCGCAGGAAATGACCACTGCGTTCGCACCATCAGCCTCCCGGACCAGCACCTTGTTGTTCGAGTGCCAAACATACTTGTAGCTCTTTGCCTTTGCCCAGAGTTTAGTCTCGCTCAACAAGGCACGTGCCCTTTTTGTGAGGTTTTTGGATATGAAGAAACCTTCATTTCTGCCGCCGCGGTGGCTGAGTGGTTACGGCGCTCGGCTGCCGGCCCGAAAGACGCGGGTTCGATACCGGCCGCGGCGGTGGGGTTTCGATGGAGGCGAAGTTATAGAGGCCCGTGTGCTGTGCGATGTCAGTGCACGTAGAAGAACCCCAGGTGTCGAAATTTCCGGAGCCCTTCACTAGGGCGACCCTCATAGCCTGAGTCGCTTTGCGACGTTAAACCCCCAAAAACCATAAACCTTCATTTCTGTCAGACAGAACTTTCCGATGTTGCCACCATTGGTCTCGGACCGATTGCTTGGCGAAGCGACAGATTATGCCAGGTATCTTAGCTGGCGTTGAGAAGAGGCGATGAGCGGCCACTATGTCACTTTCCAAAAGCTGCGCCAGTTTGATTAGGGTAGCCAGCTTATTTATCTCGACAAGCAGGTTCTCATTCTGCGCTTGTGTGATTCCATGAAATTTGAGGTTAAGTTTACGGTTCCTCCATTCAAGACTATCCATTTCATTTCAGCACCTTGCCTCTCAGTCTTGTCTATCTTGCACTTCAGTTCCCTGACCTCTCGTTCATTGCTTTCCACCGGTGAGAATAGCGCCTCATACTGGTCACTCGTGTACCGGATGGGATCTTCAACGCTGCCCCACTCCAGCTTTTCATTTATGGCTCTCAAAAGTCCTCCAACATCTTGTTCATCGGAAGTACTGCTAGAATTATCAAGTTGTGTAGCTCGATTTTTGGAACGGCTGCAAGTTGCGCAACGCCACGCACTGCGGTACTGTTCTCCTTTTGACTTGATAGTGCTATCCGAAATCCCTGCACAATTCCCCGTGTGATGTACTGATTTAGTCACTGCATTCTGTAATGGAATCCAGTTCCTGAATTTCTGCACCACATTCTCCACACTGTCTATCAAGAGGCATACTGACATTGGTGAAAAATACTTTGGCAGCAGCGGCAGCAGCAGAGAAAAACTGCAGGTAAAAGTATTGAGAGATTAGTAATCAACCTGCAATATCAGAAAACACCTCTTAGAACGGTGCTCTGCCGCTGCCGCTGCCTGTGTTACAGCCGATGGTAGCTGATCTTCCTTTATAGCACTGTCCGATGGGGCGTGTCCATTATGATTGCAGATTGCTGAAAGCAGAGTTCACGGCCAATGGTAAAATGCTGTGTGATATTGGAAAACAAATTATTTGCTGCATCAATTGCGCTTTTGGCATTTGAGAACATCCCGAGCTTAGGAAATGGCATCTAAGCACATAGTTGATTCGATCTCGAATCACATTCGATCAATCTCATCCGCTGTCTGCCTCACTGCACCCAGTGGATAACGCTGTTAGGAGCGTTCCCTTTGAAGCGCAGTTGTAGGTAGGTCTCGGTATTTTCCCGGTCGTTTCAGAGATATACAGAACGCAGACAAACGATATGATTTGTTTGGTGGGCGCAAGGAGAGACCAGTCGCAACAGTTTAGTGGAACATATTTAAAATTATTTTGAATGTTGCATTTCCACTCTAATCGAGTGATTTCATCTGACCCGATTTTTGTGAGCTCACTGAACTTACTGGTTATTCAGAGCAAAATTGCTGGCAACATCACCAGAACGTGGAGGTAGACCGTGACATTCATTCCAGAGCTGACGCCGACCGAGTCCGGCACAGAACAGTTATTCGCGCTACGCACTGGTGTTTTGAGCTAATTTTGCGTGATTACTAGGCACCAAAATATTTTTTTTTGGCCCCACACCTTTGCAAGGTGGTATCTTTACCCCCCCCCCCCCCCCCCCCCTTTTTTTGAAACCACAGATTCCACTGACTTTCAACGCGTACTGACTGAATATTGACCGCTTATGTCTACTTTTTAAGGCATCATTCCTCCATGCGCTTCTTACTAACGTCCACATTCACATTAACTCCGTTACTTATGAACCACAGGCCCTGCGTGCGCGGGCCTCGACATCTACACAGTAACTGTTATATTCTAGCGCAATATGCTCAGCTCCTTGTTTTTTTTGTGATTTACTACACACTGCGTATGTCATTGTCTCGGGCATGTTTCTTTTTTTTCTAGGACACCCTGATCTCGCTTTAAAAACTGATCTTTCCTTTCCCATTTTCTATACACGGCTCTCATTCTTTTCTGTCAGCCTTTTTGTCCCCGCGTTCAAAGCTTTTTTTTCTCCGTTTTATGCGTATTGACTGGTTTTCAAACTCTTTCTCCTCTGCATGTTCCCCATGGTCTTATTAAGCCGCTCTGTCAGCCCTTTTGTCTGCGGGTGGTAAGCAGTAGTTTTACGGTGGGTCATGCCGCTTAGCTGAAAATTTTCGGCCGTGATCTGGGAAGTAAAGGCGGTCCCTCTGTCGGTAACGACGTAGGTCGGGGCGCTGTGCCGAAGTGCGATCTGATTGTAAAGATAGCCGCAACCTCGGACGCTGTGCACGATGTAAGGTGTTGGCCTCGGCGTATCGAGTGAGGTAGTCTGTGGCAATGATGATGCACCTGTTGCCATCCGAGGACAAAGGGAAAGGGCCTAGAAGGTCCATGCGATCACCTTTCTGTAAAAATTTAATTGCTTATAAATGTTTTTCACCACCGACCTGGTCGAAAGGGGCACGTGGTGGTGCAATAGGCTGGAGGTGCCCTGGAGGCTTGGTGGCCGGGGCCTTACGGCGCTGACATTGCCGACAGCTCTGCACATAGCGTTTAACAACGGTGGCAAGTTTGGGCGTGTACAATAGCTGGCGTATTCTAGAAAGCGTGCGAGGGTATCCCAAATGGCCAGAGGTTGGTTCATGGTGGCACGCAGAAAGGACTTCCTGTGGAGGAGTTGTGGGGACGACGAGGAGGTAAGCTCGCGAACTGGAACCAAGGTTCTTCTAATAGGGCACGCCTTGTTTCAGGAAAAACGACGACAGGTGTAGAGAAAAATATTTAGGAATGGTGGCTAGTTGACCTAAATAATCGATGAGTGGTCGCAACACTGGATCGGTGCGCTGCTGGGTTGACAAGTTAGAAGCAATGGACAGCCCCAAGGAAACTGATGTCGTTGTCCGTGTCGGGGTTTGCGAGTTCGACAGGAGCACGAGAGAGGGTGTCGGCGTCTTCATGCTTATGTCCGGACTTATAGGCGATGGTGAGGTCAAACCCCTGCAGGCGAAGGCTCCATCGCTCCAGGCGTCCAGACGGGTCACGCAGGATGGTCAACCAGCACAAGGAGTGGGGATCAGTGACCACTTTGAAAGGGCGACCATAAAGATAGGGGCGAAATTTCGCAGCGGCCCAAATAATGCCGAGGCAATCTTTTTCTGTCGTGAAATAAATCTCTGCGCGCGATTGAGTGTGCCTTGCATAAGCGATCCTGGTGTTGTACGAGAACCGCGCTGAGGCCGATGTTGCTGGCGTAGGTGTGTATTTCGGTGTCACCCCGCTCATCAAAATGGGCAAGAACGGGCGGTGTCTGAAGACGCAGGTGGAGCTCGTCGAAAGCCACGTCTTTCTTGCTCGTGGCACCAAACAAAAGGTGTGGCGTTGCAGGAGAGGCGAGTGAGCGGTTCTGCGAGGACAGCGCAATTTTCCATAAAACGCCGATAGTGACTGCAGAGGCCTAGAAAGCGGCGAACAGCTTTATTGTCACGTTGGGGTGGAAATTCCGCAACCGCTGCAAGCTTGTCGAGGTCGGGCTTCATGCCGGCGGCGCCAGCGACATGGCCGAGAAATTTCAGCTCCTGGTAACCGAAGTTTCATTTTTGTGGCTTCAATATCAGGTTAGCTGAACGAAAGGCTTCGAGAACCGTCCGCAGGCGTTCAAGATGTTGACTAAACGAGTCGGCGAAAAATACCCCGTCGTCGAGGTAGACTAGGCAACACTGCCATTTAAGACCGGCGAGGATAGCGTCCATCATCCGCAGAATTGTGGCAGGCGCAGGACAAAGACCGAAAGGTAGAACTTTAAATTCATAAAGGCCGTCTTCTCACGATCCCGTTCATCGACCTCGATTTGCCAGTAGCCACTTTTTAGGTCGATGGACGAAAAATACCCAGCGCGCCGAAGGTGGTCGAGAGAATCGTCAATACGTGGCAATGGGTAAACGTCCTCCTTCGTGAATGCGTTCAGCTTCCGGTAATCGACGCAAAACCTCAGGGTGCCGTCTTTCTTTTTAACGAGGACGACGGGCGAGGACCATGGAAGCCAAGGAACGCTGGATAACGTCATCTTCAAGCATCGCCTTAACTTGCGACTTACTGAATTCGCGCTCTGTATACGACACGTGATAGGATTGGATGTACATCATCGAACGTCACGATGTGATGCATGGTTTTGGTATTGTGGCGCACTTTGGACGAGGAAGCGAAAGACTCCTCCCGTCAGGGGAGGCCTGAAACTCGCACAACCGCGGCCACTCCGCGGCCCTCCAGCACGTCTGGTCAGGTGATGCATACAACTCCCGCTCCGCCTGCTTTACAGCGGCGGAACAGCTCTCTCGAGCGAAAAAAAAAGACAGACCCCTCATAACGGGTCCAGACCATAAGTAACAACACAGCAAAGTGGGCGAGTTGGTATTGTATCTTAAGGTACGAAACAGCGCAACTAACACAAAGGACCAGAATAAGATGAAACACGGACACGCGCTGACTTAAAACTGTCTGTTTTAATCGGAAAAACACATATTTATAATCTCTAATCGGCGCGTCAGAGCCTCATGTCATCATCACAAACTACAACCTAAACAGAAAGACAAATAACAATTGCTGAAACGTAAGCACCTACAGGCTCCCACGTTGTTCCATCAGCCATATCTCGCGCTTAGACAAGGCCATCGAAGCGCAGCTCACACACGAGTCAGCTTCTGTGAAGATATGATACGCCTCTACTACTTCTCGTACTAGTTGCTCTTTATGATGATAAGGACTTGCAATGTGCAACCAACTTTGATGAACAAGAGCCCCCCAAAGAATTAGGATGTTCCAACAGGCGATCATTGAGGCACCTGCCTGTTTAGCCCACGTAGAAATGGCCGCACGAGAACGGAATCCTGTAAACCACTCCTGAGTGCCATGATGAACTCCACACCCTTCTTTGGTGTTACCAATTTCTTTCTTGCGATTCACTAACGCCGGAACCTTGCTCAATTTGTTTGGCGCAGAAAACAGGATCTTGCCACCAAACTTCTCCGCTATCTTCTTCCATCTGTGCGATAGGCGATGAACATATGGGATCACCTCCCCTTTGTTCTTACTGCATTTGCAATCTTGAGCTCTTATTCTTTCTTTGCTTTCATTTTTCTGCGTGCAACATTTCATTATCTGCGTGCAACAGGCTACTCCGAAAAATGAAGGCAAAGAAAGAAGAAATAGGAGCTTAAAATTCTTAAAATTCGTTCCATGCCAAAACACATGTTGCCCAATAGTTACAAAGTGCCCATCTCGAACACTCTTTACCAACAAACCTCTGACAATCAGACCATTTCTTCTGCGCTTTGAAGAGAAATGCCAAGAAATAGATGTGATGGATACTTTGACTAACATTGCCCACAAACCTGAACCACTCCAGCCTTGCCTGCCCTCTATGTGCGACTTCGCATTAACACAGTTTCAGAAAAAAACAAACACCACATGAGCATATATTACAAGAATATTTAACCCTAAACGAAAAATACAGAGAATACACAGCATTATATACTGATGGATCAAAACCTGCACACTACGTCGGAAGTGCTGTGGTTCAGAATAATTGGGAAAAAACAGTGCGCACCAATTTTCACGGCAGAGTGTTACGCAGTCTCTGGGGCTGTAGAAAAAATTATAAAAGCGAACATTGTGAATAGTATCATTTACACTGATTCTCTGAGCGCACTCACCTCACTTCACCACACAAATACAGTTACATCACTAATTGGTGACATCATTCATAACATAAGAAGAGCCACAACACAGGGACAAGAGAAAAGTTTGCTGGGTGCCAAGCCACGTCGGAGTCACAGGCAATGAAAAGGGGGGTGCATGTGCTGCAAAAGCTCGGAACACTGCTTTACAGCCTGGTTTGGAAGCCATCGGCGTAGTAGCGTTTCGCTACGTTGATGACTACTTGATTTTCTTAGGCAAGGATGACTCTGATAGGTTGGCACAAGATGTTCTAGGAATGTTCAAGGAGGGCGGTCAGGGCCTGTCTTTTACGTCTGAATTTCCTAAAGATAACCATTTGCAGTTTCTTGATTTAGACCTGTGCTTTGGGGACGATCACGTATGTTGGGGCTACAGCCCCAGGTCAGGGAAGCCTCTGCTTAGCTATCAGTCTGACCACTCGAGGTTGGTAAAGGATGGCTTGGCAGTCGCATGCATCAAGTCCGCTTTACGTAAGTCTTGCCATCACCGCGTTGAGGACTCATTCTCGCAGCAGGTTTCAAAGTTAATGGCAGCTGGGTTTCCAACTGCCCACCTTGCCCGCTTGTCTGAACGTGTTTTGACTCGCTTGAGAAAGAGCAACACGGGGCCGGAAGATGCTGACGTGGAGGTGCGGCGAAAAAAGGTGGCCGCCTTTCCCTACCTCCATGGTGTTTCACACCGACTCAAGAAACTTGCGGCGAAGTATGACGTTGGCGTTGTCTTCACAGCTAAAAACAAGATAGGAGGCTTGTGCGCCAGCGTAAAAAGGAGGCTTGATAAAACATCAAGTGATCGTTCCCGATGCACAGTGTCACATAAGACACGGCTCACCCCTTGCAGAAAGAATGTGGTGTATCGCGTTCCGCTGCCTTGTGGTCGATGCTACTACGGGCAGACGGGCAGATGTCTAAATGTGCGCCTGACGGAGCATTCTAACTCTCTAGGTGGGAAGGCGAACTCTAATCTGGCGTTGCACGTGCAATCTCGAGAATGCAAATCGGACGATGATCTGTCTCTTTGCACGCCTGACTTCAGCGACACTACTGTAGTTTATAGAAATGAAAAACAAATCTGTCGCGAGATAGTTTAAGCCTTCTACATTGCTAAGGCTAAGGACACGTGTGTGGCTAAGCCGTCGGTAAACCTTCACGCTAAGGAATTTGCCTTTTTAGATAACTTGTTAGTAAGACCCTGACATTGAAATTTTTTTTTTTTGTGTGTGTGCCCTTTCACTGATACGGCTTATGTGCGCGCGCATCTCAGTGCGAGTCTTCGTTGTTTTCTTCCTTTCAATAAAACTTCAGTTGTTAGTCCAGCCTCGTCTTGTTTGCTTCTTCCTTTGTGTCGCGTCTTCTGGCTGGTTTAAAATGAATACTTACCAACTCGCCCAGTCCTCAACCTTGTTGAAAGAAATAAAGAACGTGATGATTCCATACAAAGTTGGCATGAAGTGGTACAGTGTAAAATCAGATATAAATGGTAGTCACAATGGAACACCGAAAGAAATTATAAGCTACACTTAGTAAAACACATAATAGAAGAACGGAAGTCATGCTCACACGAAAAACGTTTCAGTGAAGTTAATTTATGCCATCTCCGTATTGGACACACGCACCTAACACATAACTTTCTAATGACAAAGCAAGACAGACCTTTATGTGAGAAATGTGGAGATGAGCTGACAGTAAATCACATCCTATCCTCGTGCACACAACTCGAACGGCTAAGGAAAAATATTTTACTGTATTTTACGCGTTCCCTTCCAACCAAATTTACATTTAGGAGATAATCCACATGTAACATCATCTGTTTTTAGTTTTTTGAAAGACGCAGCGATTTTAGACAAAATATAATATTGATACGTGCCGCTGTGGATGAAGAAGAAAAAAGCGCCTGCATCCGTGGAGAAAGAAAGTGTTGCTTTCCCGCTCGCGCGCTCGGACCTCTTAGGGACCGCCACAGTTTTTACGTTTCGTCTCCGGAGGTTCTCCTTCGAATTGCTCGTAACATTTGGTGGAGGTGCTGGGTAGTCTCGTGGTTTTCAAACCACGTCAGGGCAGATTCTTCCAGAGCAAAATATACGTTGTAAAGCTTGCTCTCGTCGCTCCAGCCGTTGAAGCGGGCGACCCGCTCGAAGGTCTCCAGCCAATCCTCAGCGTCTTCGAAAACGTCACCGTGAAAAGATGGCGGTGTTCGCGGTGGGTGGCAAAGGATCGGCGCCAGGAGCCGGGGGTCAGGGGCCATGGCAGTTGGACTCACCGGGCTAGGCTGGGTCGGCGCTGGGGACCCGGTGTCAGTGGCCATGCAAGTTAGGCTCGGTGGCCGAGGCTGCGTCGTTCTTTTGGGCGGGGGAAGGGGACCAAATTCAGGCGACTCTCTGCGGATACGGCGGCTGGGTCGCTGGTGGGCATGTGTGAGGTCCGTTGTGATGCTGTGCGGAGTGCGGTAGTCGGGAAGCGTTACCCAGCACTGCTCCACCAAATGTTACGAGCAATTCGAAGGAGAACCTCCGGAGACGAAACGTAAAAACTGTGGCGGCTGCCAACGTCGTAAGTCTCCTCCGTTGAAACCAGCCGGATTTCTTCACCCCGTCGAACCACCCAAGACCCTGTAAGGCCGCGCTTCATCAACGCGCATAACTTTTTTATTCCTTTAGCTTGTTGTCACTGCGGGCCTCCGGTCTACGCCCCCCCTCCCCCCCCCCCCCCATCCTACCCCCGCAAGCAGTGGCAAAGGCGCAGGAAGCACTGGCTGCTTGACAGCGCCACTGTGACGGCCGAGGACACCTGGCGCCAAGAAAGCATGCGAGGCGCGAACAACGAGCACGTGGGGCCGCATGATCTTAGGCAGCATTCCTACGGCGGCAGAATGCGAACCACCCCGCATTCCGCGATGGGCCCCCTTTTTTTTCTTCTTTTTTCTGGCATTCTCGATGACACCGAAACGTCGCGGTTCTCCGCCTCTGACATTCCTGCGGCGAGCCAGTGGGTCAGTGGTCCCGCCAATTAGCTAAAAAAAAAAACGCTTCATCCTTTGAGAGACGACGCGCGGGTGCGGCAGGGAAAGGGAAAGCATCAAGCGTTAAGGCCGAGAACTCCCCTCGGGGAGAGGGTTTTCAAAATGTTTTCTGTATATGTTTCTTTTTCTTTATAGCCAAGCCCCGGGATCGAAATTGGGTCCAACCTTCAGGGGCTGTGGCTCCTCCATTGGTTATCGAAGCTTACTTAGGGCGGGCCTCGATATATGACCGCCCTAATTTCTTTGTGTGCAAAAGATTTAAAACTGCATGTAAAATCATTGGAGGGCAGTCTTGTCTAGTTGAGCTAGGGGCTTCGTGCAGTGGCACGTAATTCTACAACCCTAGACTCTAACCTCGCGTCGATGAGTAAGGGCTTGTAGAGAGTTTCTCTGTGTGAGAATTGTCTTCGTCAGTTACAGCTTGACCGTCTGTGTGACTCAACTTGTAACGCAGTTTGCCCTTGTACATACTGTTAATATATTCTCTCTTTGACCTTCATCTGCACATCTCACTTCATCACCGCCGAACAACAACGTTTGGAAGGGTCTGCACCCTTCCGAAGAACCCAACGGACCATGAAAAAAAATTACTGACCCCTTTTCACCAAGTGGGCATGGATTTCCTTGGCCCTTTTCCGAAGTCTTCATCTCGAAAGCGTTGGATCGTCGTTGCCACCGACTACCTGACACGGTACGATGAGACAACGTCTTTTGTCAAAGGCACTGCTGCTAATGTGGCGCAGTTCTTCTGTGACGATTCGTGCACATGCACCGGTGCCACGGCGAGCCGGTCAGTGACTTTTCCTGGAGACGGTTGGCCCCGCCGTCCTGGCGTCGGGTCGCAGCGGATAGACATGACCATATCTGGTTGTGGCGGAGAAACATGACCATATATGGTAACCGTCGACGGTCCTGTCGAACGACGCTTGAGTGTCCCCGTCATTATGCACCCCTCGAGAGCCACGGGGGAGTGGACAAAGGCGCGGCCACGGCTGAAGAAAGAAGCAAAGGCTTTAAAAGCGGAAGCCGACGGGAGGAAGAGAGGAGAGCGATCGGGGCGAGTGGACGAGAGGGCCGAAGACGGAGCGAGGCAGAAGACTGGGGCTGCGCATTGACCTGAGCCCGGGGTCTAGCCGTCGCTAACGTTCGACCTTCGCCAACGCGCCTCCACGCCTGGCAGCTCATCCAACGACCAGCCGAGAACGAGGGCAACACAGCCACGAGGAACTCCCAGCCCGGCCACTGCAGACAACCAGCCATTCGTCGAGCCCGTGCCACACCACGCTGACTCAGCCCCGGCGACGACGAGCCCAGCTTCTGTCCCGTAAGCGGCATCGAGCCAGATGCTTTAATTAAATCACTTCAAAATCATTTTGGAGTCTGTGCATCCATCTCCTCATGCCCAGTGTGGACCCTGGGCCATTTTAAGAAACTGGTTCATCACATTGGTGTCAGAAGTGGGGTCCACACTTAAATCATTGGGCAAAAGCTGGACTGCACCCCCGGCGAGAGGAGCTTGAGGCACTGACTATATTTGGTCTAATACGGAAGAAGCCTACTCGAGTGCACAGCCCTTTGGGGCAAGCGTACTTGCATTAGCAAACATGGTGGAGAGATTCACTGGCGGCGGTCAGGGGCCGTCTATTGTTTAATTTTTTGACATGTTGGAGCAGGTGTGCAAAATGGGCGGGTTAACGGATGCACAACAGCTGGGAATGGCGAAATGTCGCATGTCAGGGGCAGCACATGATCTTGCCTGGAAAGAAAAACTCCGAAAAACCGCAGGCCGGCCCCCCTTCAGGAATTCGAGGAAGTCTCGACGCCTTTTGAGAGGGTTGGCATGGATATCCTAGGCCCACTTCCGACTACGACAACAGGAAACAAATATGTTCTGGTGTGCGTTGACCACCTAACGAAGTATGCTGAGATAACAGCACTGCCCGACCAAAAAGCAGAAACTGTGGCACGTGCCTTTGTAGAAACAGTGGTTCTGCGGCACGGCGTTCCGCGGCAGTTGTTAACGGATCAAGGGTCAAACTTTGTGTCGAGGTCGATGAAAGATGTGTATAACCTTCTGGGAATTGACAAAAGACAGACCACCCCTTACCACCCGGCTTGTAACGGTGCTGTGGAGAGGCTTAATCAAACAGCAAGCAAACTGTTATCCCATTATGTTTCGCGAGACCAACAGGATTGGGACCTCTGGATACCGTTTGCTGTTTTTTCTTACAACACGGCGGTGCACGAGAGCTCCGGTGACTCCCCTTTCTACGTCTTGTACGGTCGCGACCCAGACACACCGAATGCGGTGGTTGATGGACAGAGACGGGTGCCATACGGGCCACTAGATGATTATCGAGCCGAACTGACGTCTCGATTGCAAGTGGCCCATGACGTAACAGCCGAAGCATTACGGGAAGCAGCCGACAAAAGAAAAAGGCGGTTCGACACTAGGGCTAGGGCGGTTCCTTTCAGGGTGGGAGACCGCGTATACCTTGAGTGTGTGCAGGTCAAGGCAGGGCTTGCCCGTAAGTTAACGCCCAAATGGAAAGGACCTTACCGCATAGTAGAGCAGCTATCGCCGGTTAATTTTCGGATTCGGGAGATCGCAGGGGCCTCAACCGCTGTGGTCCATGCTAACCGGTTAAAGCAAGCACCAACATGCTCGCCTCTTTCTGAAACGGCTGCCTCTAGGGAACAGGAGGGGGAGGATAACCTTCGCACGGAGCCCGCCATTGTAAATAACCCTGCACTGCAGAAAAGCGGTCAGAGCGGCCGGCACAAAAATTTCAGTCCATGTGATGAACTGGAACACTTCATGCAGTCGCAGCTCGGAGGCGCCCTTCTCGAGGAGGAGGCATTGCAATCTGGCAGACATATTCAAGCCGCTAGGTACTACCTCCGTAACCGAGTAGTGGACAGGGAGGTACTTCGTTAAGACTACATTTCCTTGTTTTGTACATTACAAGTGCGCTTCGTTTAGTTTCATTTTTTGTTCGTTCTCTTGTTTGAGATGTTGTACATACTGTTAATTATGGTCTTATATTGTGCACTCGAGTGGTATCTACGGTGAAGAATTGTTCTGAAACTCCGCTCTGGCTCGGTGCTCGTGGGGAAGAAAGGAGCGACTGGTGCGGCATACTGGCCCGAACAGCGCGGCTTGTGTGTGTGCGCGTGTGTGTGTATGACGAATTCCTAATGTTCAATGAACATTCCTTTTAAGAAGGAGCGGATGTGACGATTCGTGCACATGCACCGGTGCCACGGCGAGCCGGTCAGTGACTTTTCCTGGAGACGGTTGGCCGCGCCGTCCTGGCGTCGGGTCGCAGCGGAGAGACATGACCATATTTGGTTGTGGCGGAGAAACATGACCATATATGGTAACCGTCGACGGCCGTGTCGAACGACGCTTGAGTGTCCCCGTCATTATGCACCCCTCGAGAGCCACGGGGGAGTGGACAAAGGCGTGGCCACGGCTGAAGAAAGAAGCAAAGGCTTTAAAAGCGGAGGCCGACGGGAGGAAGAGAGGAGAGCGATCGGGGCGAGTGGACGAGAGGGCCGAAGACGGAGCGAGGCAGAAGACTGGGGCTGCGCATTGACCTGAGCCCGGGGTCTAGCCGTCGCTAACGTTCGACCTTCGCCAACGCGCCTCCACGCCTGGCAGCTCATCCAACGACCAGCCGAGAACGAGGGCAGCACAGCCACGAGGAACTCCCAGCCCGGCCGCTGCAGACAACCAGCCATTCGTCGAGCCCGTGCCACACCACGCTGACTCAGCCCCGGCGACGACGAGCCCAGCTTCTGTCCCGTAAGCGGCATCGAGCCAGATGCTTTAATTAAATCACTTCAAAATCATTTTGGAGTCTGTGCATCAATCCCCTCATGCCCAGTGTGGACCCTGGGCCATTTTAAGAAACTGGTTCATCACACTTCGTACACAACATTGTCCGGCGTCATGGAGCCCCCGCCGTTGTTGTTACTGACCGGGGAACTGCTTTCACTGCCCGCTTAACCCAGTCCGTGATGACTCTGACGCACACCAGCCATCGACGTGCTACGGCCTATCACCCGCAGACAAACGGATTGGTGGAGCGACTCGACCGCACTCTAGCCGACATGCTTTCTATGTATGTTGACGTCGAGCATCGAACATGGGATACCATTCTTTCGTACGTAACGTTTGCCTACAACACCGCCCTGCAGGAGACAACCCGACTGACCCCCTTCCAGCTTGTCTTCGGTCGGCAAGTGACCACTCCGTTGGATGCTATGTTGCCCGTTGACCCCTACTGCGACTCTGACGCTGACCTCGACGCAGACACCTTCGTTCAGCGTGCTGAGGGAGCGCGGCAATTGGCACGCCTGCGAATTAACCGCCAACAGGAGACTGACGCAGCTAGGTACAACCTCAGACGCCGCTTCGTCAGTTACGCGCCCGGCGATTTGGTGTGGGTGTGGACACCTGTTCGTCGCTTCGGCCTTTCTGAAAAGTTGATTCGCAGGTACATCGGCCCATTCGAAGTTTTGCGCCGCATCAGTGATGTGACGTATGCAGTTGCTCCCGTCCAAGCGGCTTGCTCATCGCGCCGGTAGCACCTTACTGACGTCGTGCACATTGTTCGCATGAAGCCTTACCACGACAGACTCCCTGACTGAACATCGGTTCACTGCAGCTGTATTTTGCTGATATTTCTCTCCTAGTAGCATCGTGGCGATGCTGCTGAAGAGGGGGCAGTGATATGTGCCACTGTGGAAGAAGAAAAAAGCGCCTGCATCCGTGGAGAAAGAAAATGTTAGTCACGATATTGATTTTCCCTCTCTCTCTTGTGCGATGTTGTCGTTGCATCCAGATGTTAACGTGGAGTGGTAGAGGGCGGGTCTCGTGAGTGACCCGGGGGACGTACTTCGCGACTGGTGAGTTTGAGACAGGCGTGTATGTCTTCTGACGTTGGCCCTTGGAAAGGCTTTCCTCAAAAAATTATTTATTACAATATTTACAAAACTTATTTACATATGCTGATAGATTTCGGCCTCTCCACTTTAACTAAAAAAAAGACAAATCTCCAACACTCTCGCGACTCCGGACCACCGTCGGCCACCACACGGCCAACCCGCCCGGCCGCCGCTTAAGGAACTCGCTTCTCCAACTCTGCGACCCCGGGACCACCACCGGCCGCACACGACCGATCTGTCCGGCTGCCACCAACCAACCTCCCGCGCTCTCCTTAGCGCGCACCCATCTCCTTGTCCTCCCGCCAAAACTACACCCTCAGCCAATTGGTGAATTTCCCGCCACATTTCGGACGCAACATATCACAACACAAAAGAAAAGCACACAATATAAAACACACGCCTTGCAACACAAAAGAAAAGCACAAAATATCGAACACACGGCTCGCTGCAAGCTGCCGTGGCTAACTAGAAAAATGCCACAACGAGCGGAGAGAAACCATTTACGACACATGCGTCCTGTTAGCCGCTCTGGCCTAGGGTGCCCGGATGCCCGCTCGCCTCCGGCGCTGGCCCATCGAGCAAGCTGCTGTGGCTAACTAGAAACATGCCACAACGAGCGAAAGAAAAACCATTTACGACACATGCGTCCTGTTATACCCCTGTCACACGGGACGTTGAATGTCATTCGCAGCGAATGACATTACGTTTGAATGGCGTTTTTTTCGCTGCTACACGGGCACAGTCAATGACATTCACAGCTAACGACATTCGCCCATTGAACGAGTTTCCCGAACTCATGCAAGCGCGACCTGTGTAATCTCGACGACAGCGGCTTGGCGAAAAATTACAAAACTGATTAGTGAGAACAAAACGTATTCAAAGAAAACTTTATTTTAATTGCTGCAATGAACTTTTGAATCATTTTTTGATGTAAAATAAGGTATTTGAAGCGATTTGCGCAACTACACTCTTGTTCCCAGTCGCCGCCAGTTACTGTAGAGACGGCCGCGTTTGTTTACAAACCGTCCTTCATCTTGCCTGAGTAGCTTGGTCGTCACTCCATTTGCCTTCAGTGCTCGCAATGGAAAACAACTCTGCAGCTTCGCCAGCCCAGCAGAAGGCGTGTGAACAAGCAATGTTCGCTTGCACTGTTGCTCATCAGCGACTGTCAAGAATTCGGCACCAATTTCGCAGCCCTCCATAGTGCCGACAGCGGGAGGAAGTGCGGGCGGCATGTACGGGAGGGATCGTGAGCGGCTTTGAGCCTGTCTTGCTTTGGATATTTCAGTGGATTGCTTGTTGTCTATTGCTGCCGCAAGGCGTTGCAAAAAATTTTTAAAGAGTCTATTAATGTGTAACAGTGTGATACAAGCAATAAACATAAAATATGTGTATGAAAAACATGATTTGTAACGTTCTGCTGTCATAGCAGTTAGCTGATGGACATCGCCATCATTTGCAAATGCCGTTTTGTGTACCCGTGTAGAACGGGAACGCCAGCAGGCAATGACATTCGTTGTGAATGTCATTCGCTGCGAATGACATTCAACGTCCCGTGTGACAGGGGTATTAGCCGCACTGGCCTAGGGTGCCCGGATACCCGCTCGCCTCCGGCGCTGGCCCATCGAGCAAGCGGCCGTGGCTAACTAGAAACATGCCACAATGAGCGGAGAGAAACCCTTTACGACACATGCGTCTGATCGGACCGTTCACCCTCGCTTAGGCCGAGGCTCCCGACACTCGCGCGCGTCGCCGCCCTGAGAGCCTCTCCGTTTTGTCGGCGCGTTCCCCTGCTCCCCTTCTGCGACCCTCCTCACGCCTTACCACGACGTACCCCAGCTTCGTCGTGACACCTTCCCTCTTCTTCTCCATTCCTTCCCCCCATATCTTTTTTTGCCAGTTCGAAAAAAAACAAGCTTTACCACTAGAAAGAAGTTAGGACGGCGCTAAAACGACAAAGACAAAGAGGCACGAACACAACAGGACGGGCGCCAACTTACAACTGAAGTTTATTGCACCAAACCCCTACATTTTATGCATCAACTGAGCCGTATCACAACAAGATTATCACACAACAAAACGCAATTTCTTCAATAGTCAGAACATCGGAAGTGGGCGCTACTTTTACAGACCAGAGACGCCTTCTGCACTATCCACTTGATAACAGCATTATTCTTACTTTATAAGTCCCCAGATTAAATGAGTGCGCAACCCACATGAAAGCAATTGATTATCCAAATGATACACACACGCTTGGGCAAGGCAACCAGCACGCAAACTGAACAATCGTGATTTAATACAAAGAGTGATAAAGAAAGAATGACCAACAACAAACGCGGAAAATTTGGTGGACGTGAAAACTTAAACCTTCGGGGGAACCTCCCAGCGTCAATGTACATAATTATCGTCAAAAATTTATCGTCAAAAATTTTTAAAATTTTTGAGAAAACCTCCCAGCGTCAAAGTGCTACAATATTGGTTTCTACACAATCGTCTTTTCGGCCGATAAAACACATCGATGAAAAACAATGTATGCAGAAAACTTGCAAACGTTGAAACCTAAAGACAGCCTTCGAGAAACACCACCTCAGCGTCACTAATTGAAATGGACGGCCTACTAACGCATGCGCTTCCCGCTTTCTTAATAAAAAATGCCTCCACTACTTCTCGCTCAAATCTGTCTTTACCGCTCTTCAAAAATATTGTTTTGCTCAGATCCGGACTACACCCCTTGCACGTCTTGCAGTGATCTGCAAGGAAACTTCCATGATGTTGGCGCACATTCCGCAAGTGTTCACTGGCACGTTCATTAAAACATCGACCGGTTTGCCCTATGTAAACTAAACCGCAGCTTAGAGGAATCTGATATACATCTTGTGATCTGCATTTCGTGAACAGTTTTTGATGTTTAATAGGGCAAACCGGTCGTTTCTTTTCCGGTTTTGACATTGTGCAAATCTTTGACAACTTTGATGGGGCCGAGAACACAACCTGCACCTGATGTTTGCTTGCGACTTTTTTTATACCATGGGACACCTTATGCATGTACGGAATCACAGAGACCAATTTTTTTGCTTCCGGAAGTTTCTCATCACAAGGCCGCTTGAATTTCTGGATTAACATTTCAGAAACGGCCAAAATCAAATGGGGCGGGTAACCCGCTTCGTGCAACCTCTGAATTTGGGCGCCGAAGCTCATAGACATCGTGTGATGGCACAACTTTCTTAAGGCACTCTGAAGGGAATTAGCGATTATTGCTCTTTTTACAAGTTTAGAATGAGCACTATCAAACGGTAACAGCCCTTTCTTAGATCTGGGATTGTACGCCCAGCATAGGTGATCCTCTATAAAAACCAATCTAACGTCTAAAAACTGCAGTTCGCGATTCACTGGTAACTCCCACGTGAACTTGAGGCCCTGGCTGTTACTGGTGAAGACTGATAACACACTTCCTGCCGCCGAAGCTACATCGGACTCATGAACATTCTTCATGATAACCAAAAAATCGTCCACGTATCTAAAAATGGATACTACACGTGGATCTCTAAGTTGAATTTTGATTTGATTCCCAACAGCTGACAAGAAAATATCACAGAGTACCGGTGCCACTGAAGACCCTATGCATACACCTTTTTTCTGGACAAAGAAGCTACCTTCAAATGAAATGGCTGTCGAGCCTAAGTAGAATTCTAACAAGGCTACAAAACTATCACTGCTAATGCCAGCTGCATTTTGAAACTGAACTTCACCTGTTGTGATGATCTTTTCTCTGACCGCGCTTAGAAGTCCATGATGAGGAACAGAGTAATATAAATCTTCAATATCGATGGAGAAACCCATGTACTCGAGGGAGGGCAAAACGTCCAGTTGCTGCACGACATACGAGGAACTACGAACCACGAAAGGATCATCTTCCACCAAAAAACCGAGGTGCTTCTGAAGGTAACTACTGACAACGCACTGCCATGTCCCTTTTTCCGACACGATGGATCTTAGTGGCATTCCATGCTTGTGGGTTTTGACCGTGAAGAATATTTCAAGGAAGCCCCTCTCTTCACCTTTTGCTCGCTTCTTGATGGCATCCAGGTGCAAGCCATCCAAGATTTTTAGTACTGGTCGTTTTCTGGTTCGTGCGTTGAACTTGACCGATTTGAAGTTTTTGTTGATGGCTGCAATCGCCTTTTCTCGAAACAAACCCACGGGTAGGACAGCAAAACCACCATCCTTATCTGCTTGGAGCGCCAGGAGACCTTTTTCTTTGAGGGCATTGGACACCTTTTCAAGAGGCGGGTTTTTCGGGGGGTTAGCCCCGACGCACCTCATCAGGCAGGCGACACCGTCATCTATAATCCTCTCTTTTCCACGCTCCGTCGCATGGCCGGCCACCCTTCTAACCATGGCAAGCATCTCCTGCCGCTTGGCATGCACCGGGAAGCAGAACTTTGGGCCTTTCTCCAACACTTCTTTCACTTTTTCTGGAAGAACCGCATCTCCAAGGACGACAAGCTTGCTGGGGCGAACACAAGGAGGTTCCTTAGGTCGGTAAAGCAGGCTCGTCACCGCACGTTGCCAGAGAAACTCTGTAGTCCTTGCTGACAGCCTTTTCACTTCTAACAGCCTGCGCTCTTTCGTCGGGTCTTTTCCAAGCAATACAAGGACACGTGCCCAATCATGGAACATGCGGACCTGCCTCCAGTACTCAGACTTGAGTATCTTGCAAATGCGCCTGATGTGGCCCCAAGATGGCTGCACAACACCGATGAGAGCTTGAACCTCAAATGGAACGATCTTTCGTTTCAAGCAGAAGGAAAGCACCCGAGACTGGCAAGTAGATACGGCAATCAGGTTGGTACAAGTAATGACGGGGTAGGTACAGAAACTTGAATATAGGAAAGGGCCCAGTGCAGAAGAAATATGCTCAAGAAGTACTTTGATTGGGGCTAGTTGGTTCATATCTTGGAAGAAGTTAGGACGGCGCTAAAACGACAAAGAGGCACGAACACAACAGGACGGGCGCCAACTTACAACTGAAGTTTATTGCACCAAACCCCTACATTTTATGCATCAACTGAGCCGTATCACAACAAGCTTATCACACAACAAAACGCAATTTCTTCAATAGTCAGAACATCGGAAGTAGGCGCTACTTTTACAGACCAGAGACGCCTTCTGCACTATCCACTTGATAACAGCATTATTCTTACTTTTTAAGTCCCCAGATTAAATGAGTGCGCAACCCACATGAAAGCAATTGATCATCCAAATGATACACACACGCTTGGGCAAGGCAACCAGCGCGCAAACTCAACAATCGTGATTTAACAAAAAGAGTGATAATGAAAGAATGACCAACAACAAACGCGGAAAAATTTGGTGGACATGAAAACTTAAACCTTCGGGGGAACCTCGGGGGAGCGTCAATGTACATAATTATCGTCAAAAAGTTATCGTCAAAAATTTTTACAACCTTTGAGAAAACCTCCCAGCGTCAAAGTGCTACAATATTGGTTTCTACACAATCGTCTTTTCGGCCGATAAAACACATCGATGAAAAACAATGTATGCAGAAAACTTGCAAACGTTGAAACCTAAAGACAGCCTTCGAGAAACGCCACCTCAGCGTCACTAAGTGAAATGGACGGCCTACTAACGCATGCGCTTCCCGCTTTCTTAATAAAAAATGCCTCCACTACTTCTCGCTCAAATCTGTCTTTACCGCTCTTCAAAAATATTGTTTTGCTCAGATCCGGACTACACCCCTTGCACGTCTTGCAGTGATCTGCAAGGAAACTTCCATGATGTTGGCGCACATTCCGCAAGTGTTCACTGGCACGTTCATTAAAACATCGACCGGTTTGCCCTATGTAAACTAAACCGCAGCTTAGAGGAATCTGATATACAACTTGTGATCTGCATTTCGTGAACAGTTTTTGATGTTTAATAGGGCAAACCGGTCGTTTCTTTTCCGGTTTTGACATTGTGCAAATCATTGACAACTATGATGGGGCCGAGAACACAACCTGCACCTGATGTTTGCTTGCGACATTTTTTTATACCATGGGACACCTTATGCATGTACGGAATCACAGAGACCAATTTTTTTGCTTCCGGAAGTTTCTCATCACAAGGCCGCTTGAATTTCTGGATTAACATTTCAGAAACGGCCAAAATCAAATGTTTTAATGAACGTGCCAGTGAACACTTGCGGAATGTGCGCCAACATCATGGAAGTTTCCTTGCAGATCACTGCAAGACGTGCAAGGGGTGTAGTCCGGATCTGAGCAAAACAATATTTTTGAAGAGCGGTAAAGACAGATTTGAGCGAGAAGTAGTGGAGGCATTTTTTATTAAGAAAGCGGGAAGCGCATGCGTTAGTAGGCCGTCCATTTCAATTAGTGACGCTGAGGTGGCGTTTCTCGAAGGCTGTCTTTAGGTTTCAACGTTTGCAAGTTTTCTGCATACATTGTTTTTCATCGATGTGTTTTATCGGCCGAGAAGACGATTGTGTAGAAACCAATATTGTAGCACTTTGACGCTGAGAGGTTTTCTCAAAGGTTTTAAAAATTTGTGACGATAAATTTTTGACGATAATTATGTACATTGACGCTGGGAGGTTCCCCCGAAGGTTTAAGTTTTCATGTCCACCAAACTTTCCGCGTTTGTTGTTGGTCATTCTTTCATTATCACTCTTTGCGTTAAATCACGATTGTTCAGTTTGCGTGCTGGTTGCCTTGCCCAAGCGTGTGTGTATCATTTGGATGATTAAATGCTTTCATGTGGGTTGCGCACTCACTTAATCTGGGGACTTATAAAGTAAGAATAATGCTGTTATCATGTGGATAGTGCAGAAGGCGTCTCTGGTCTGTAAAAGTAGCGCCTACTTCCGATGTTCTGACTATTGAAGAAATTGCGTTTTGTTGTGTGATAAGCTTGTTGTGATACGGCTCAGTTGATGCATAAAATGTAGGGGTTTGGTGCAATAAACTTCAGTTTTAAGTTGGCGCCCGTCCTGTTGTGTTCGTGCCTCTTTGTCTTTGTCGTTTTAGCGCCGTCCTAACTTCTTTCATGATATGAACCAACTAGCCCAAATCAAAGTACTTCTTGAGCATATTTCTTCTGCACTGGGCCCTTTCCTATATTCAAGTTTCTGTACCGACCCCGTCATTACTTGTACCAACCTGATTGCCGTATCTACTTGCCAGTCTCGGGTGCTTTCCTTCTGCTTGAAGCGAAAGATCGTTCCATTTGAGGTTCAAGCTCTCATCGGTGTTGTGCAGCCATCTTGGGGCCACATCAGGCGCATTTGCAAGATACTCAAGTCTGAGTACTGGAGGCAGGTCCGCATGTTCCATGATTGGGCACGTGTCCTTGTATTGCTTGGAAGAGACCCGACGAAAGAGCGCAGGCTGTTAGAAGAAGTGAAAAGGCTGTCAGCAAGGACTACAGAGTTTCTCTGGCAACGTGCGGTGACGAGCCTGCTTTACCGACCTAAGGAACCTCCTTGTGTTCGCCCCAGCAAGCTTGTCGTCCTTGGAGATGCGGTTCTTCCAGAAAAAGTGAAAGAAGTGTTGGAGAAAGGCCCAAAGTTCTGCTTCCCGGTGCATGCCAAGCGGCAGGAGATGCTTGCCATGGTTAGAAGGGTGGCCGGCCATGCGACGGAGCGTGGAAAAGAGAGGATTATAGATGACGGTGTCGCCTGCCTGATGAGGTGCGTCGGGGCTAACCCCCCGAAAAACCCGCGTCTTGAAAAGGTGTCCAATGCCCTCAAAGAAAAAGGTCTCCTGGCGCTCCAAGCAGATAAGGATGGTGGTTTTGCAGTCCTACCCGTGGGTTTGTTTCGAGAAAAGGCAATTGCAGCCATCAACAAAAATTTCAAATCGGTCAAGTTCAACGCACGAACCAGGAAACGACAAGGACTAAAAATCTTGGATGACTTGCACCTGGATGCCATGAAGAAGCGAGCAAAAGGTGAAGAGAGGGGCTTCCTTGAAATATTCTTCACGGTCAAAACCCACAAGCCTGGAATGCCACTAAGATCCATCGTGTCGGAAAAAGGGACATGGCAGTGCGTTGTCAGTAGTTACCTTCAGAAGCACCTCGGTTCTTTGGTGGAAGATGATCCTTTCGTGGTCCGTAGTTCCTCGTATGTCGTGCAGCAGCTGGACGTTTTGCCCTCCCTCGAGTACATGGGTTTCTCCATCGATATTGAAGATTTATATTACTCTGTTCCTCATCATGGACTTCTAAGCGCGGTCAGAGAAAAGATCATCACAACAGGTGAAGTTCAGTTTCAAAATGCAGCTGGCATTAGCGGTGATAGTTTTGTAGCCTTGTTAGAATTCTACTTAGGCTCGACAGCCATTTCATTTGAAGGTAGCTTCTTTGTCCAGAAAAAAGGTGTATGCATAGGGTCTTCAGTGGCACCGGTACTCTGCGATATTTTCTTGTCAGCTGTTGGGAATCAAATCAAAATTCAACTTAGAGATCCACGTGTAGTATCCATTTTTAGATACGTGGACGATTGTTTGGTTATCATGAAGAATGTTCATGAGTCCGATGTAGCTTCGGCGACAGGAAGTGTGTTATCAGTCTTCACCAGTAACAGCCAGGGCCTCAAGTTCACGTGGGAGTTACCAGTGAATCGCGAACTGCAGTTTTTAGACATTAGATTGGTTTTTATGGAGGATCACCTATGCAGGGCGTACAATCCCAGATCTAAGAAAGGGCTGTTACCGTTTGATAGTGCTCATTCTAAACTTGTAAAAAGAGCAATAATCGCTAATTCCCTTCAGAGTGCCTTAAGAAAGTCGTGCCATCACACGATGTCTATGAGCTTTGGCGCCCAAATTCAGAGGTTGCACGAAGCGGGTTACCCGCCCCATTTGATTTTGGCCGTTTCTGAAATGTTAATCCAGAAATTCAAGCGGTCTTGTGATGAGAAACTTCCGGAAGCAAAAAAATTGGTGTCTGTGATTCCGTACATGCATAAGGTGTCCCATGGTATAAAAAAAGTCGCAAGCAAACATCAGGTGCAGGTTGTGTTCTCGGCCCCATCAAAGTTGTCAAAGATTTGCACAATGTCAAAACCGGAAAAGAAACGACCGGTTTGCCCTATTAAACATCAAAAACTGTTCACGAAATGCAGATCACAAGATGTATATCAGATTCCTCTAAGCTGCGCTTTAGTTTACATAGGGCAAACCGGTCGATGTTTTAATGAACGTGCCAGTGAACACTTGCGGAATGTGCGCCAACATCATGGAAGTTTCCTTGCAGATCACTGCAAGACGTGCAAGGGGTGTAGTCCGGATCTGAGCAAAACAATATTTTTGAAGAGCGGTAAAGACAGATTTGAGCGAGAAGTAGTGGAGGCATTTTTTATTAAGAAAGCGGGAAGCGCATGCGTTAGTAGGCCGTGCTTTTCAATTAGTGACGCTGAGGTGGCGTTTCTCGAAAGCTGTCTTTAGGTTTCAACGTTGGCAAGTTTTCTGCATACATTGTTTTTCATCGATGTGTTTTATCGGCCGAAAAGACGATTGTGTAGAAACCAATATTGTAGCACTTTGACGCTGGGAGGTTTTCTCAAAGGTTTTAAAAATTTTTGACGATAAATGTTTGACGATAATTGTGTACATTGACGCTGGGAGGTTCCCCCGAAGGTTTAAGTTTTCATGTCCGCCAAATTTTCCGCGTTTGTTGTTGGTCATTCTTTCTTTATCACTCTTTGTGTTAAATCACGATTGTTCAGTTTGCGTGCTGGTTGCCTTGCCCAAGCGTGTGTGTATCATTTGGATGATCAATTGCTTTCATGTGGGTTGGGCACTCATTTAACCTGGGGACTTATAAAGTAAGAATAATGCTGTTATCAAGTGGATAGTGCAGATGGCGTCTCTGGTCTGTAAAGGTAGCGCCTACTTCCGATGTTTTGTCTATTGAAGAAATTGCGTTTTGTTGTGTGATAAGCTTGTTGTGATACGGCTCAGTTGATGCATAAAATGTAGGGGTTTGGTGCAATAAACTTCAGTTGTAAGTTGGCGCCCGTCCTGTTGTGTTCGTGCCTCTTTGTCTTTGTCGTTTTAGCGCCGTCCTAACTTCTTTCAAGATATGAACCAACTAGCCCAAATCAAAGTACTTCTTTCCCACTAGGCTGGCTCAGGACACCGCGCCTGTATCCACTGCGAGAATGCACTAAATCTTCCCCTCGAGATACACTCCGAAAAGGAATACAGGCATACAAGTACATGAAAACAAGATACACTGCTACACACCACACCATACGCCACAGTATCGCATATTTAAAGTTAAAGCAGAGTATACAAGAAGCATGCATAAAAATAAACAGACAATCAACAACAGTCCACCAAGGCGAGCCTCGAACATCGCTGCTCTCATGCTCGGTGCTCAGGGGTTCCTTCTGCTTGACCAGATCGTTATAGTCCTTCACTGTTAACAAGCAGTCAATTTCGCTCGCCAGTTCCTCTGTCACTGCGCACAAGATGTCCACATGTGGGCCCCTCCGATCCGCTCTTAGTGGTACATGCGCCAGCTCCGCTTCAGTCTGATGTCCGAAGGCTCCCTTGAATGTTACTTTGCCTCGTGAGTCTACCAATTCCTGCGACAGCAGTGACTTCCTGACCACTGTGATGTCCGCGCCCGAATCCAAACGCGCCAAGATGGCTGATTCGCCCGAACACAGAGGAACATCGGCTGCATGTGTCCCCGCCAACCTAGTGCTCCCTTTTGGCTCCTGATCCTGGCACCCGATTTCAGCGCTTTGAGGGGTTACTTCTATCACCGTGGCGGTAATCTTTCTAGCCTCTGTCTCTAGGCATTCTCGGGCCATATGCCCTGAACGGCCACAGCGGTAGCAAAAAGCTGACGCAGCCTTCTTTCCTCTTTCGTGCTCCCATTGCCTGCCGGCAGAATGCCCCTCCGTGGCATCGTTACGAACACTTATACCTCCGTTCCCTATTTTTTCTTCAGTTTCTAGACACTCCCTAGCCATCTGACCTGGTCGGCCACAACGGTAACACTGGCGCATCGTCGTATGTGCTTTAAATGGCGCATTCTTCCCCTCTATCTGTTGTTGCCTATGGAGTGGCGATGCCCCACCCATCTCTCTTCAACGTCCTTCACCACTGGCCATACCCATGCGCGGAACGCTAGCTTCCGATGGTTTCCCCCGGCTGCTCTCCACAGCCTCGACTACTTCTGTAAGTCCGTCTAATTTCAGCCAGCTTTTGTTCTCCTGAAGTGCTATCTGTCGCAGCGCGTCATTGGGCAGGACCTCTTTCAGTTTATCCACCACTACCAGTTCCATCAGCTCCTCCATTTCGGTCACTTTTCTACTGCTGATATAATATGAGTAGTAACTACGAAGCCGGTAGCCGAACTGGCGCCACGATTCCTGCGGTCCTTTCTTAGCCCTGTCAAACATTCTTTTATACTCTGCCGGGCATAGTCTCAGTTCCCTCAAAATTACTTGCTTTAGCTGTTTGTATTCAAGAATTTCTTTTGTCCCATTTTGCATCGCCATTGATCGCATGCGGTCAGTGAGGTAAGGAATCAGGGTGATGGATTGCACGCTTTCCGGTACACTGAAGGAGTGGAACAGCATCTCCACGAAATCAAACCACCCCGGAATAAGTGACTCCTCTTTCGGCATTCGGTGCAGTACACTGCTCAGCATTATGGAGTATTTTACTGCTTCTTTCCCTTCTGAAAGATCAGCTGTGCCTTGTCTGCGTAATTTCTCTGTCTCGAATTCAATTTTGGCCCTCTCTAGCCTCATCTTCTCAATTTTCATTTCGAATTGCATATTGGGTCCAGGTTCGCCCCTTTGCGTGCTTGCCTCGCTCACTCCCCCAGTCGTGCTATCGTCCATCTCTAGTGACAGTAGCTTACTCTTTCCCCTCGTGAGCATAAAGCAACAAAAGCTGAGAGCAGCGCTGTTCGCTCACCGTTTTCTTTCGTCGTCTTGTCTTCAAAGATCGTAGATCGGTCCAAGTTCCGGAGTTCTCTCACAATCACTTTCGTTTTAACATGCCACCAGTCCTGGTACGAATCGCCGCCACACTGTCAAGTCCCGCTGCAATTGAGTCCGTCCTCCCTTGCTCTGTTCGGGTCCACGATTGTTCTCCACACCTACATCGGTGCCGAAGTTGCGAAGATCGGTGAAGATCCGTCTGCTGTCTCTTGTTCTTGTGCTGGCGTTCTTCTTTCTTGCTGTTCGTTTTTCCACTCTTCTTCGCCACCCCAGGGCAAACGTTGCTGGTGAGCTGACTAGCTCGACGCCTTCTCAACTTGCGTTGCCTCTGTCTTCCTCATTCCCGTCGCAAAGCAGCGGTCAATTAATCCTGTCGACTGCGCCAGTCACGATATTGATTTTCCCTCTCTCTCTTGTGCGATGTTGTTGTTGCATCCAGATGTTAACGTGGAGTGGTAGAGGGCGGGTCTCGTGAGTGACCCGGGGGACGTACTTCGCGACTGGTGAGTTTGAGACGGGCGTGCAGGTCTTCTGACGTTGGCCCTTGGAAAGGCTTTCCTCAAAAAATTATTTATTACAATATTTACAAAACTTATTTACATATGCCGACAGATTTCGGCCTCTCCACTTTAACTAAAAAAAAGACAAAACTCCAACACTCTCGCTACTCCGGACCACCGTCGGCCACCACACGGCCAACCCGCCCGGCCGCCGCTCAAGGAACTCGCTTCTCCAACTCCACGACCCCGGGACCACCACCGGCCGCACACGACTGATCTGTCCGGCTGCCACCAACCAACCTCCCGCGCTCTCCTTAGCGCGCACCCATCTCCTTGTCCTCCCGCCAAAACTACACCCTCAGCCAATAGGTGACTTTCCCGCCACATTTCGGACGCAACATATCACAACACAAAAGAAAAGCACACAATATAAAACACACGCCTTGCAACACAAAAGAAAAGCACAAAATATCGAACACACGGCTCGCTGCAAGCTGCCGTGGCTAACTAGAAAAATGCCACAACGAGCGGAGAGAAACCATTTACGACACATGCGTCCTGTTAGCCGCACTGGCCTAGGATGCCCGGATACCCGCTCGCCTCCGGCGCTGGCCCATCGAGGAAGCGGCCGTGGCTAACTAGAAACATGCCACAACGAGCGGAGAGAAACCCTTTACGACACATGCGTCTGATCGGACCATTCCCCCTCGCTTAGGCCGAGGCTCCCGACACTCGCGCGCGTCGCCGCCCTGAGAGCCTCTCCCTTTTGTCGGCGCGTTCCCCTGCTCCCCTTCGGCGACCCTCCTCACGCCTTACCACGACGTACGCCAGCTGCGTTGTGACAATGTTAAAACAGATGCTTGGGCGAGTTGGTAACTCATTATGACCAGAACAGCGCGCACTAAGACACGGACACGAAGGGAGACACGACACACACGAGCGCTGACTTTCAACTGGTGTTTATTGTTTGGAACGAGGCATATATACAGTTCCAACAACACAAGGAAGCCAAACCATCCATTCATAGATTCATAGTCAATTCATGCATGTCGCACTGAACAAGGATGATAACAACATTATCATTTTCCCTTCGCTAAAAATGACAATTCTTTAGGACTGATTGATAAAGAGGGGCTACTGACGCATGCGTCATTAGACCAGGCGATGTGCGCTGCTTCGATTATTTCGCGTGTTAATTGGTCACTGTGTTTACTTAAAATTTGTGTGCTAGTGAAGTCAGGGTGGCAAGTTTTGCTTTCACAGTCTCTACAATGGATTCCGAGATGCCCTTTTATTGTGTTATGCACGTTGTTATTGTGCTCCTTCAGGCGTTCATTGAGGCATCTCCCCGTCTGACCCACATACAGCTTGCCGCATGACAAGGGAATGGCATACACTACACCTTCTTCACATGATATGAATTGATTTTCATGCTTGATGTCGCAATCTCTGGGAACGTATTCAGTGTTAACCATTTTGCACATCTTCCCAATCTTATCCGTAGCCGAAAACATAACCTTGACACGTGCTCTATTCGCTATCTTTTTTAGTCTGTGGGAGAATTGATGAATATAAGGCACAACAGTAGTTTTTTCTTTTTCCTTCCGCGTCTCTGCCTGCTCCCCTTTTCCATTTTTGCTTAAACTACTGAGAATAGATTCGGACACTGATACTAGTAGCTGCTTGGGATAACCAGCCTTAACGAGCCGATCAGTTTGGAGAAGGAAACTATCTTGCATGGAGTGCATGCAAGATTTGTTAAGCGCGTTGTGGTAGCATGACTTCGCCACGGCACGTTTTACCAGCTTAGAATGAGATGACATAAAAGAGAGCAATGGCTTTCTGCTTCGTGGCTGGTAAGACCAACACATGTGATGGTGCATTAATCTGAGTTTGAGGTCTAAAAATTGATGACATTGTTTTCTGGCACTTCAGTAGTTAGTATGAGGGGGTGAAGGCACTCAACAAAGTTAGCTTTGATCTGCGTAAAGACTGCGTCAAATTCTTCCACATTAGAGTCTATAAGAACAAGAAAGTCAACATAGCGAAACCTTGTACAACCTTTGACCCTTTCAATTTTTCCTGAAGCCTTCTACCCTTTTGTGCTAACAACAAGTCACTAAGCACGGGAGCTATGCATGACCCGATGCAAACTCCTCGTTTTTGCAGGTAAAACTCGCCATCCCAGGAAATGAAGGTAGAAGTTAAATACACTTGAAGTAGTTCTGAAAAGCCCTCAGCGGATATCCCGTTCTTGTTTTGGAATTCAATTAATCCTTGGTGGTCAATACATTCTGCTAAGCACGCGAAAAGCTCATCATGTGGTAGTGAATAATATAAGTCCTTGACGTCAAAAGAGCAGGCCTTCAGTCCCTTGTTCTTGTTAGTTTCTAAAAACTGGATTACATCCTGCGAATTTTTTACCTGGAAAGGATCGTCCAACGTAAGCGAATTTAAGATCTTCTTCAGAAAAACGGCTACAGTTTTCTGCCATGTGCCTCTCCCAGATACGATCACACGAAAGGGACACTCTGGTTTGTGGGTTTTTGCGCTAAAAAACACTTGTAAACTAAGTCCTTTACTTTTATCGGCTCTTTTCGTTAACAGTTCAAGGTTAAGTTTTTTGCACACTCTCTTGGCCTTAGCTTTAATTCTTTTCAGGTTAAGGTTCTTGGCCACATAAAATGAAGACAAAATAGCTTCCCTACCCTTATTGACGTACAATTGAGAGGGTAGCACTAGGAATCCCCCTTCTTTGTCAGCTGGGAGCAAACGCAGCGAATTTCCCTTCAAATACGAGACAGTTCGCCGAACCGAGACGGTGTTCACTGGGGCCTTGCAACGCAGTAGCGCATCAACTCCTTCAGACACACACCTATCTGATTCTGCCGCCGGTGCCAACCTGGACACCTGCCTCACCAGGCTCAGAAGTTCTGCGGGCTAATTGAGTCTCACAGGAGTATCCTTTAAGAAATCCATGTTGTGATGACTGAAAGAAATTATTTGAGTCCAGAAACTGCATTGTTAAATAGTAAATGACGTGTTCCATGAGCTTGCAGGGTTATGTTGGTTAGTGATATGGGGCGGTAGTTAAGTGGTGAATCTTTTTTACCCGTCTTGAGGACTGGAGCGACCTTTCCCACTTTCCGGTCATGGGGTATGATACCCGTTGAAATAGACCGCGCGACCAGCAAGCATAAAAACTTGGCAGACGTATGGCGAGTGTTCTTTAAGACTTTTGTGTTAATTTCATCAATGCGGGTAGATGAAGAAAGTTTAATTTATCTATTAGAAGGGATATGCCGGTTTCTGAGAACGTAACGATTGGCATTGCAGTTGTGGGGTCATTGGTTGTCATGAGGGGTGGTGGTTCTTGTTCTTTAGTAAATACAGATGCGAAGGCAGAATTTGTTAGCGCACTCAGCGCCCTAAATAACACGTCTAGAATTGTCAGTCAGGGTAACAACGCGCGAAGATTGGAGATTTAAAAGCTGCCAGAATTCAGTCGGGTTATTTGTAAGTATATTCGGCAAGTCGATATGATAAAAAGACCGTTTAACGTTTTTTACTGCGACCAAACATGCCTTTTCAGCGGCGCAATATTTTTCCGATGCGCAGTCTGCTCTGCTCAGTTTGGCACTTCAGAAGAGGCGTTTCGATTTATTTTCTAATCATCCAAGAGATTTGGTGAACCATGGTTTGTGGTGGTTAGCGCGGAAGCTGCATTTGGGGATATATTTATTAGTTAATTCATGCATTTTATGTTTAAACACTGACCAGTTTGTGTGGATGTCTTGTTCGCCAAATGACTCCTGATAAGATGGAAAAAAGGCCTCCAATTCCGCCTTGAAGGCCTCATAGTTTCCTGTGTTGTAAAGAGAAATCGTTTTTTGGGAAAGTTTCTTTTGTTATTGGAGAGAAGTTAAAGCATGCATGAATAGCTTTATGATCGCTGATTTCACGGAGATAAGTAACAGCGTTGAGGCTGTCGGGGTGGCTAGATAGTATGCGGTCAATGATGTTAGCAGTATCTCCGGCGATGCGTGTAGGCTGTGTTACTAGTTGGGCTAGGTTAAACTTTAGGCAGAAATCCATAAATCAACGGGATTCATCCTGTATAAAAACAGGTTGGTGAGGGGTAGACCAATTTATGCCAGAATAGTTGAAATCTCCAAAAAGGAGGATGTGTGCCTTAGGGTGTCTAGATTTAAGTTCGTTTAAAATGTTCTGCAGTTTACGGAGGAATTCAGGACTATTATGAGGGTGTCTATAACAAACTCCAATTAATATAGATACCTGTGTGGCGCGGGAAAGGAGCCATAATATTTCAAGGTCTGATGAGATGTTGATGTAGGAACACTAACTGATTGCTTGTAGCAATAAGGACGCCACCCCCTCGAGAGCTAGTGCGATCAGCACGGAAAAGATTAAAGTTTGGTAAGTTTCAAAGAACTTCAGCGTCGCTTATGCTATCAGTCAGCCATATCTCTGTCAAAATGAGCAGATTGCTGCCTGTCGAAGACACGGGGCTGGACAGAAGATCGCTCTTTGAAAGCAGGCTGCGTATATTGGTGCAGATAACCGACAGACAAATATTCTCTCGAGGGGCGGTATAGCAAAGATTAGATTTGTGACGATGGCGAGGTAAGCGCTATGCTATTTCTGTAACCGTTTCTGTGGCAGCATCAAAGGTGTAACGTTTTTTTTCCGAGAAAAAGTGTCTTGTACCGCAGGGAGAACGGTCCTGTTTCTGCTTTTGCAAACGCGACAAGGTGTTTGCGTGCTTTTCGAGCAGGAAAGGAAAAG
Source organism: Amblyomma americanum (assembly GCF_052857255.1). Taxonomy (NCBI): domain Eukaryota; kingdom Metazoa; phylum Arthropoda; class Arachnida; order Ixodida; family Ixodidae; genus Amblyomma; species Amblyomma americanum. Next base: position 133,897,360 of record NC_135507.1, read on the forward strand.
GCTTCTCCGATGCTAAATTCGGTGCCCTTCAACTTGGGCCCCTCTGAGAGTTTTGTTTCTTGTTTTAGAGGACAAAAGTTTTACCATAATCGGCCGCTGATGGCCTTCCACATAGCGGCCCAAACCATGTGCACGCTCAATTTGACTTCGGTCCAAGGTTATCTGTAATTTGTCATGACAATGGTGGATTATCACATTCTTCTGATTAGACGAACGTTTCGCGTGAATTAGAATCCGAAAGGCCATAGAATATAAAATTGTTACGGCGTGACTTATTTTCGGTGTCATCTAACCGAGCTTCAAGGTTAGTAACAAGAACAGCAGTCTTAGCGGACACAGATTGGGCAGATTGTAGATCGGTTTTGAGAGTAGAGAAACCATGGAAAGCACTTTCTATGGCTGCTACGCGCTTACTCAAATGAGAAATTGCTATGTCAATAGAACGCATCTGACATTTAAGGTCCTGTACATCGGTGATTATTTGGTCTTGACCAGTTGACAATGTCTCCAGCTTAGCAAGAATACAGTCCAATTTATCAGGACCAGGGTTCGTCTCTATATCGCCCGGCAAGAGCAGGAGGGATTTTATAACACCAAAGCATTCATCAGCGACAAAAATGGAACACTGCAGGCTCGGCAGCTGTACCAGACAATAGTTATTAGTTTTTTTTAGCAAAAAGGCAATATGGTTTACTCACCTGCATTGCGAAAATCAGTGGATGAGGAGGCTGTGTCATGGCACAGCTACTGAGCCCACCCGTTGAAGTACGGGACATGGGACCGATCCCACCACGACCAGATTTGGCACGGTGTTGGTGAGAAGACAGGCAGCTTGGCAGGACGTCCTTCAGTAGGGCAGCCGGCGAACTTCAACGCCCTTCAGTCCGAGCGCCACCAGCGTCAGCGTCTTTTTTGCCTGGATGCCACCTGGCAATATTATGTACGTGTCATGCCCTCGTAGTGCTTCACTATGTCACCATGTCAGCTCCTCATGCGTTTTCTTGTCGTAACTATGGCCTGCTAGGCTTGCGTAACGGACGTACAATACTTACTTCGACTTAGCAGCATGTTCTAAGGAGCAGTTGTACGAAATATGGCCCATAACATGTCACTTTATTCCGCATCTAGCGCTCGTAGTTCAGTACAGCTGCTAAAGTACTTTTAGCAGCCGATTCCAGGCTCTGGAGAATCCAACGGCATTGCTATTTTTTCGAATTTTCAGCAATCAACCGCTTACGGATAGCCAAGTAATGTCAGCAGTGCTGATGTGGCATCATCAAAACTAGGACTGCCAGCGGCGCCACACACACACACACACACACACACACACACACGCACACGCACACGCACACGCACACGCACACGCACACACACACACACACACACACACACACACACACACACACACACACACACACTGCTACCAGCTGACAAAGTTGATGGATTTCTTGATTTAACGAAAGAGTTTGGGCCAAAAGCTGTAGACGCCGTTAGTGCAGTGTTCGAAAAGCTTCCCAGTTAGTCCCTTCGCAAGCTGAAAGCAGAAGGCAAGAGGCTTTGCAAGACACTAGAATTGACTTCTCTTGTTTCAGGTATAGAAAAAAAGTGAATGCAGCAGCCTTAAAATGATGTTCGCAGCTAAGACCCAAAAGACGGGGTGCCGACTAAGAGCTTCAGTCAGGAACTTGGTAAAAATTTTTCATGATGTAACTGTTCTGAAGGGACACAAGTAAAAGGTTGAAAACGTGTTCATTTGAATTATTATAATTGTTTTATTCCCTACCGCATCAGAAATTGCTTAAATGCGTGAGGGAACCCATTCATCACTTTGGCAACGTTTCCTTTCAGAATGTAGCAGGTATGTATATCGAGAGTTTTCTTGAACAGCTCGCTGGTTATATTGCTTCCACGTGTGCCACTTGGAATGATGTGATCTACCGTCAAAAACAGGGAGTATGCATGGTGTCATGCATAGCGCCAGTCTTAAGTGACATTGTTGTTGCATATTGTGACCGTTTGCAGAACCAAAACAAGCTAAATGAGTAAAGGTGTTCCGATACGTGGAGTATTTTTTGGTGCTCTTTAGCACTCATGAAGGTAACAATGCCATGAGGTTCTAGAGTTACGTGCTCTTTTTAGGGACTACCTCAGTCCATTGATCATCACCATCTTTCACGTTCCTATGTCCTTTCTCACAACTCTCCTATCTTCTACTCGCTTCTTGGTTTTTCCTTTTTTCCTGGCGGCGAGGGTTAACCTTGTGTGACCAACTACCCTGAGTTGCGTCATATTTGGTTATAGTTGAGGTGTACAGCTGGCGTGGGCAGGACTTGCTATCAAGTTCCTGTCCCGTCCCCTTGTTGGACTCCGTGGTGGGTGGCTGGCACCATGACCGAAAAACTAAATTTCTTTATGGCCCCCCAACTTTCAAAACCTTCGCTCTCTCAAAAGAGGGCGGAACGAGGCAGACAACTTCTTTCAAGAAAGAAAAGTAACTTTCCCCAAATATCATGTGATCCACAGTGAAGAATAAGATAAACAAGCAAGAATAATATCCCCCTTCCTTGTGTCAAAGTGCTTTACTGAAACCTTAGGCATTGGCTATAAGCTGTCAAAAATAGCCAGCGGCGACTTATTGCTCGAACTGTGTGACAATGTCCAACACTCTAAGCTCTCCAACCTAACGTCCATAGGGGAAATCCCGGTCTCCGTGACTCCTAATTGCTCCCTTAACACTGCCCGAGGCGTATTATCGGAAAATGATTTTCTTCACATAACTGAAAAAGAAATGCTCGAACGGCTCATCGACCAAGACGTCATAGATGTCCACCGAATCAAAATCCGGAAGCACATCAAGGAAATAGACACAAAACACATGATCCTGACGTTCAACATCAGCACCCTGCCCGACACAATCGACGTGGGATATTTGAAAATCAATGTAAGACCATACATATCAAACCCTCGCAGATGTTTCAACTGCCAAAGGTTCGGCCACGGCTCACAGAGCTGCCGCGGTTGCAAAACTTGCGCAAAATGTGCCTCGAACGATCACCAGTCTGATGTATGTGACGCAGCCCTGTGCTGTGCAAACTGTGAAGAACATGCTGCATACTCCAGGGCATGTCCGTCCTGGAAGAAAGAAAAAGAGATAATCACCATAAAGACAAAAGAAAACATTTCATTTAAAGAAGCGAGAAGACGTTTTGCGCTTACAAACACATTCTCCTTCACAGCAAAACAAAACTTCGCCGATGTGGTGCGCAGGGGCGTAGCACCACACAGCACTCCGGCACCTGCCAAGGCCGCTCCCACCGAGCCTATGGCAAGGCCATCCACGCCCCAGGAAGGGTCAGCGAAAGCTGCCCTGTCATTGCCAAAGCAGGGACCGCCGGTCCATGGGTCGGCATCCCGCAGGACCTCCCCCCGTCGGGAGAAACCTGAAACTAACACAACCGCGGCTGCGCGGTCCTCCAGCATTTCTGTTGAGGTGATGGATACAACACCCACTCCGCCTCCATTACAGCGGCGGAACAGCTCTCTTGAGCGAAAAAATGACAGGTCCTTCATAACGGGCCCACCACATAAGTAAATCCCCTTTCATTTCCTCTCAAAAACACAAACATGGCTTTTTTAATTCAATGGAATTGCTGAGGACTTACGCGGAATTACCGTGACATAACACATACTTTAAGGTCAAGGTTACCCATAGTTTTGTCTTCAGGAGACCAATCTTGGTCCACAACATGTGCATATCCTGAAACATTATAAAACTTTGTGACGCGATCGCGAGCAGGCAAATCGACTCTCGGGAAGCGTCGCAATTGTCGTCCAAAGCGGCGTCCCTGCTCGAGAATTCAAGCTCAATACAAAACTTGAGGCGGTTGCAGTCAGCTTCGTTAGCTATAAAACACTAACAATCTGTTCCGTATTCATTCCTCCACATTTTACATTAACAGTCCATGACCTAGAAGAATTGATAGATGAACTTCCAGAGCCATATCTGGTAGTTGGGGATTTTAACGCTCACTCCCCTTTTTGGGGAAGCGAGCGCTGCGACTCTAGGGGCCAAACAATAGAATGTTTTATCCTCTCAAATAACATCTGTCTTTTAAATACAGGAAAAACCACTTATTGTTGCCCAAGCTCGGCAAAAATGAGCTTCCTCGATTTAGCTTTCACATCACCATCGCATTTTACCGATTTTAAATGGGATAATTTAAATGACCCTCTGGGAAGTGATCACCTACCTGTTATCATCAGCCTCTCATCGTCTACTCCAGTCATCCCCACAAGTCCACGGCGCTGGAAACTTCACCTCGCCGACTGGTCACTTTTTACAGGTAATGCCACGTTAGAAAAATAATTTTGTGAAGACCTCACCATAGACGAAATTAACGAAAGGTTTACTACATGCATAATATCGGCCGCTACACTAGCCATACCACAAACAAAAGGACTCGTGCACAAAAAAACATAAAGTATGGTGGACACAAGAATGTACATTAGCAAAAAAACAACAAAATAAAGCTTGGGGCTCTCTGCGTCGGTATCCAACAGCGGAGAACTTGATTGCGCTTAAGAGGGCCAAGGCCAGAGCGCGATATATGTGTCCTCAATAAACAGCTCAATAACCTCAAAAAAGATGTGGGAAAGAATTCGTAGATTCAGTAGTGACCATACACTTTTCACACTTCCTCTATTGACTACACCTGGGACACGAAAATCCTTAGAGGAAGAGGCGAAAATAATAAACAGCTCAATAACCTCAAAAAAGATGTGGGAAAGAATTCGTAGATTCAGTAGTGACCATACCCCTTTCACACTTCCTCTATTGACTACACCTGGGACACAAAAATTCTTAGAGGAAGAGGCGAACATACTGGGTGAGCATTTTGCTGAAGTTTCCAGTTCGTCCAATTACACAAACACGTTCCAGAAGCTCAAAGCAATAGCAGAAAAACAAAAACTTCCATTTGCAGCCGGTTTGCACGAGGACTACAACCAACCCATCACACTCCAAGAATTGACTAGGGTATTATCTTCGGGTAAAAAGACAGCACCAGGCCCAGACTGTGCATTACACTATGCTCGCCCATCTCTCTGAGGCTGCCGCGCAGGCATTGTTGAAATTCTTTAACAAAATATGGACAACTGGGTATATACCGGAGGAGTGGAAGAAAGCAATAATAGTACCTTTTCTGAAACCCGGAAAACCACCAACAAGTCCTAACAATTACAGACCGATAGCACTCACCAGCTGCATTGCTAAGTCTTTCGAAAGCATAATAAGCATTAGACTGACCTTCACGCTTGAATCTCGTCGACTATTAGATGTACATCAATGTGGATTTAAGAAAGCATGCTCGACCACTGATCACCTTGTCCGCCTAGAAAACACCATCCGAGAGGCGTTCGTCCACAAACAGCGCTGTATCGGGGTCTTGTTCGATTTGGAGAAGGCCTATGATACCACGTGGAAGTTCGGCATCCTCCATGACCTAGCAGAGGTAGGGATCCGCGGCAGGATGCTGAACTGCTTGAATGACTTCCTGACCGACCGGACATTCAGAGTCCGTCTAGGAGCAACGCTGTCAATGACATTCACCCGAGAATGGCGTACCCCAGGGATGCATTTTAAGTGCGACACTCTTAATAGTAAAAATGAATTATTTGGCCAAAGTAATACCCAAGTCCGTAATGTATTCAGTTTATGTAGATGACCTACAGATAGCATACACTTCTTCCAGCATACTGTCCTGCGAGAGATAAATACAAATCACACTAAATAAACTGGCTGCTTGGACTAAAGCGGCTGTTTGGGCTTGTTGGTCAGTGAACATGGTAAAAGAGTTTTTTTTTTAATCACGTTTGCTTTTAATTCTTGTTCTAGAGAACTCTCAACTTTTTTGACTCAGTTTGACTGTGAACGGTTGACTGAGCTTTTGCGTTGCGTTTTGTATTGTTTTGTTATGCGTTTGGCCCCGACCCTGCTTTTTGCTTCGACTTTTACTTAGTGTTCGGTGACTATATTGTTATTTTCGTTTTCGTTTTGCCTCGTGCTGCATTGGCGGCAAAGGTCGCTGACTGATCATTTTCCATGCGTGCACCTTACGGTTCGTCGTGGTCCTCTCGGTTTTATCGGTTCTTGGCTGACTTTGCGTTACCTAGATATGTATCACTTTGATATTGTGTACTCCGTTTTGTTTTTTGTATTAGATAGTTGAACGCGTTTGCTATTTTCTTTGTCACGTGGGTGTTGGACTGCGTTATATAAGCTGCTCATCTTTCTGAATAAATGTGTTGGTAGTCAGCGCCCTGTCCTGTCCACTTCTGTTCGTCCTTGTTTTTTTCGCGCTGCACTCTTTTACCATGGCTGCTTGGGCAGAGAAAGATGGATTCAAATTCTCTCCTCAAAAAACCGTAGCTGTTCTGTTCTCATTACGACGAAGCCTACAGGTCGATCCCAATCTGTGCTTGAATCAAACCACACTGCCAGTCAAACAGGAACATAAATTTTTAGGCGTCACTTTTGACGAGAAACTTACATTTCTACCACACATCAACAACCTTAAAAAGAAAGCATCCCAAGCCCTCAATGTAATAAAGGTACTCTCGCGAAAACGGCGGGGGTGCGATAGAGCATGCCTATTACAAATATACCGCTCTTTGGTGCGCTCCAAGCTGGACTACGGGTGCATAGTATATGGTTCAGCAAGAGCATCCTACTTAAAACGACAGGACCCTGTTCATAATCTTTGTCTGCGCCTATCAACTGGAGCATATAGAACATCCCCGGTAAATAGTCTTTATGTTGAAGCTAATGAGCCCACACTAGAGGATAGAAGAGTCACCCTTACATGCACGTACATCCTAAAAACCCGTTCTCTTCCTAAACATCTCTGCTATCCCATTGTTACCAAGTGCCCATCTAGAAGATTATTCAATAATAAACCACATTTTATCAGGCCACTGATAATGCGCTTTGAAGATAAATGTGTAGAGTTAGCAGTGCTGGACGCCCTACCGAATATTGCACAAAGACATGAATATCTGCCACCATGGTACAGCCTCCCTTCGGTGTGTGACTTCACACTGACACACGTAAGCAAAGAGCAAATCCCACACGAGCACATACTGCAAGAGTTCTTTGCCTTACAAGAAAAATAGACACCTACACTGAATTTTACACTGATGGCTCAAAAACAGAAAGTCATGTCGGAAGTGCAGTAATTAAAGGAAAAATGAAAAAAAAATGAAACTATTACCGCAGTATGCGCCGGTATTTACTGCGGAGTGTTATGCCATCTTTGTAGCCGTATAACAAATAGTAAAACAGAACAAAAAATACCATCATTTGCACCGATTCACTGAGTGTGCTCAAAGCGCTGCACTCTACAAGTGCTGCTGAACCCATAATAGGAAAAATCATACATAGCTAAAATCACAAAGCATAAACGTAACATTATATTCTGCTGGGCCCCTAGCCATGTTGGAATTTTAGGTAATGAGAGAGCAGATGCTTGCGCAGCGCAAGCTCGAATTGGTCATATAAAACAAGTTAACATACCACAGAGGGATTTTTCTAATTTACTGCACAGTAAACTCAGGCATAAGTGGCAGGCTGCATGGAAAGAACAGACAAACAACAACTACACTCTATAAAACCCCTTTTGGGAGAGTGGAGATGATCTAAACATCAGGAACGTTTTACAGAAGTTATTTTGTGTCGACTACGCTTTGGACACACACACCGTACACACAACTTCCTATTGACCAAAAAAGACAAACCTCTCTGCGAAATGTGTGGCGATGAACTCACGTTAAACCACATTTTAATTGTATGCACAAAACTGAAACAACTGAGGAAAAAATATTTCACAACATTCTACAATGAATACATCCCACTACACCCCATATTACTTTTGGGTGATCATGCACTGGTTGATTTTTCAAGCATTTTTAAGTTTCTCGGAGAAGCCAATGTTTTAAACAAACTTAAGATATAAAAAGCGTAATCTTTAACAAAAGCTCTAACCGTGTGCTTGGCGCATCATAGCCTCAGCTGCTTTTGCGTCACTAAAATCAATATAACTTACTAACATTGACCGTCACATACGAAACAGTGACTAATAGAGTTATTCGTTTCTAGGATATAAAGCTTCTGCTCTCTGAAGATCATGCATGCTGGACGTACCAGCCTCGTGGCAACAGAGGCTCGTTGCCATTCATTTCGGCGCATTGTGAAGCTATGTGTTCGTAATGCGCTGGGGAAAGGATGCCCACATATTGTTCCGGAAAGATTTTGGCAGCTGGCGGAAAGGGAAAAATGCGGGGTATCCTTCCCATGTTGTGGTTTTGGTTTATGGTGGATTAAAGTACCAAAGTGACTCTGGCTATGAGGGACGCCGTAGTGGAGGTCTCCGGATAATTTCGACCTCATGTGGTTCTTTAACCTGCACTGACATCGCACAGTACTAGCGTCTAGAATTTCGCCACGATCGAAACTGGACCGCCGTGGCCGGAATCGTACCAGCGTCTTTGGGGTCAGCAGCCGAGCCCCATAACCACTGAGCCGCCGCGGCGGCCATGCTTTGGTCTCGGTGACAGAAGGTGTGTTTAGGCATCTTCGTGGCAGGCAAACAACCATCGAAGACTCAGCTAGAGTGAAGTAGATGATTACGCCATACATCCATAAATTATCGTACAATTCTCGTGACAACCGCCATCTTTTCGGCATCTGATAAATTGTCAAAAATTTAAATAATCGCTTCGTTTTCGAAAAAAAAGCCAAAAGCTGCAACAAGAAACAGCAGTCCCTATGGCCGCATGCGCTGAAGGAGTTGTGTACCGCATTCCACTGACGTGCGGGAAAGGTAAAGTTGGACAAACGAGCCGATTTTGAATGATAGGCTCATTCAGCACAAGAGAAACTGCAGGAACGCAAAGGACGGGGACCTCGTCATGCATTGCTGGGACTGCAAGTGTGAAGACTGTTTTAAAAAGCGAGTGATAATTGGTGGAAACCGAGGCTAGACAACACAATTGATTATCGAGGAAGTAAAAACAATCTTTGACTGGAAATACGGATGCGTGAAGAGACACATAACTCAAACCCAGAGCCTAACGTTAGATGGCGCTGACTTGCTCCGCTGGGTACCGTTGGCGCGCTCTAGACAGGGTTGCTCATAACTGTAGGTGTCTCACCCTTCTGTCCGTGCTTTCAAGCGCTGGTTTTGATAAATGCATAGCCAACTCGCCCAACAAGCCACTTTGTTAAGGTAAGGAGGAATAATCTCACGCATAACAAGGCGCAACGGTCGTGGAATAGCGGTTCTCCCCCTTAATGCCTGCCAAGAGACTGTACCATTGGGTTACAGCAAAGAAGATTTATCGGATTCTTTGGTATACAGTTCGCCACCTATATATTTCTAATATTAAAAACATTCTGCTTTTCGGGGAGTGTTGGAGACTGCAAAAGCAAATATTGCCAAATTCCTAATCCAGTTTTATTAGCGGGTGCTGACAATCTTGTGAAAAAATTTTTCTTGATCCTGAATTCAGTCTTGCGCACTATTCACCGGGTTAATAAAACATGGTGCTGGACTAGCGTGTTGGTGATTCACATTTGAAACGAAGACAGCTCAAACAAGACAACCACAGAAGAGACGAAGCTTTCTTTGTGGCTTCTCTTCTGTGGCTGTCCTCGTTCCAAGTATACACTGGGTGCGGACTGTATACTGAAAATGACGGTACCGGCGGCAATCAGAGAAACAGTACTAGTAGGTACTGCAATTATAAGCAACTTGAATGCGCTCAGTGTGGATACGACGTCATTCCTCCTCCATTCTTCAGGGAATTCAAGTCACACATTGACGTATAGTATCTTGCAGATAATTGTGGAATCTAAGGAGACCATCCAGGCTTTAAGTTGAGAGCCTCCAGGGTAAGGTTTGTCCACAGTTGATAAATGGTTTTCGAACGACAATAGTCTTTAAACCCAGACAAAACAGCGGTTATGTCGGCATTACACAACTTCAGCCGTTAAACTTTTTACAGTGCCTACATGGAAATACGCAAAACTGAAAACTAAGTACTACAAATATCTAGGTCTCGCGGTTACTGTCAGTAGAAGTAGTAAGTAGTAGTATTGATGAAGTAGTTGGGAAAACTAAGAAAAGATTAGGATACATCAGGAAAATGCTTAACACGCCTCCTCTAAGACAAGGTAATCTGCATACAAGGTCTTGGTCCGTCCCATATCGAAATACGGATGTGAAGCATGGCATCCGCATACCAAAATTTTAACTTTGAAAATTGAGCAAGTCCAGCGGTGTGCTTCGCGCGCCGTGTCGTCTCGTATGGCTTCTTAAATCTGTCGCACCCCATTCTTTTGCAAGTCCCGATCATGTACCATCTAGCACAACCAAAAGTTCTACTTGACAAAATGTATTCTACAGTGGACCCTTTACTCCTTCGAAGCTTCCCCACTCAACCTGATATTGTCTTTGTCAACCTCATCGCAGTTTCTACTTGCCAGTCCCGAGTGGCGCTGGCCCTGTTGTTTTGAGTGCTTCCGTTGTCATCGTGTGCCGCACTGTCTTCTTTTATCTCATGTACCGACAAACTCATACAAGAGTTCTGCTTGAAAACATTTCTTATACAATGGGCCCCCTTTTTTTCTAAGCTTCCGCACTGAATTCCCCATTGCCTGCATAAGCCTCATCGCCGTCTCTACTTGCCAGTCCCGACTGGTGCCGGTCCTGTCGTTTTATATGCCTTCTTTCTCTTTGTCAGTTGCGCCGTCTTGTCTCTCATGTACCGACTAACCCATGCATGAGCTCTACTTGAAAACATTTCTTATACAATGGGCCATTTACTGTTCCGAAGCTTCCGCAGTGGACTTTCCCCTGTATGTGTCCACCTCATCGCAGTCTCTACTTGACAGTCCCTAGTAGCGGCGTCCTAGTAGTTTTGTGCGCATCCTGTGTGTTTGTCTGTAGCGCTGTTTTCTTTTGAAATTCCATGTGCCAGCTAGCCCATAAGGAAGCTGTCCCGGAAAACATTTCTTCTCGAATGGGCCCTTTACGCTTTCGAAGCATCAGCACTGAACCTGCCATTGTCTCAACCTCATCGCCGTCTCTACTTGCCAGTCCCCATTGGCGCTGGCCTTGTTGTATTGTGCACCTCCTTTGTCTTCGTCGGCCGCGCTGCCTTCATTTGTATGTCTTCGGTACCAGGTAGCCCCTACAAGAGTTCTTATATTAAACATTTCTTCTACAATGGGCCTCTTATACCCTTGTCACACGAGCAGACTTAACCGCAGTTACACCAAACTACAGTTACCGGACTTAAGCACTTTTACCGTAAACTGCGGCGCTGCTACACGCTCTCATATAGAGCAGCAAGGACGATCACGTGGTCTTGACATATTCGCACTTCTTCCTGAAGTTTTCAAACTTGTAAACATGAAATGAACAGAGCATTCCGCAAGAAATTTAATATAAATGTATCAATAAATAGCTTTCTTATGTCTGAATTACATCAAATTGTGATTTTAGAAACTTTAGCGAGAAACATAAAAGCAGTCTTTCAACAGTGGTCTTTGTTGGCTGCGTAGTCATATTTTTAGCCGCAAATAGCCCGAGATCTAGTTCACTATAGCCGGAGTTTGTTGGTTGTGTAGGCCGAACGGGTGGTTCGAGGCAACGTGCTGCAATTGCGATATTACCCTTTTGGTTGTGCGTCAATGGCACAGTGAGCGAAGTGCGCCTCGGCAAGAATTACAGAGCGCGCTGGTGATTACCAAGTTGGTGAGGCCGCACCTCTCAGCGGGAAGCTGCGTGAAAATCGATGCCACAGCGTGGTTGTGCGGAAACTGGATATGATGAGGACGATTTCATGGCTATGTTCACCATGCAGCAAGCGGTGCTTCATCAGCGTCGTATCGAGCAGTTGCGCTTACTGTAAGAAATTGACGCAGCAGAGGAGGAGCGTGAACACGCCGAAAGAATGTGTCGCCGCATCATGGCGACAGCGGCGCGGCTCTGTTCCTCCGAATGGCGGTCGTTGGCTTATCCGTGAGGCCAGTCTTGGTACGAGACTACGGTGCCACACTTGTCAGACAGTGAGTTTAGGGCGCATTTCATACTGACCCCCAGTACTTTCCGGTACCTCCTGAGTTTGTGTGAGTACATGAAGCGGCAAGACACGACCATGCGAAGAGCAATCCCCCTGGACAAGCGCGTGGCTGTAAGCCTGTATCGTCTCGCGTCATCTGCGGAAGAACAAACAATCGCCAACGCTTTGGCCTAGGTCGGTCGACGGTCAACACTATATATCGCGAGTTTTGCGCCGTTGTTGTACGTCAGCTGGGCGCAGAATTGGTGCGCTTTCCCAAGCAAAGTGAGTTGGCAGAACACCTACGCCAGTGTACTGCTGTTACCGGCTTTCCGCAAGGTGTGCAAGCCCTCGACGGCTGTCATCTTGAGGTGTGTCCGCCAGAAGAGCACGCCGCGGATTATATTAACTACAAAGGATGGTGCAGTACCATCCTTTTGGCTATCGCCGACGACATCTACAGATTTCTGTATACAAATGTGGGATCTCAGGGAAGAAACCACGACGCCGGTGTACTTGAAAGCTCAAGCCTTCCAGATATACTGGCAGTCCTCTTTTCCAAGTTGAAGGAAACGTTGTGGCAGGAGTGACAGCGGAATCGCTTTTGCGCGCCGATCAAGCGTTCCCGTTAGTGTCACATCATGAAGCCGTTTACAAATCCAGGCCCACCAAGTTCGCCTACTGGAGTGTTCGATCACCACTCATGCAGAGCTAGACGCATTGTTGAAAATGCATTTGGCAGGTTAAAGGCTCGTTTCCGTATCCTTCTTAAAGGACTTGAATGCGACATAACCAATGTCAACAGTGTAATCCGCACATGTTCTGTGATACACAACATCTATGAGGAAATGTCCGACTGCTGTGATGCAAGTTGTTTTGATGAGGTACGAGCTCGAGATAATGGCTGACCTCAGCCAACTTGTACCAGCAGCCGGGCAGAGTCATCCGGTGTTGCAGCTCAAAATGACCTAATGGATTACTTTGTCTCAAGCTGAACTTTGTCTAAATCCTTTCACTACAGCTTTTTTCTTTGAGTAAAATGTACTGGAAATACTTTTTATTTTTTCTACGCACAGTAATAACTTCTACTGCTTCTCCCCTTGCTGTTAAATATTTTGCTCCTTGTCTCTCAGTGCTTACACTGCCCAAGATTCACTGTGATGTTATGCTCTATTGAGTGTATAATTACCCGAGAACCATAAGTAGAGAAGCAGACCTGGAAAACATAAACTTTTATTCCGTTCATTTAGTCCCTTCTTTATGTGTCTGTTTAAGCATTGGCTCGACTTTATTTTGTGCAACAGGCAGGCAGTGTACCATGCAGGAAGAATCCGGGCTACTTTACGGATGCCAATACATTTTCACAGCCTAGCCTAATAGCTGCCAATTCAGGCTTTTTGGAAAAGTCTTAGCTGCTTCATGTGGTGCTCTTACCGGAGAGAATACTTGTGCGCTTCTATCTCATGGTCATTTTTAGAAATGAAAAATTATTGTTTTAACATGTGATTTACGTTGGAATTGAACTAACCATAGCTTATATTTCTGCTGTTCGCAGGAAGGTTGCTAACCAGCCGAATTTTAGTGTTTCTGTGTACGTTGGGCTACACCTTGCGTTTTAGTCAAGTGTCATTTTTTTTTGTTTGGAGGGAGACACTTAATGAAACCGTTGCATTTTAAATAAAATAAGATGTCATAATATCCTGCACTGACACAGAAAGAACTTTTCAGATTGCCATTCGGAGTACTGCAGCTGATATTTTAGCAAAACTTGGTGCTGGGCTAGTTGGTTAAGCATTTCGTTTGAAACAGGTCAGCGCTAAAAAAGACAAACACGGCGAGAGAACGACGACACAAGGGATGAGCGCTAAGCGCGAAGCGCTCATCCCTTGTGTCGTCGTTCTCTCGCCGTGTTTGTCTTTTTTAGCGCTGACCTGTTTCAGCTGATATTGTTTCATTTAGCGCATAAAGGAGATGATGGATGGGAACTTTATTAATCCTTCTGCTTAGATGACAAACACGATTGCTTCATCTTGAGCATATCTTTTTGAATGTCACTGGAATCCCTCTGCAGCTCGATCAGTTCCTTCTTGAGCTCATGGCTGCCAGAGGCGGCCCTGGCCGCACTCCCCTCCGCTTCCTGGTGTGGAATCAGCAGGCTGCTAAGCACTGAAGCAGCCGGTATTTTTCTGTTTGCCCTGGTAATCCTGCTGCTGCTGGTTCTGGCACGAGATGGGCCAGGTACTGCTGCAGGGGCTTCACTCGCAGCAGTCGCTTGATTTTCAATGTCTGAGCCACTGCTCGCAGCCTACACGTCAGCCTCACTTTCATAGCTGGCCATGATTTCACCGTCTTCAGGTGCCGACTGGAACCTGTGCGTGACAAAAAGGGAAAGCTTGTAATACGAAAGCAAGCTGTACTTTTATGCCACATGTGACTTAAACCTTTGGCACTTTATATGTCAGAGAAAAACACTTGCCATCAAAGTTCAGCAAAATTCGACACACTAGCAGGCAAGCAGAATCATTTCATTTATGTTCATAAACTGCTCAAAGACACTGAATTCGTTCAAGTTTAGAAAAATTGCAAGCATTGAGCGAGTCCCAGATAACGTTCTCTCTATTCAAGGGCCAGACTCTTTTCTTCAGCAGTGGCACTATACATATTGCATCCTTGGCATCACAGTGCTTTGGAGGCTTTGGAACATACTTTATTTGTGTTAATTCTATACAAGGGTCAGGCTCTTTTCTTCAGTAGTGGCACTATACATATTGCATCTTTGGCATCACAGTGCTTTGGAGGCTTTGGTACACACTTTATTTGTATTAATTCTAGTGTAGTAAACTGTTGGGCGTTCACTTCTCAGCCCACCTTGCGTGAAGTACGCTTGTCTTCAAAACAAATGTATAATAGTCATGCATGTGTATGATGATAACCAACTTTCCCTGCCACCTTTCAGGTAACGATTACATACACAAAACCAATCACAAAAAATGACGTTCGAAGGCACAGTACTGTTGCAATGATTTCCAGAATAGTACTCTATTGTGACAACTCATGGAAACTGGTATAACATGCTGAAGAGAATATGTGCTTATTATGTATAAAAATCCAGCTTACAACATTAGCTGCGCAATGAACAGTACTAGCATAATGATGAAAACATCTCGTTACCTCCAAACTTTCTTCGACAAGGTCTTTGTCATTTATTGGCAGTGAGCAATGAAAATATGGGAGGCTTGAGTAATAGGGCCATTCGATGCCCTTGGCGTCTGTTGTCGTTCCACGGCGCCTCAGCTTTCTGCAAAGAAAATTTTCTTAAATGCATGAAATTCTGCAGCATACAAATACGTACATCTGCAGTTTTATAATTTTATGAGAAGCAATGTATCGAAAACGAAGAGGCTGTCTTGCATGTAAGTACTCGAAAGTAGAGAGGCACCCGCCTACCTTTTGAGCCAGGAACAAAAAGGGCTCAGAAAATGCAAATCAATAACTTGCTGTTGCAGGAACATTTAGCACATGTATCGTGTAAACGTTAAAACATTACGCATTCCGAAATAGATAAGGACATGTACATTTTAATGCGCAGTCTCTTACCTGTCAAAGTACATAAATATTTACAGGAAAGGAATGACACCATCCATAATGACTCTTTCAGTACGAGAAATCGACCATTTTTGTCCGGCGCACCGATGCCATGACCTAAAGGCATATCGTTCAAGCAATTTTAAGGACAGCTGCATCTATGCAGGTTACGGCGGCAAGAGACAAGCGCGGCGCCGTTTTCCAGTCGTCCGGATCCGTGGCTGCGAGGCCATCGCGTTCGTCGCCTTCGCGAGAGTTTTGCGTACGAACTCAAATCGAGCTAACTACACAGAGCTCATTGGTGGCTGCCTATAAAGCAATGAAGCATGCACAAATCTCTAGAAATGATATAATAACGGTGTGAATGCAAGAAAACTGAGTCTAGAAAAGCTGCGCATCTTCTGTTCTCAACTCGGCAGCGTGGTGTTGAGACAGCCGGGAAGGCCTGAATTGTACTAGTGGTAACAATGCGGCGAGCATCTCTCGCGCGCCTGTGCCTACAGAGTATGCAAAGTGCGACAGAATGTATCATTTCTTTACTAGATACGGAGCATACTACTCACCGGTAATGCTTATTTAGGTTTTCCAGCTTCTGCCACGTAGCAATGAGTCTATATCAACTAGCTCAAGTAGCCGTCTTAACATAGGTGATACATGAGCTCTACTTGAAAACATTTCTTCAACAAAGGACCCTTTACTCTTTCGAAGCTTCTGCACTGAACCTGCCATTGTCTCAACCTCATCGCTGTCTCTACTTGCCAGTCCCTACTGGCGCCGGTCCTGTCGTCTTGTGTGCTTCCTTTGTCTTCGTCTGTCGTGCGTTCTTCTTTTGTGCCTCATGTATCAACTAGCTCATACAATGATGGCTACGAGGCAGCGCGCAGATATGACGGACAAGAAAAGACACCGTTTCTCCCATCTCTATTTCTGCTTGTAACTCTCCTTGCCACTTCTACTAGCCAGTGCCGAATGGTGCCGGTATTCTCGTTTCGTGTGCTTCTTTTGTCTCCGTCTGTTGCGCGTTCTTTTGTAAGTCTCATGTACCAACTCGCTCATACAATGATGGCTACTAGGCAGCGCGCAGAGACGACGGACAAGAAAAGACACCGTTTCTCTCATGGCTATATCTGCTTGTCACTCTCATCGCCATTAATTTCTTCTTGCCAGTACCGAGTGGTGCCGGTATTGTCGTTTCGTGTGCTTCTTTTGTCTCCGTCTGTCGCTGTTTCTTATTTTCTAAGTCTCATGTACCAACTAGCTCATACAATGATGGCTACGAGGTAGCGCGCAGGGACGACGGACAAGAAAAGACACCGTTCCTCCCATCGCTATTTCTGTTTGTCACTCTCATCGCCATACCTACTTGCCAGTGCCGAGTGGTGCCGGTATTGACGTTTCGTGTGTTTCTTTTGTCTCCGTCTGTCGCACTTTATTCTTTTGTTAGTCTCATGTACCAACTAGCTCATACAATGATGGCTACAAGGCACCGCGCAGAGACGACGGACAAAAAAAGACACCATTTCTCCCATCGCTATCTCTGATTGCCACACTCATCGCCATTTCTACTTGCCAGTGCCGTGTGGTGCCAGTATTGTCGTTTCGTGTGCTTCTATTGTCTCCGTCTGTCGCGCGTTCTTTTGTAAGTCTCATGTACCAAATAGCTCACACCAAGAATTCTACTTGAAAACATTTATTATACAATGGGCCCTTACTTTTTCTTACATTCGTCACTGAAACTGCCACTATGTCAACCTCATCGCCGTCTGTACCTGCCAATGTCGATTGTTGCCGGCCATTTCGTTTTGTGTGCTTCCTTTGTCTTCATCTGTCGCGCTGTCTTTTGGTGTAAGTCTCATCTAGAATCTAGCCACTCAAGAGTTCTACGTGAGAAGATTTCTTCTATAACGGGCCCTTTACTCTTCCGAAGCTTCCATACTGAACCTGCTATTGTCTTTGCTAACCTCATCGCCGTCTGTACTTGCCAGTCGTGAGTGGCGTCGGCCATTTCTTTTTGTGTGCTTCCTTTGTCTTCGTCTGTCGGGCTGTCTTCTGTTGTAAGTCTCATCTAGAATCTAGCCAGTCAAGAGTTCTACTTGAGAAGATTTCTTCTAGAACGGTCCCTTCACTCTTCCGAAGCTTCCATACTGAACCTGCTATTGTCTTTGCCAACCTCATCGCCGTCTATACTTGCCAGTCCTGAGTGGCGCCAGCCATTTCGTTTTGTGTGCTTCCTTTGTCTTGTCTTCGTCTGTCGGGCTGTCTTCTGTTGTAAGTTTCATCTAGAATCTAGCCAGTCAAGAGTTCTACTTGAGATGATTTCTTCTAGAACGGTCCCTTCACTCTTCCGAAGCTTCCATACTGAACCTGCTATTGTCTTTGTGAACCTCATCGCCGTCTAATCTTGCCAGTCCTGAGTGGCGTCGGCCATGTCTTTTTGTGTGCTTCCTTTGTCTGTGTTTGTCGGGCTTTCTTCTGTTGTAAGTCTCGTCTAGAATTTAGCCAGTCAAGAGTTCTACTTGAGATTTCTTCTATAACGGGCCCTTCACTCTTCCGAAGCTTCCATACTGAACCTGCTATTGTCTTTGCCAACCTCATCGCCGTCTATACTTGCCAGTCCTGAGTGGCGCCGGCGATGTCTTTTTGTGTGCTTCCTTTGTTTGTGTCTGTCGGGCTTTCTTCTGTTGTAAGTCTCATCTAGAATCTAGCCAGTCAAGAGTTCTACTTGAGAAGATTTCTTCTATTACGGGCCCTTCACTCTTCCGAAGCTTCCATACTGAACGTGCTATTGTCTTTGCTAACCTCATCGCCGTCTGTACTTGCCAGTCGTGAGTGGCGCCAGCCATTTCGTTTTGTGTGCTTCCTTTGTCTTCGTCTGTCGGGCTGTCTTCTGTTGTAAGTCTCATCTAGAATCTCGCCAGTCAAGAGTTCTACTTGAGAAGATTTCTTCTAGAACGGTCCCTTCACTCTCCCGAAGCTTCCGTACTGAACCTGCTATTGTCTTTGTGAACCTCATCGCCGTCTATACTTGCCAGTCCTGAGTGGCGCCGGCCATGTCTTTTTGTGTGCTTCCTTTGTTTGTGTCTGTCGGGCTTTCTTCTGTTGTAAGTCTCATCTAGAATCTAGCCAGTCAAGTGTTCTACTTGAGAAGATTTCTTCTATTACGGGCCCTTCACCCTTCCGAAGCTTCCATACTGAACCTGCTATTGTCTTTGCCAACCTCATCGCCGTCTATATTTGCCAGTCCTGAGTGGCGCCGGCCATTTCGTTTTGTGTGCTTCCTTTGTCTTCGTCGGTCGGGCTGTCTTCTGTTGTAAGTCTCATCTAGAATCTAGCCAGTCAAGACTTCTACTTGATAAGATTTCTTCCAGAACGGTCCCTTCACTCTTCCGAAGCTTCCGTACTGAACCTGCTATTGTCTTTGTGAACCTCATCGCCGCCTATACTTGCCAGTCCTGAGTGGCGCCGGCCATGTCTTTTTGTGTGCTTCCTTTGTCTGTGTCTGTCGGGCTTTCTTCTGTTGTAAGTCTCGTCTAGAATCTAGCCAGTCAAGAGTTCTACTTGAGATTTCTTCTATAACGGGCCCTTCACTCTTCCGAAGCTTCCATACTGAACCTGCTATTGTCTTTGCCAACCTCATCGCCGTCTATACTTGCCAGTCCTGAGTGGCGCCGGCCATTTCGTCTTGTGTGCTTCCTTTATCTTCGTCGGTCGGGCTGTCTTCTGTTGTGTCTCATCTAGAATCTAGCCAGTCAAGAGTTCTACTTGAGAAGATTTCTTCCAGAACGGTCCCTTCACTCTTCCGAAGCTTCCATACTGAAGCTGCTATTGTCTTTGCCAACCTCATCGCCGTCTATACTTGCCAGTCCTGAGTGGCGCCGGCCATTTCGTTTTGTGTGCTTCCTTTGTCTTCGTCTGTCAGGCGGTATTCTGTTGGAAGTGTCATCTAGAATCTATCCTGTCAACAGTTCTACTTGAGAAGATTTCTTCTATAACGGGCCCTTCACTCTTCAGAAGCTTCCATCCTGAACGTGCTATTGTCTTTGCCAACCTCATCGCCGTTTATACTTGCCAGTCCTGAGTGGCGCCGGCCATTTCGTATTGTGTGCTTCCTTTGTTTTCGTCTGTCGGGCTGTCTTCTGTTGTAAGTCTCATCTAGAATCTAGCCAGTCAAGAGTTCTACTTGAGAAGATTTCTTCTAGAACGGTCCCTTCACTCTTCCGAAGCTTCCATACTGCACCTGCTATTGTCTTTGTCAACCTCATCGCCGTCTATATTTGCCTGTCCGGAGTGGCGCTGGCCATTTCGTTTTGTGTGCTTCCTTTGTCTTCGTCTGTCGGGCTGTCTTCTGTTGTAAGTCTCATCTAGAATCTTGCCAGTCAAGAGCTCTAGTTGAGAAGATTTCTCCTATAACGGTCCCTTCACTCTTCCGAAGCTTCCATACTGCACCTGCTATTTGTCAACCTCATCGCCGTCTATACTTGCCAGTCCTGAGTGGCGCCGGCCATTTCGTTTTGTGTGCTTCCTTTGTTTTCGTCTGTCGGGCTGTCTTCTGTTGTAAGTCACATCTAGAGCCTAGCCAGTCAAGAGTTCTACTTGAGAAGATTTCTTCTAGAACGGTCCCTTCACGCTTCCGAAGCTTCCATACTGAACCTGCTATTGTCTTTGCTAACCTCATCGCCGTCTGTACTTGCCAGTCGTGAGTGGCGCCGGCCATTTCGTTTTGTGTGCTTCCTTTGTCTTCGTCTGTCGGGCTGTCTTCTGTTGTCTCATCTAGAATCTAGCCAGTCAAGAGTTCTACTTGAGAAGATTTCTTCTAGAACGGTCCCTTCACTCTTTTATTTATTTATTTATTAGAGATACTATCAGTCCGGTCAGGACCAAGATAGGAGCGATACAGGGTACAGATTACAAAGGCGGAACGCGACAAACAAAACACTAGCACCATCCAGTGGGTGCCAAGTTTTAACATATCAAAAAATGGAACTGACCTCTAGCAACAAATAAAAATGCGCAAAAATATCGCTGCAACGAAACAGAAAAAAATGTGAAAACACCATGCCCAACACAAATGCAAGGCGCATTATATCAGGCACTATGCCAACAATCACGAACTCCGGCAGAGAACACATCCACACCCGATGCGAGCACCACATTCTCTGGCAGTCTGTTCCATTCCCTCGCTGTGGACAGGAAGAAGGAATGCTTGTGGCAGTGCTTAGAAAACTTTTGTTCTTTTACGTGTCTGCAATGTTTACCCCAAGTGATACGTGAAGTAGTTTCGCTTATGCATTGCTGCTTATCGATATGTACCATGTTGTTCATAATCTTATAGAAAAGAATGAGTCTTTTTTGTTTCCGGCGACATTGAAGAGGGCGCAAGTTCGCTAAAGTGTAAAGTGGGGTTACCTGATCTTGTCTTCGGAAGCGAGAATAGATAAAGCGAAGTGCACGTCGCTGCACTCGCTCCAGTTCAGCTGCAAGTCTTTGAATGTAGGGATCCCACACGTCACACGCATATTCCATTATCGGGCGTACGAGCATCTTATAAGCTGTAAGTTTAGTATCCTGTGCAGCATGCTTAAGTGACCGCCTAATGAATCCTAATCTTTTATTTGCTTTAGCAACAATGTTATGTACGTGAGTGTTCCAACGCAGGTCTGAAGTAATTGTCACTCCCAGGTATGTATATTCTGTTACTCGATTAAGTTTGTTTTCTTGTAATGAGTAGTCAAATTCGAGCGGCTGATGTTTGTGTGTGATTGTCATACATACTGTTTTACTGGGGTTTAAAGACATTTGCCACTTTCTACACCATTCGCTAATGTTGAGCAGGTAACCATTAAGCTTAACTTGATCTTCAACTGAATTAACATTAGTATAAATAATGCAATCGTCTGCAAATAATCTGGCCTTGATTTCTGAATCTTCAATGAGGTCGTTTATGTAAACAAGAAACAATAACGGTCCGAGTACCGAGCCCTGTGGCACTCCCGATGTCACGTCACACACTTGGGATGCGCTCCCGTCAATACTTACAAATTGCCTGCGGCCCACAAGAAAACTTTCCAGCCAACGAACTATATTTGAGTTTTTGAGTACTGATTGAAATTTGCTTAAAAGTTTTCTATGATTTACCTGATCGAAGGCTTTCCTAAAGTCTAGGAATATTATGTCAATTTGCCCTTTCTGGTCAATGATTTCGCTAAAATCATGCAAAGTTTCTATTAATTGTGTAACCATTGACATGCCCTGTCGAAAACCATGCTGACACCTGTTCAAGAATTCAATATCTGTTAAGTATTGTCGAATGTGCTTTGAGACAATGTGCTCTAGAAGCTTACAACAGGTTGACGTTAGTGCGATGGGACGATAATTACTGACCGTTTTTGAATCTCCAGTCTTGAGAATAGGAACTATTTTGCTAGTTTTCCAATCATCGGGAACCGTGCTTGTTGATAGTGACTTCCCAAACACTAGTACGAGGTATCTAGCTGACCATTCTGCGTATCGCTTCAAAAACAGATTAGGAATATCATCAGGGCCCATTGATTTTGATGTGTTTAGGCTCAACAATGAATTCAGTACGCCTTCTATCGATAAGCTTATGTCGTCAATTGCGCGTGTTTCAGCAGCGAACCTAGTATCCGCTGGCTTGTTATCGTCTTCACTGAAAACACTTGCGAAGTATCTATTGAAAAGATCGCACATTTCAGTCTTTTCACTTATAGGTCCGCTCTCTGAGCTTATCTCCGCGACTTTTTTCTTTGGTACTGCCAAGTCTCTCCAAAACTTTTGAGGTGATTCTCCTAGAAATTTTTCCAATATAACGTTATAAAACTTAAATTTAGATTCCTTTATGTGTGACCTCATATTACTACTTAGAGCTAGCATGTCACTCAACGCACCCGGATCGAGTGTGCGTCGGTACTTTTTCCTACGCCTGCCGATTTTTCTTTTTAGTTGAATAATGTTCCTTGTTATCCACGGACTGCACGCACGTTTCTTTTTTGTGACCAGTGGCACATAACGAGTTATGCACCTATGGACTAAAGATTTGAATTCTAACCATAGTTCATTAACAGTCACTGATTCGTTACAGCTTAGTTCTTCAAACGGGCCAAAGCAGTAATCTAGCTCGTCAAGTACGGCGGTGTCGTCTGCCCTGTTAAAATCTCTGTAAGATGACACTTCAATCGTTTTCTTTCGAAAAGAGGCAAAGGAAAATTTCATACTAACTAAACAATGATCGGAAAGACCAGGCAACACTTCTACCTCCACCGGCTGTGACAAAAGACCTTGAGTTAGAAAAAGAAGGTCTAAAACTGATTTGCTGTTACCCTGTACTCTTGTGTACTCTCGTACTACCTGCTGAAGCCCATGAGAAAAGCACAAATCTAGAAGACCGAGCGCTGCCTCTCGTTCACGTTGCCCCGGCATCATTTCATCCCATTTCACATCCGCAACGTTAAAATCTCCCGCGATTATCGCGTTTTTGTTTTGAATTCGCAAATTGTGTAGAAAGTCGTTCAATGCACCAATGACGTCTGAAGTTGCGCCCGGAGGACGATACACAGCGCCAATTAAAATTTCATGTGTTCCGCGATAGACTCGGCAAAAAGCGGATTCGATGTTATGAGGGCCTGAAATAACCGTGTGCTGTATCGTATTGTCAATGAAAATAGCTACGCCTCCCCCTCGGCTGCTGCGGTCAAATCTGATGACGCCATACCCAGGGGGGCATATCTCCGTATCCAAAATATCAGGGTGAAGCCAAGTTTCCGTGACAACTGCGACATCAGGTTGGCGTTCTAATAAAACGTGCTCCAGCTCCTCTACCTTATTAACAAGACTGCGTGCATTTATGTTTAGTATATGAAATTCATTTCCGCTTGTCTGTCAGTCTTGAACAGATGGAGGAGCACTCCCCCGGGTAGGGGTAGAAGCACTCTCTCGGGCATACGTGGAAGCATTTGATAGCGGCTGATGAACCTGATAACGTTCGCTTGTAACGTCATTCCAAGCATACATGACACCATCTATTTTCAGCTTGTCAAAAATTAAAGCCACTTTTTGTCCGTTCTTTCGGTTATCTGCAGCACTCTTCCAAAGGTTTTTCCTTCTGTTCCTGACGTTACTTGAGAAATGTTCGTGAACGGAAAAATTTGTATCCTTCAACTTCTTGGTATTTTTTAGTACTTCTACCTTTTCATTGTAGTTGCCAAAACGCACAATTACAGGCCTGGGACGCGCTGTGCTTGGTCGTCCTATCCTATGAATACGTTCGGTGCTCGCCACGGAAACGCCCAGTTTTTCATGAAAAACACCGCTTACTACACTGGTTCTTAGCTGTTCGTACGTTTCATCTGGAACCTCACGAATACCGTGAATGACAACATTGTTTCGACGAGAACGATTCTGGAGGTCGTCGATCTTTCTCATCATGTTATCCATGCTTGCACGCAAACTAGATAGTTCTTTCTCAGACTCCTCAAGCCTTTTAGCCAATTCGGTCACATGAGATACCACCGTTTCCATGTTAGACAGCTTATGCTTCATTTCTGATATATCCGCCTTGATTTCGTTTTGACCATCAAGAATAGTTTGTAACAAAGCCGCCGTGTCGGGCCCCGGGTTCGTTTCAATATCGCCACAGCACAGCAGAATGC
Organism: Amblyomma americanum; assembly: GCF_052857255.1. Taxonomy (NCBI): domain Eukaryota; kingdom Metazoa; phylum Arthropoda; class Arachnida; order Ixodida; family Ixodidae; genus Amblyomma; species Amblyomma americanum. The sequence goes on from NC_135507.1 coordinate 133,921,731, forward strand.
CAGAAATGACATCGCAACACTCAACAGCAATAGACAAGAGGGCATGTGGGCTCGGCAGCACTAGCAAACCAGGACAATCGTCCCTAATACTGCTGTAATAACGTTTTTCACTAACCTGGAGAAGGGTGAGGAGTGAATTGTTCATTCAGTTCGCGCCGGTGCCGCCAAGCCCACTGCCGAAATCAGGGACAGGCAGGTTCAAGGAAAACGCCTCCGCCGATAATGTCGATGTTCCTGGTGCTGTGCCGACGCAGCGGTTGCCGGTCCATTGCCATTCGTCAAAGCTTGTTGCAGCCGCTCCTGTTTCTTGTGCGGCGCAAAGGAAAGCCGTGTTCCACGATACGTTGACGAGGCCATGTTCCGGTAGAACTTGTGCAGAATAGGCCACCACCTGGAGAAGGGTGAGGAGTGAATTGTTCATTCTGTTCGCGCCGGTGCCGCCAAGCCCACTGCCGAAATCAGGGACAGGCAGGTTCAAGGAAAACGCCTCCGCCGATAATGTCGATGTTCCTGGTGCTGTGCCGACGCAGCGGTTGCCGGTCCATTGCCATTCGTCAAAGCTTGTTGCAGCCGCTCCTGTTTCTTGTGCGGCGCAAAGGAAAGCCGTGTTCCACGATACGTTGACGAGGCCATGTTCCGGTAGAACTTGTGCAGAATAGGCCACCACCTGGAGAAGGGTGAGGAGTGAATTGTTCATTCTGTTCGCGCCGGTGCCGCCAAGCCCACTGCCGAAATCAGGGACAGGCAGGTTCAAGGAAAACGCCTCCGCCGATAATGTCGATGTTCCTGGTGCTGTGCCGACGCAGCGGTTCCCGGTCCATTGCCATTCGTCAAAGCTTGTTGCAGCCGCTCCTGTTTCTTGTGCGGCGCAAAGGAAAGCCGTGTTCCACGATACGTTGACGAGGCCATGTTCCGGTAGAACTTGTGCAGAATAGGCCACCACCTGGAGAAGGGTGAGGAGTGAATTGTTCATTCTGTTCGCGCCGGTGCCGCCAAGCCCACTGCCGAAATCAGGGACAGGCAGGTTCAAGGAAAACGCCTCCGCCGATAATGTCGATGCTCCTGGTGCTGTGTCGACGCAGCGGTTGCCGGTCCATTGCCATTCGTCAAAGCTTGTTGCAGCCGCTCCTGTTTCTTGTGCGGCGCAAAGGAAAGCCGTGTTCCACGATACGTTGACGAGGCCATGTTCCGGTAGAACTTGTGCAGAATAGGCCACCACCTGGAGAAGGGTGAGGAGTGAATTGTTCATTCTGTTCGCGCCGGTGCCGCCAAGCCCACTCCGAAGCTTCCATACTGAACCTGCTATTTTCTTTGCCAACCTCATCGCCGTCTATACTTGCCAGTCCTGAGTGGCGCCGGCCATTTCGTTTTGTGTGCTTCCTTTGTCTTCATCTGTCGCGCTGTCTTTTGGTTTAAGTCTCATCTAGAATCTAGCCACTCAAGAGTTCTACGTGAGAAGATTTCTTCTATAACGGGCCCTTTACTCTTCCGAAGCTTCCATACTGAACCTGCTATTGTCTTTGCTAACCTCATCGCCGTCAGTACTTGCCAGTCGTGAGTGGCGCCAGCCATTTCGTTTTGTGTGCTTCCTTTGTCTTCGTCTGTCGGGCTGTCTTCTGTTGTAAGTCTCATCTGGAATCTAGCCAGTCAAGAGTTCTACTTGAGAAGATTTCTTCTAGAACGGTCCCTTCACTCTCCCGAAGCTTCCGTACTGAACCTGCTATTGTCTTTGTGAACCTCATCGCCGTCTATACTTGCCAGTCCTGAGTGGCGCCGGCCATGTCTTTTTGTGTGCTTCCTTTGTTTGTGTCTGTCGGGCTTTCTTCTGTTGTAAGTCTCATCTAGAATCTAGCCAGTCAAGAGTTCTACTTGAGAAGATTTCTTCTATTACGGGCCCTTCACTCTTCCGAAGCTTCCATACTGAACCTGCTATTGTCTTTGCCAACCTCATAGCCGTCTATACTTGCCAGTCCTGAGTGGCGCCGGCCATTTCGTTTTGTGTGCTTCCTTTGTCTTCGTCGGTCGGGCTGTCATCATCATCATCATCAGCCCTACTACACCCACTGCAGGGCAAAGGCCTCTCCCATGTCTCTCCAATTAACCCTATCCTTTGCCAGCTGCATCCACCCTTTGCCTGCGAACTTCTTAATCTCATCCGCCCATCTAACCTTCTGCCGCCCCCTGCTACGCTTACTTTCTCTTGGAACCCACTCCGTTACCCTTAAAGACCAGCGGTTATCTTGCCTTCGCATTACATGCCCTGCCCAAGCCCATTTCTTTCTCTTGATTTCGACTAGGACGTCATTAACCCGTGTTTGTTCCCTCACCCACTCTGCCCGCTTCCGATCTCTTAACGTTACACCTATCATTTTTCTTTCCATGGCTCGCTGCGTTGTCCTTAACTTAAGCTGAACTCTTTTCGTTAGCCTCCACGTTTCTGCCCCGTAGGTGAGTACCGGTAAGATTATGCTGTTGTACACTTTCCTCTTGAGGGAAATTGGTAAACTGCCGCTCATGATCTGCGAGAATTTGCCATATGCGCTCCACCCCATTCTTATCCTTCTAGTTATCTCCCTCTCATGATCCGGATCAGCTGTCACTACCTGCCCTAAGTAGACGTATTCCGGCACAATTTCTAGGCTCTCGCTGCCAATTGTGAACTGTTGTTCCCTTGCTAGGCTGTTGAACATTACCTTGGTTTTCTGCATGTTAATTTTTAGACCCATCGATCTGCTCTGCCTGTCTAACTCGTTGATCATGATTTGCAGTTCACCTCCTGAGTGACTCAGCAAGGCAATGTCATCGGCAAATCTCAGATTATTTAGGTATTCTCCATTTATTCTTATTCCCAACTGTTCCCAATTCAGGCCTCGAAATACCTCCTGCAAACATGCGGTGAACAGCATTGGCGAGATCGTGTCTCCTTGCCTGACGCCCTTCCTTATTGGAATTTTATTGCTGACTTTATGGAGGACTATAGTAGCTGTGCAGTTGCTATATATATCTTCCAGTATTTTGACATAAGGCTCTTCTACCCCCTGATTACGCAATGCCTGTATGACTGCTGAGGTTTCCACTGAGTCGAATGCTTTCTCGTAATCAATGAAAGCTATATATAGAGGTTGGTTATATTCTGCGCATTTCTCTATCACCTGATTGATGGTGTGAATATGATCTATTGTAGAATATCCTTTACGAAAGCCTGCCTGATCATTTGGTTGATTAAAGTCTAACGTTGCCCTGACTCTATTAGCGATTACCTTAGTAAATACTTTGTAGGCAACGGATAGTAAGCTGATCGGCCTGTAATTTTTCAAGTCCTTGGCGTCTCCCTTCTTATGAATTAAGATAATGTTTGCATTCTTCCAAGCTTCTGGTACAGTCGAGGTCATAAGGCATTGCGTATACAGGGTGGCTAGTTTTTCTAGCACGATGTCCCCTCCATCCTTCAACAGATCTGCTGTTACCTGATCCTCCCCAGCTGCTTTTCCCCTTTTCATTGCTTCTAAGGCTTTCTTTACTTCATCTTTCGTTACTGGCGGGATGACGCATTGCTGTGCACTGCTGTCTTTCTCATTAGCGTTCTGATTACATTGGCTACTGTACAGGTCTGTGTAGAACTCTTCGGCTACGTTAACTATCTTATCCATATTGCTAATGACATTGCCCTGCTTGTCTCTTAATGCATACATCTGGTTTTTACCTATGCCTAGTTTCCTCTTCACTGTTTTTAGGCTACCTCCGTCCTTTAGAGCATGCTCGATTCTCTCCATATTAAACTTCCTTATGTCGGCTACCTTGCGCTTATTTAATAACTTTGATAGCTCCGTTAGTTCTATTCTATCGGTAGTGTTAGATGCCTTCATGTTTTGGCGCTTCTTAATCAGATCTTTCGTCACCTGAGATAGCTTCCCGGTATCTTTTCGAACTGTCCTACCGCCTACTTCTACTGCGCACTCCGTAATTATTGATGTCAGGTTATCGTGCATTGAATGAACATCAAGATCATCTTCCTCAGTTAAAGCCGAGTATCTGTTTTGCAGCGCTATCCTAAACTCCTGTGCTTTCCCTCTTACGGCTAACTCGTTAATGGTCTTCTTCTTCGCTAGCTTCTTCCGTTCCCTCCTCAAGTCTAGGCTAATTCTAGACCTTACCATTCTGTGGTCGCTGCAACGCACCCTTCCGAGGACGGCCACATCCTGAATGATGCCAGGTTTAGCGCATAGTATGAAGTCTATTTCATTTTTAATCTCACCATTGGGGCTCTTCCAGGTCCACTTCCTGTTTTCTCGTTTGCGGAAGAAGGTATTCATGATCCGTAAATTATTTCTATCCGCGAATTCGACTAATAACTCTCCTCTGCTATTTCTAGAGCCTATCCCATAGTCACCTACCGCGTGGTCGTCAGCCTGCTTCTTGCCCACCTTCGCATTGAAGTCGCCCATCAGTACAGTGTACTGCGATTTTACTCTATTCATTGCTGATTCTACGTCCTCATAGAAGCTTTCAACGGTCTGGTCATCATGGCTGGATGTGGGTGCGTAGGCCTGCACCACTTTCAGCTTGTACCTCCTATTCAGCCTAATTACTATAGCTGCTACCCTCTCGTTAATACTGTAGAACTCCTCTACGTTGCCAGCTATATCCTTATTAATGAGGAAACCCACACCTAGTTCTCGTCTACCCTCTAACCCGCGATAGCACAGTATGTGTCCGTCCTTTAGTACTGTATACGCCTCACCTGTCCTCCTAACTTCGCTAAGCCCTATCACATCCCATTTAATTCCCGCTAGTTCCTCGAACAGCACTGCTAGGCTAGCCTCACTAGCTAAAGTTCTAGCGTTAAACGTTGCCAGGTTCAGATTCTATACTTGCCAGTCCTGAGTGGCGCCGGCCATTTCGTTTTGTGTGCTTCCTTTGTCTTCGTCGGTCGGGCTGTCTTCTGTTGTAAGTCTCATCTAGAATCTAGCCAGTCAAGACTTCTACTTGAGAAGATTTCTTCCAGAACGGTCCCTTCACTCTTCCGAAGCTTCCGTACTGAACCTGCTATTGTCTTTGTGAACCTCATCGCCGTCTATACTTGCCAGTCATGAGTGGCGCCGGCCATGTCTTTTTGTGTGCTTCATTTGTTTGTGTCTTTCGGGCTTTCTTCTGTTGTAAGTCTCATCTAGAATCTAGCCAGTCAAGAGTTCTACTTGAGAAGATTTCTTCTATTACGGGCCCTTCACTCTTCCTAAGCTTCCATACTGAACCTGCTATTGTCTTTGCCAACCTCATAGCCGTCTATACTTGCCAGTCCTGAGTGGCGCCGGCCATTTCGTTTTGTGTGCTTCCTTTGTCTTCGTCGGTCGGGCTGTCATCATCATCATCATCAGCCCTACTACACCCACTGCAGGGCAAAGGCCTCTCCCATGTCTCTCCAATTAACCCTATCCTTTGCCAGCTGCATCCACCCTTTGCCTGCGAACTTCTTAATCTCATCCGCCCATCTAACCTTCTGCCGCCCCCTGCTACGCTTACTTTCTCTTGGAACCCACTCCGTTACCCTTAAAGACCAGCGGTTATCTTGCCTTCGCATTACATGCCCTGCCCAAGCCCATTTCTTTCTCTTGATTTCGACTAGGACGTCATTAACCCGTGTTTGTTCCCTCACCCACTCTGCCCGCTTCCGATCTCTTAACGTTACACCTATCATTTTTCTTTCCATGGCTCGCTGCGTTGTCCTTAACTTAAGCTGAACTCTTTTCGTTAGCCTCCACGTTTCTGCCCCGTAGGTGAGTACCGGTAAGATTATGCTGTTGTACACTTTCCTCTTGAGGGAAATTGGTAAACTGCCGCTCATGATCTGCGAGAATTTGCCATATGCGCTCCACCCCATTCTTATCCTTCTAGTTATCTCCCTCTCATGATCCGGATCAGCTGTCACTACCTGCCCTAAGTAGACGTATTCCGGCACAATTTCTAGGCTCTCGCTGCCAATTGTGAACTGTTGTTCCCTTGCTAGGCTGTTGAACATTACCTTGGTTTTCTGCATGTTAATTTTTAGACCCATCGATCTGCTCTGCCTGTCTAACTCGTTGATCATGATTTGCAGTTCACCTCCTGAGTGACTCAGCAAGGCAATGTCATCGGCAAATCTCAGATTATTTAGGTATTCTCCATTTATTCTTATTCCCAACTGTTCCCAATTCAGGCCTCGAAATACCTCCTGCAAACATGCGGTGAACAGCATTGGCGAGATCGTGTCTCCTTGCCTGACGCCCTTCCTTATTGGAATTTTATTGCTGACTTTATGGAGGACTATAGTAGCTGTGCAGTTGCTATATATATCTTCCAGTATTTTGACATAAGGCTCTTCTACCCCCTGATTACGCAATGCCTGTATGACTGCTGAGGTTTCCACTGAGTCGAATGCTTTCTCGTAATCAATGAAAGCTATATATAGAGGTTGGTTATATTCTGCGCATTTCTCTATCACCTGATTGATGGTGTGAATATGATCTATTGTAGAATATCCTTTACGAAAGCCTGCCTGATCATTTGGTTGATTAAAGTCTAACGTTGCCCTGACTCTATTAGCGATTACCTTAGTAAATACTTTGTAGGCAACGGATAGTAAGCTGATCGGCCTGTAATTTTTCAAGTCCTTGGCGTCTCCCTTCTTATGAATTAAGATAATGTTTGCATTCTTCCAAGCTTCTGGTACAGTCGAGGTCATAAGGCATTGCGTATACAGGGTGGCTAGTTTTTCTAGCACGATGTCCCCTCCATCCTTCAACAGATCTGCTGTTACCTGATCCTCCCCAGCTGCTTTTCCCCTTTTCATTGCTTCTAAGGCTTTCTTTACTTCATCTTTCGTTACTGGCGGGATGACGCATTGCTGTGCACTGCTGTCTTTCTCATTAGCGTTCTGATTACATTGGCTACTGTACAGGTCTGTGTAGAACTCTTCGGCTACGTTAACTATCTTATCCATATTGCTAATGACATTGCCCTGCTTGTCTCTTAATGCATACATCTGGTTTTTACCTATGCCTAGTTTCCTCTTCACTGTTTTTAGGCTACCTCCGTCCTTTAGAGCATGCTCGATTCTCTCCATATTAAACTTCCTTATGTCGGCTACCTTGCGCTTATTTAATAACTTTGATAGCTCCGTTAGTTCTATTCTATCGGTAGTGTTAGATGCCTTCATGTTTTGGCGCTTCTTAATCAGATCTTTCGTCACCTGAGATAGCTTCCCGGTATCTTTTCGAACTGTCCTACCGCCTACTTCTACTGCGCACTCCGTAATTATTGATGTCAGGTTATCGTGCATTGAATGAACATCAAGATCATCTTCCTCAGTTAAAGCCGAGTATCTGTTTTGCAGCGCTATCCTAAACTCCTGTGCTTTCCCTCTTACGGCTAACTCGTTAATGGTCTTCTTCTTCGCTAGCTTCTTCCGTTCCCTCCTCAAGTCTAGGCTAATTCTAGACCTTACCATTCTGTGGTCGCTGCAACGCACCCTTCCGAGGACGGCCACATCCTGAATGATGCCAGGTTTAGCGCATAGTATGAAGTCTATTTCATTTTTAATCTCACCATTGGGGCTCTTCCAGGTCCACTTCCTGTTTTCTCGTTTGCGGAAGAAGGTATTCATGATCCGTAAATTATTTCTATCCGCGAATTCGACTAATAACTCTCCTCTGCTATTTCTAGAGCCTATCCCATAGTCACCTACCGCGTGGTCGTCAGCCTGCTTCTTGCCCACCTTCGCATTGAAGTCGCCCATCAGTACAGTGTACTGCGATTTTACTCTATTCATTGCTGATTCTACGTCCTCATAGAAGCTTTCAACGGTCTGGTCATCATGGCTGGATGTGGGTGCGTAGGCCTGCACCACTTTCAGCTTGTACCTCCTATTCAGCCTAATTACTATAGCTGCTACCCTCTCGTTAATACTGTAGAACTCCTCTACGTTGCCAGCTATATCCTTATTAATGAGGAAACCCACACCTAGTTCTCGTCTACCCTCTAACCCGCGATAGCACAGTATGTGTCCGTCCTTTAGTACTGTATACGCCTCACCTGTCCTCCTAACTTCGCTAAGCCCTATCACATCCCATTTAATTCCCGCTAGTTCCTCGAACAGCACTGCTAGGCTAGCCTCACTAGCTAAAGTTCTAGCGTTAAACGTTGCCAGGTTCAGATTCTATACTTGCCAGTCCTGAGTGGCGCCGGCCATTTCGTTTTGTGTGCTTCCTTTGTCTTCGTCGGTCGGGCTGTCTTCTGTTGTAAGTCTCATCTAGAATCTAGCCAGTCAAGACTTCTACTTGAGAAGATTTCTTCCAGAACGGTCCCTTCACTCTTCCGAAGCTTCCGTACTGAACCTGCTATTGTCTTTGTGAACCTCATCGCCGTCTATACTTGCCAGTCATGAGTGGCGCCGGCCATGTCTTTTTGTGTGCTTCATTTGTTTGTGTCTTTCGGGCTTTCTTCTGTTGTAAGTCTCATCTAGAATCTAGCCAGTCAAGAGTTCTACTTGAGAAGATTTCTTCTATTACGGGCCCTTCACTCTTCCTAAGCTTCCATACTGAACCTGCTATTGTCTTTGCCAACCTCATCGCCGTCTATACTTGCCTGTCCTGAGTGGCGCCCGGCCATTTCGTTTTGTGTGCTTCCTTTGTCTTCGTCTGTCAGGCGGTATTCTGTTGGAAGTGTCATCTAGAATCTCGCCTGTCAAGAGTTCTACTTGAGAAGATTTCTTCTATAACGGGCCCTTCACTCTTCCGAAGCTTCCATACTGAACCTGCTATTGTCTTTGCCAACCTCATCGCCGTCTATACTTGCCAGTCCTGAGTGGCGCCGGCCATTTCGTATTGTGTGCTTCCTTTGTTTTCGTCTGTCGGGCTGTCTTCTGTTGTAAGTCTCATCTAGAATCTAGCCAGTCAAGAGTTCTACTTGAGAAGATTTCTTCTAGAACGGTCCCTTCACTCTTCCGAAGCTTCCATACTGCACCTGCTATTGTCTTTGTCAACCTCATCGCCGTCTATACTTGCCTGTCCGGAGTGGCGCCGGCCATTTCGTTTTGTGTGCTTCCTTTGTCTTCGTCTGTCGGGCTGTCTTCTGTTGTCTCATCTAGAATCTAGCCAGTCAAGAGCTCTAGTTGAGAAGATTTCTCCTATAACGGTCCCTTCACTCTTCCGAAGCTTCCATACTGCACCTGCTATTTGTCAACCTCATCGCCGTCTATACTTGGCAGTCCTGAGTGGCGCCGGCCATTTCGTTTTGTATGCTTCCTTTGTTTTCGTCTGTCGGGCTGTCTTCTGTTGTAAGTCACATCTAGAGTCTAGCCAGTCAAGAGTTCTAGTTGAGACGATTTCTTCTAGAACGGTCCCTTCACTCTTCCGAAGCTTCCATGCTGAACCTGCTATTGTCTTTGTCAACCTCATCGCCGTCTGTACTTGCCAGTACCGAGTGGCGCCGGCCATGTCTTTTTGTGTGCTTCCTTTGTCTGCGTCGGTCGCGGTGCCTTATTTTGTAAGTCTCGTGTACCAAGCAGCCCATAGAAGAGTTCTACTTGAAAGCATTTCGTCTAGAATGCGCCCTTTACGTTTTCGAAACTCCCGCACTGAACGTGGAATGGTCTGTGTCAAGCTCATCGCCTTATCTACTTGCCAGTTCGGAGTGGCGCCGGTCGTGCTGTTTTGAGTGGCTCCTTTGTCGTCGCCTGTCGGGCAATCTTCTTCAGTAAAGCTATTGGAAGTAGTCCGCTGCCGCGGCCGTAGTCGTGAGGATTGGATCCAAGTGTGCGGCACCAACGGGCTTTTAAGAGGCCAGTGACACCGCAGGTCTTGCAAATCGGGCGGTTATGTTTATTGCATCATGGATTCTTAGGGTGCGGAACGGGGCGATGCAGAGTGTTGAGCGAGTGACACTATAGGCGCAAGCTGCAGTCGAGTGAATGCGGTGCCGGATTACGCAGAAGCTGGAAAAACGGGCTGAGGTCTTTGCCGGACCAGAGCTTCCGAGTATGTCAGGGGTATCTCATCCCGCACCAGAGAAAGTGGATTGCTGAGTGGCAGCACCTCAGCAACCTGCTTCTGGATAACACGTTGCAGAAAAGGCGTCAGGGATGGCGTCGGGTTGCTGACAGGGGTGTTTTGGCAGGTAACCAACGATAACTGGCGGGTGATCTGATCCTGCACTAACGGCTTGTCGTGCTAAAGAATGTTCGGCTGATCGCCTAGAGCCAAGTTTAAGAGGACATCGTCCGGACAGCTGGTGAGGTGGGTGACAAGACGCTGTTTTCGGAGCTCATCAAATCTCTGACATAGAGACAACGTCAGAGACGGTTAGGGGACTTCTGGACCCTAGCATCTGAAACGTGTCGTCCTCAATCTTTTTAAGAATGTGCTTAATTTTTTCCGCCTCGCTCATATATCGATTCAGGCGGTTACCTAAGTCGACGGCGTAGTCGATATAACTTGTGATATTCTCGGCGTTCTGCTCGGGCCGACTCTGCAACTGTTGATCGGTGAGAAGTTTGCGGGGCGGCCGAACACTTCGGTCAAGATGATTTCTGAAGGCTGCCCAAGAATAAAAATCGGCTTCGTGGTTTCGGAACCATAGGTTGGCGACGTTGTTCAAGTAAAAAATGACGTTCGTGAGCTTTACGACATGGTTCCAATTGTTACGGGCGCCTACAGGTTCGTAGAAAGGAAAGCACGACGACGCTGTGTTTTGTGTCTCCGTCGTTAGCGCTGGTTTTATTTCTGCAATCACCACTCCATTCTACTGATCAGGTTATTCGCAGGAGGCCAGCCCGTCTTCTTCGTCGGTGTCGTCCGTATTGCTGAAGATGGCAGGGTCGCGCTGACGCACGGTACCGGAACAATTGACAGCGATGGGGACAAATTGGATTGGGGTGTCAGTCATCGTGGTAGAGCGAATGGCGTAGCTCCAGGGCGGGATCAGGCGCAACAATTAGCAAAAGTAAAGACGCAAATCCTACAGTGAATGTGAAAAACCGCAATTGTTACAAAAGCACTGTGGCTCAGTAAACCAGTGTTCTTGAGCGCAAGGCTGAGCTTCGTCTTCGTTCTGCTACTCCTCCTCCGTCGGCTTTGGCCGCGGTTGTCACGAGCGTGAACTGTCTCTCTTACAGTTGATTTGGTGCATGGGTTTCTTTTAGAGCGAAAAGCTCTAGTCCTCCCATGCGGATACTGAAGGTCATCTGGCTCTTAGATTTGACCTCTAACGGGAGGCTCGCCGCATGTGCAAAATCGCGCGCGGCAGGTGCCTCGATCTGCACCTGCGTCGCCACAGCTTCGCGCTTGGCACTCACGTCCGCCGCGGCGCCGACCGCCGCCCTGGACGCTCGCTCTTTAACTAGAGGCACGTGATTTATCACGTGATTTCCTCTCATTGAAGCTTTATTTTTTGTTTTCTGACTGAAGTCTTAAAAAAATAAGGACGAACAAAAGCTAAACTGTGTTTAGGCGTACTTAACATAGCTTTCGCGTGTATATCCGGGCTCAGCTCAGTTGAGCCACAGCCACTTTTTTGTTTTATTTGGTTCTTAATTTGTGCCATCACTTTGCCTCGGTTAATTTTCTTCTCTTGTTTGTGCAGAATATTTGTGTATGCCTCTTATGCTAGGGCCAGACGAACGTCAATCCGATGAACAGTGGGAAGGGGCCCTACACAGCTCTAATTTTGAGGGACAGTTTAACCTGTTATCCCAAGCGAGAGCAACTGCGATGGCCATTATGGTGCTCAGATAAGGACTCTGGCCAAAACTGTATTTTCTCTGTTGGGCAGTGCGTCGTCCTGTCCACATTTCTGGTGTCCGTTTTATGTTGTGCCTTCTTATGCCTGAAACCAAGTACCAACTAGGCCAACTACAAGTTATAATCGTGTTTTCTCCTCCTTGTTGTTGTTAGGGGCTATTTATTAATAATATTAACAATGGAAGGAAAAGATGTGTCTAGCCACGGCATCTGCCATCGGAACCCGTAGCATCTGAACTGCGGCTGTTGGGAATAAAAGGACAGGGAGAGAGAAAGAAAGGGGAGAGTGATAGTAAGAAACGATAGGGGCAGGTTGGCCTATGTACAGATGCAGGAATACAATTGGTGGAGGAAGAAAAATTTTTATTGTACTCTTTTGCGTCTTCTTTCTTGTGTTTCGGGGCACCTTCGGAGATGTTCTCTCCTTGCTTGTATCCCCAGGAGTCTTCTCTGTCGAGCTCGTCCAATTTTATTCAGTGGTCGGTTGCCCTCAGGCCAGGGCTCCGCTGGCCACTGCCGCCCGCTGAGCTCAGTGTGCCGCACCCTGTTGATCTTCACAGCGGTCGCTGGACAGCAGAGTCTCCCACTGTTGCTCACTCAGGTTTTGTATTTTGGGGATCGCGTCTATATTTTGACAGGCCCATGTGATGTGATGTGTTGCGCTTTTCGTCGCACCAGGGACATTTGTCCGCGTACGTCGTAGGAGGCATTTTTTTGGGGTCAGATCCTGTCTGTAACTGTCTTCAAGTGACAGCTTCCTATCTCTTGAGAGATTTGTGCGGTGGGAGATATCGCATTCTTCTGCCTCCATAGTTTTCTAGTATGGCCGAGTATTCCTTGGCTGCTGGCGCGACTCCGTGGTCTCGTCGGATGTTCGGAAGGTAGTGAAAATCGGTTTCTGAGGAAAGGAAATGGAGCAGTATCTGTCTCACATCTCGGTTAACACCCGAACCGCGCCGTAAGGTAAGTGAGCAAGGTGGGAGTGAAAGAAGAAAGAGGTGCCGTAGTGGAGGGCTCCGGAATAATTTCTACCACTTGGGGATCTTTAACGTGCACTGGCATCGCACAGCACCCGGGCGCCTTTGCGTTTCGCCTCCATCGAAACGAAGCCGCCGTGGCCGATATATTAGAAGTTTTTAGCATACCAGAGGCGTATTACCGGATACCTCCTGCGCACGCGCAGTGAGGTAGGTGGGGCCAGGCGGGGACACTGCGTGTGCGCAGCCGGCCTCCGCTAATACGTCTCTGGTATGCTAAAAACGTCTGTTCTTCCTTTTACGCGGCAGAGCATGCAGCTCGTTCGGCCAAAAAGCTGTCGGCGTAGTCGGCACCACGTGTCGGAAATAATCGGGGGCTGCGTAAAAAAATCGTGTCATGTTAATTTCTGATCCTGGTTGTTGATGATTGATTGTTGTGTTAAAGGCGATGATGAGTTAATGAAGTCGTAATTAATTGATTAAGTAATTAATTAAAGGAATGAAAAACGAAACAATTGGAAAAATATAGCTCATCATCATCATCGTCAGCCTCACTACCCCCCGCTTCAGGGCAAAGGCCTATCCCTTGTCTCTCCAATTAACCGTGTGCTTTGCAGCTGCGCACACCGTATGCCTGCAACTTTTTGATCTCATCCGCCCACCTAACCATCTGCCGCCCCCTGCTACGCTTGTCTTCTCTTGGAATGCCCTCCATAACCCCTTGGGGACCAGCGATTATCTTGCCTTCGCATTAGATGCCCTGCCCAAGCCCATTTTTTGCTCTTGATTTCGACTAGGATGTCGTTTACCCGTGTTTGTTCCCTCACCCACTCTGCCCGCTTCCGGTCTCTTAACGTTACACCTATCATCTTTATTTTCATACCTCGCTGGGCTGTCGTTTGGTTCAGAGGTGTCAAATGCTCAGAATAAAAGGCCAGTGCTTGATGATGATAATTAAGAAAGTTCAGTATGTGTAATTCATCAATTAATTGAAACAAGTGAAAAACAAAATAAGTTCAAAGGTGTCAAACAGCTCTGAATGGATTTGTCCAACCGGCAAGACGTCGCGCCGAACGATAGTTGGCGTTCCGTAGGCTCGCTGGCAGCGCTGCAGCATGCGGCCGCGTTCCGGTTCTTAAAGGCGAAGCTTAAGTGGCCTCCAATATATGTGCATATGTTTTCTACTGCTACTACTTGGGCCACAATACTGGCATGTATTGTTCTGAAATAAATGTGCAGCTTGTATACACGTGTAGGCTATTTCTCGGTATCCTACAAGAAAAGTGACGAGAGCGGAGGAGCTGCAAGCTGTGCTGTACCCTACACACATAAGTACGCAGGGAGCAGGCATTCTTCAGTGCTATTCACAATTTATTACCGCTAAGCACATAGCAGGCTCACTGCGACTGAAAATGTGGCACTAAAATTAGAGTGGACATTCATTCTGGCGACCAGCCTGAAATGCGACAAGGGTCAGAGAGAGAAGAGTCCCTCGTCGAATTTCTCGCTGGTCGCCAGAATGAACTTGATCCAATAAATAGAGTGAACATTATGGAGGTCTTTCCCAGACAACAACTGCGTTCGCTGTTGGTTGGCAATTGATTAATGCAGCTGGAATAATCAAGTTGTCGAGATCATCGAGCGAAATTGCACCTTCTGAGATAACATAAATAAATAAATAAAATAGACAAGAAAGCAAAAATGTGAAAATAAGAGTAAAAACCGAATGAAAAATTACACCAAAAGCAAAGGAAACAAAATTTTAAGAAACAATAAAGCATAAAAGCTAGAAAAATGAAGAAGGGGGACACATAGAAAAGGGAAAAGCTTTCGCATTTCCGCTCTTAAGCAGACTTAAGTGCAATGCTTCCCTTCCCTCCCTGCGGCGCGGTTCCTTTATCTCGTGAGCAGCTTTGTTGTTGCTCTGGTCAGCTGACGGTCGTGCATGCATACCGTTGCAGGGTGCTGTCGACGGTGGTGGTGCAGGGAATCTACTGTGCCATGTACTGCTCGTACCCGCTGCCCGGAGGCTACGACCCCTGCCCCGTGCTGGCCCGCTTCAGACGCAAGAGACGCCGGCCCTCCCCTGCACGCTCCAGCTCGGCCGAGGTCATGGTGCGTCTCCCTCCTCGAACATACATACCGAAGGCTGAAGGTCCCGGTGCCGCCCTACCGTATAAGGAATCAAACTGGATTCCGTAAACAGCACCCCCCCCACCCCGGGGACCTCGGTGACCAGAACCGACAACCCTCGCCAGAGCAGTATTCTGTGTAGTACTTGGCCACCCATTTCACCAGCAGCTGCGCTACGCCACGGCCGCCCCGATGTGGTACTCGGGCCTGCGGCCGCGTCGGCGTGGCACACGCGCGAGAAGCAGTCCCGCTTGCGTCGCCAGCCGGTGTCTGGTTTGTGAGAGAAGTAGGCAGACCTGAGAGGTGCCATGAGCTCCGACTACTGTGCGAAGCAGAGGGTCACGGATTTATCATTTTCTCGAAAGGAGAAGGTCCCCAAGGCATGGCGTATGTAGGAGCTGTTCAGGAGAGCGAGCTGAACAAGTCCTGTTCAGCACATTTAGCCGGCTTGTCCCTGGTGAGCAGTGCATATCGGCAAATGGTAAATTTCCAAGGTCTGAAGTTCTGAAATGACTTTTATGCGCCGCTCAGCTTTGATGCACTCCCTTAAATTGCCAAGAAGAAGGCGATCGTATTTACCTTTATGCTGCGCTGTCAAGCTGTCTTTGCAGCGATTTCTGCCCGATGTAAGGTTGTAAGGGAGCAACTGTGCTACGTTTTACTGTTATCTTCACAAATCCACAATGTGCGTTTGATGCGCGTAGTCACACCTGATACCTCAAGCTGCCATACTATTGATAATGTTTTCTCCACTTCGTGAAAGGAGAAAGCGTGGCTATAAAACAGTGGAAATGCTGAATAATCCCTGACGTTTTGTTGCACATCTGTCTTTAAGCATACGCAATATTGCCATTACACCAACATGTCATTTATACCGGGATAACACCCAATTTTGCTCAGTATTGTCGAAAAAAGGCCGTCTAGTGTGTACCCATCAATAAACGTGTTCAGACACGTACTGACAGTATAGCGTGAGTTATATGTATACAGGGGTGCCCTGCAGCAAAGATTATATTACCCTGAATAAAAAAGTATTCAGTGCTGCAACAATTTGGTCAAAGTACAATTGCTGGTCACAAAATTAAAAACCAATAAACCTTAGTTTGGCCAACTCAAAACCTTCCCGATAGGCTTCTCCTTTTCTGATTTTGCACTCAACACAAGCATTTGTCACTGCTACATTTAGAAAAACTGCATGGATCGCTCATACTGCTCAGCTCTCCTGGTGACCCGCCGAGCACATCGTGAATATATTTTCGTGTTTACACGAGTGAGAAAAACTAGCGCATGGCCAGTTTTAAACAAGGACCATGACAAAAAAATAAAGGCAACAAAAGCAGTGCGACACGGCTATGGTTAATGCCTAGATGGATACAGCGAATATTAAAACGTAAAAATGAGGCGGCAAGAAACGTTCTGCTGACAAAATGAACGATAGTGACGGTAAAGCGCATTTGCGTCGTCACCTGCAAAATTAAAGAAAAAGTTTCAAGGTTCGAGCAAGAAGCGCAGCGTCGTCGCCGCGGTCACTCCACGCCATGCAGCAACTGAACACCATGCTGCGATTAGCACTACACCCATCGAAACTTCGTAGTCGCGCCCCTGTTTCGTTTAGCTCAACACAATAAATGAAACGGCGGAAAGCTGCAGCGACCGGGTGTAATGCCTAACAATGTGCAAAGTAAAATGGTCTGGCGTGCATACGACGCCACGACGAGGGCTAGCTACTTCCAGTAAACGTGGCATTCGGCGCAGTGGGCTTTGTGAAATCGGTCTATTACTCGTCGGCCCCCAGTCTCCAGCGGCTGCGGAGCAACTGAACAAGGCGGTGGTGAGATTTGTACCCAGCGGACGGCGTAGGAATCTCTGGCTGCGGACAGACTGCGATTGGAAACTGAACTTGGTCACGTTTATCACTGTAACCTTATTCAGTGAGGTAGTCTGCTCGTAGTAGCGTTGCCAGAGGAACTAATGAGTATTAAATGGGATGTCATATGGCTTAGTGAGGTTAAGAGGACAGAAGGCACATACGGGGCTAACGGGCACCTACTCTCAAAATTAAGCTTAATAAGAGAGAGTTCTTCCGTATGTGCACAATATATCTCATGGACTGAAGAATATGGGGAAGAAATTCGATGTGAATGTCCTCTCTTCCACGCCCTGCAAGCTGCCTCGTCTATGCCGTTTAAAGTACAAAAACAAAAAAAATAGAGATCACTGCGGCTACCTTCATTGGAAGAATACGAAAGCTTTGATGCCAACTCGGCGCTTGTCGCCTTTCAAATTTTGCGCCATGGTTGTTTTTTCGTTCACTTGATTGATTGGTTATCGATTAATTCTGATTATACCCTCGTTTCATCCCGGCAACCATTTCGGGTTTTCACATTTTCGCAATTAATTGACCTTTATTCACGATTAATTCGTAATTCGATTTTAATTCACCTTAATCCACCGTTAATTCATCTTGACTACCATTAAAGGGGCTGCGAAACACCGCGTGAACGGATGCCGGCTACACTTTAGATGAATTCTTTACGTCACGCAGATGCTGGCTCAAAAATAATTACAGGAATTGATGCATAGGAACGGGAGTTATTCAACGAAGAAATTTCAAAATACAAGCAAACAAAAAGCTGCCCTCAACTCGATTTTTCGCGCTACTTCCCATTCTCAGTTCACTCTCCCAATGACGACACGGGGGGGGGGGGGGGGTGGTACCAATCAAAACAGCCTATCTGAACCCGTCGCGGAAGTTTGCACACCATGGTTGCCTAATAGCTGTAACTCGTTTAAGCCAAGGCTGGTAGCGTCGTTTTCATGATTACAACAAGCACTTGAACGCCCGGTTGACCCAGCGATGCTTCATCGTCACGTCGATGGCGCAGAAGGGAACACGGATCAGTGACGTTCCCTTTCTTATGGATCCGAACGCGATCCGAACTGAATCCGAACTCGAGCGCGACATACTGCGACGGTGTGACGGCCTGCGCAAGATGCTAGATACATTTAGCATAGCGCGTACCGCTACCCCTTACCGCCTACCATGGCCCACCGCTAGGAACGCGCTTATTAGTCACGGCGAGCAAGGCGCGCGCGCTGTTGACGGGAACGTGGCGCTTCTGGCGCCGCCGCCCGGTGATCTTCCACATGCTGACGACACGCGTTGCTAAATGTTAAACGGATGGCTTTTTCCTTTGCATCCTTCCTTGGGACCGAAACGAACGCTCATAGAATGCAATGGCTTGATCGAATCGATGCCGCAAAGCCGCTCGCAGATACATAGAGAGTAGCTGCAAGTGTTGTGTGCTGAGTCGTAAGATGTTTACAGAGAGGCGCAAAGTACTTTAATGCAAAAAGTAGCCAGAGCCCCTGGTGGTGTAGTTTCGTTTTACTTGCTTTACAGTGCTTTTATCTAAGGCAAAAAAGTCGGCTTTGTTGATGTATTATAAAACGCAAAAACTTGACAAAATGAATGGGTTTCGCATCCATCGAAACGCAGCCGCCTTGTTCGGGTTCGAACTCGGCAACTCCGGATCAGTAGCAAAGCGCCCTAACCACTCAGCCACCGCGGTGCCTGCTTTATTTTGTTTTGTAATCATGTCATACAAGCTAGCTCCACATCGCTCACTCTTGGAACAAGCTAAAGGTGGTACTGGCTTCGCGTCTACATCTAGCCATGATGACCAGGTCATCAAAAGCTTCTGTGAAGACGTGGAATCGGCTATTAGTTCAGTAAAAATACTGTGCACTGTACTGATGGGCGCCTTCAGTGCCAAGATTGGAAAGAAGCAGGCTAAAGAACAGGAAGTAGGCGACTATGGCATCGGCTGTAGGAGCAGCGGGAAGAGGTTATTAGTAGAGTTCACAGGGAGAAATAACTTACGAATCATGAATGCCTACTTTCGCAGGAAAAAAGGAGAACAGACGACAGGAAAGAAGCGCATGGCAAAGATAGATATGGAAGCTGTAACGTGATGTGTGGCAACTACATGGTGGCAGGAACATGAATGCCTACTTTCGCAGGAAAAAAGGAGAACAGACGACAGGAAAGAAGCGCATGGCAAAGATAGATATGGAAGCTGTAACGTGATGTGTGGCAACTACATGGTGGCAGGAACATGAATGCCTACTTTCGCAGGAAAAAAGGAGAACAGACGACAGGAAAGAAGCGCATGGCAAAGATAGATATGGAAGCTGTAACGTGATGTGTGGCAACTACATGGTGGCAGGAACATGAATGCCTACTTTCGCAGGAAAAAAGGAGAACAGACGACAGGAAAGAAGCGCATGGCAAAGATAGATATGGAAGCTGTAACGTGATGTGTGGCAACTACATGGTGGCAGGAACATGAATGCCTACTTTCGCAGGAAAAAAGGAGAACAGACGACAGGAAAGAAGCGCATGGCAAAGATAGATATGGAAGCTGTAACGTGATGTGTGGCAACTACATGGTGGCAGGAACATGAATGCCTACTTTCGCAGGAAAAAAGGAGAACAGACGACAGGAAAGAAGCGCATGGCAAAGATAGATATGGAAGCTGTAACGTGATGTGTGGCAACTACATGGTGGCAGGAACATGAATGCCTACTTTCGCAGGAAAAAAGGAGAACAGACGACAGGAAAGAAGCGCATGGCAAAGATAGATATGGAAGCTGTAACGTGATGTGTGGCAACTACATGGTGGCAGGAACATGAACGCCTACTTTCGCAGGAAAAAAGGAGAACAGACGACAGGAAAGAAGCGCATGGCAAAGATAGATATGGAAGCTGTAACGTGATGTGTGGCAACTACATGGTGGCAGGAACATGAACGCCTACTTTCGCAGGAAAAAAGGAGAACAGACGACAGGAAAGAAGCGCATGGCAAAGATAGATATGGAAGCTGTAACGTGATGTGTGGCAACTACATGGTGGCAGGAACATGAACGCCTACTTTCGCAGGAAAAAAGGAGAACAGACGACAGGAAAGAATCGCATGGCAAAGATAGATATGGAAGCTGTAACGTGATGTGTGGCAACTACATGGTGGCAGGAACATGAACGCCTACTTTCGCAGGAAAAAAGGAGAACAGACGACAGGAAAGAAGCGCATGGCAAAGATAGATATGGAAGCTGTAACGTGATGTGTGGCAACTACATGGTGGCGGGAACATGAATGCCTACTTTCGCAGGAAAAAAGGAGAACAGACGACAGGAAAGAAGCGCATGGCAAAGATAGATATGGAAGCTGTAACGTGATGTGTGGCAACTTCATGGTGGCAGGAACATGAATGCCTACTTTCGCAGGAAAAAAGGAGAACAGACGACAGGAAAGAAGCGCATGGCAAAGATAGATATGGAAGCTGTAACGTGATGTGTGGCAACTACATGGTGGCAGGAACATGAACGCCTACTTTCGCAGGAAAAAAGGAGAACAGACGACAGGAAAGAAGCGCATGGCAAAGATAGATATGGAAGCTGTAACGTGATGTGTGGCAACTACATGGTGGCAGGAACATGAACGCCTACTTTCGCAGGAAAAAAGGAGAACAGACGACAGGAAAGAAGCGCATGGCAAAGATAGATATGGAAGCTGTAACGTGATGTGTGGCAACTACATGGTGGCGGGAACATGAATGCCTACTTTCGCAGGAAAAAAGGAGAACAGACGACAGGAAAGAAGCGCATGGCAAAGATAGATATGGAAGCTGTAACGTGATGTGTGGCAACTACATGGTGGCAGGAACATGAATGCCTACTTTCGCAGGAAAAAAGGAGAACAGACGACAGGAAAGAAGCGCATGGCAAAGATAGATATGGAAGCTGTAACGTGATGTGTGGCAACTACATGGTGGCAGGAACATGAATGCCTACTTTCGCAGGAAAAAAGGAGAACAGACGACAGGAAAGAAGCGCATGGCAAAGATAGATATGGAAGCTGTAACGTGATGTGTGGCAACTACATGGTGGCAGGAACAAGAAGCACCCGTAGGGTTTATTGGTACGCCTTTATATAGATGATGGGGCGGGGCACCGGTACGACATGATAAGGCAGTCAGTGCGCTGTAACGATAAGGCAGATAGTGCACGCCCGATACATCCCCTGAGGTGTAATGAAAACAAAGTTCAGGATACTTGATTAAATTCAGCATCCTAATGAAGTCGTTGCGGTGGCTTCACTGTACGAGCCGACCTTCTTGGGGCCGGTGTTGGCTCAGGAGGTGTTGACATGTGGCGCGCAGCACTTGCGGACGCTGCGCTGTTGACGGCGGGCTGTTGCTGGTGAGAGTGAGCATGGGATGGCGCTGTGGCAGCAGTCGTGATGTCTGGAGCAGTTGGGCCGGGGTCGACAGGTTCATGCTCGAGCGAATCACTATCGCCGTCACTAATGTCTGTTGCACACCTCTCACGGGTTTGCAGAAGATGTCTGTTGCGCCTAAAGACCCGACGATCCTCGGCTTGCACTTCGTAGGACCTGGGTGCAGTAGTGGCGACGACTATGCCTTTTTTGACCATGATTTATCCCCGAACCTCACGACTGATCCTTTAGCCAGAGGTGGTAGTGGCTTTCCGCTTTTTTTCTGAAGGTGCTTCTTCACGGCAGTTGTCGGCACAGCAGCAAAATCTGGAAGATTAGCTCTCAGGCATCTCCCTTGAAGAAGTTCCCCAGGTTACCGGCCGTCTTCCAGCGGCGTACAGCGGTAGGCCAGCAGACCTAGCCAGAAGTCTTCCCGTGAGCGTTCACTTTTTTTCAGGATACGCTTCACAGCTTCGACGCCCTTCTCTGCCAGTCCATTGGATTGTGGGTAGCGAGGACTGGATGTGATGTGAGCGAGTCGAAATTTCTTGCAAAGACTGCGAACTCGTGGCTTGCAAACTGGGGCCCATTATCGGTGCACACTTCGAGCGGTACGCCGTACCTCGCGAACATAGCACTCAGTGCCGTGATTGCCGTCCTTGTCGTAGTATCCGCAAGTTTCTCGACTTCTGGGAAGTTGGAAAGAGCATCAAACGCCACGATGTACGAACTTCCTCCAAAAGAAAAAATATCTACGCCAACTCGATACCACGCACATCCAGGGACTGGGCGCATCAGCAGTGGTTCTTGCGGTTGCTTGTATGCAAATTCGTGGCAAGTGGGGCAAGTCTGGATCAAAATCGTGATGTCACTGCTGAGACCGGGCCAAAAAACAAGACGACGAGCCCTTTCATTGCATTTCTGCAGTCCCAGATGCCCAGCATGAATTGCTGCTAAAATATCACGCCGCATGCTTTTTGGTATGACCACTTTCGTGCCTTTTAACAAAATACCATCTACGACAGAAAGCTCAGATGAAAATGGCATTAGTTCCCCTTCGATGCTCTCGCCAGTTAACAGGCAAGAGATGACCTCCTGCAGGTAGTCGTCCTGAGCGGTTGCATTTACCAGCTTTTGACGTGTTGCATCCGTGACCATGTAGCCCAGAACAGCAACTGCGTGTACTTTCACGTCGTCCGTGGCGCCAGTGCTGTCGTCCTGAGCAACCAGAGACGATCGTGACAGCATGTCTGCCAAGATGAGGTGCTTTCCCAGGACATACTGCAATACAAAGTCGTACTTGAGAAGTTTTAAAAAGAACCTTTGGAGACGGGGAGGCATGTCACATATTCCTTTTGCAGCTATGGACAAGAGAGGTTTGTGGTCTGTCTCGATGATAATCTTTTGTCTGTAAACAAACTGATAAAACTTATCGCAGCCAAATGAAATGCTGAGCGCCTCTTTTTCAATTTGTGCATAACGCTGCTCAGTTTGCGTTAGCACACGAGATGCATATGCCACGGGCCACAATTGGCCGTTGTGACACTGCAACAGCGCTGCACCTATGCAGTCTTTTGAAGCATCACAAGTGATCTTCGATTCTTTTCGGGGACCAAAAATGGCTAGCACGGGCGTCGTGCTTAGAATCTGCACGACACTTTTCCACTCCTTCATGTGGTTTTCAGTCCACTCGAACTCGAAATGCGGTTTGATAAGCGCTCGAAGTGACGCAGTTCGCTCGGAGAGGCACGGAACGTATTTACCAAAATAGTTCAGCACACCGAGCATGCGTTGAACATCGAATTTTGTCTTGGGCACGGGCGTCTGCAGCAAACTTTTAGCAAGATTCGGGTTTGGCGAGATGCCCCTGTGTGTGATGATATCACCTAGAAACTGCACTTCAGTGACGCCAAACTTGCATTTTTCTGCATTGAACGTTAGTCCAGCTTTCCCAGCAGCTTTCATGACTGCTTTTAGTCTTTGATCATGTTGTTTTTTGGTTACGCCCCAGACCAAAATATCGTCGATGTACACATGTACACCTGGAAGGCCATCGAAGATTTCGCTCATTTGTTGTTGAAACACTTCGGGAGCCGATGAAATGCCGAACGGCAATCGGAGATAACGATATCTTCCAAAGGTTGAGCAAAAGTGCATATTTTGGACGTCTTCTCGTCAAGTGGTATCTGGTGAAAGCCAGAATTAGCGTCCAAACAGCTAAAATTGGCTGCGCCGGCCAATTCTTCTTCCATGTCTTCAAGCTTTGGGAGCTGGTAATGCTGCCTTTTTACGTGCTCGTTTAATTTTCTTAGGTCCATGCAAACCCTAAGTTTGCCATCCTTTTTCTTGACCAAGACCAAGGGGTTTACCCAGTCTGTGGGACCATCCTCTTTCACGATGATACCCGCACGCTCCATTCTTTGCAGCTCTTCCCGAAGTGGCTGTCGCAGGGACAGTGTAACCCGCCGGGCTGGTTGGGCGACTGGCACCGCAGACGGTTGCATGACCATGCTGTAGGGTCGCTTCAGGCAGCCTAACCCCTGGAAGACGTGTCTGAAATTCTTAATTGCTTCGTACTCCGAAGCACTTACAGTGGCCACCGTGCGCTGGACAAGTCCTAAGGCTTCGTTTGCATCCAGTCCAAGAATGGCATGACGGTCATTCTTTACGACGAAGAGCTTCACGGTAGTGGAAGCGTTACCAATAGTTACTTCCTGTGTCGTCGTCCCGAAGTGAGTTATAACGCCTCCGGTGTAAGCTTGCAGCACCGCACTTGTAGGCTGTAACCTTTCAGTCTTGCGAAGCTTGCGGTACACAGAGAACGGTAGCAGGCATGCCTGCGACCCGGTGTCTACTTTGAAAAAAAATATTTCTTTCAGCAACTTTAGCTTCGACTACCCAGTCTTTGGTGCTTGCTTTGCAAGTTCCAACTTCTAGAATGTCAAAGTCATCGCCACTGCTGTCTTTGCTCAATTGACCAACTTTAGACGTTCCTTGACAGCACAACGCGAAGTGGTGCAGCTTGCGACATTCATTACACCTTTTCCCATAGGCTGGGCACTGTCTGGGCCTGTGCCGTCGATTGCACTTTTTGCAGCGGTACTGCTTATTGCACTCATGACTACTTTTGCTTCGCGATGGTGGCGCGTGCCTTGTAACAGCATCGACGCGGTCGTCCGCAGCTTTCCAGACCACGTTTCGTTGAGCCAGACATTCTGCCACCTTGCACAGTTCTTCAGCTTTCTGCAATGTTAAAGACTTTTCTCGAAGCATGTTCTCGCGTAGCTTTGAGTCATTCGTGCCAAAGACGATCTGATCCCTGATCAATGAATCTCGCTGTTCTCCGAAATTGAATTGCGCGGCTTGATTTTTAAGGTCACGAGCGAACTTCTCATATGGTTCTCCCTCTACCTGCTTCCTTGAGCGAAACACATAACGTTCGTGAACTTCATTGCTCACCTCGGCACAGTAGGACTCGAAATTCCCCACGAGCGTTGCGTAGTCGTCCTTGCTTTCTGCGGCTTCGAACTTGAACGTGTTGAACACGTCGAGCGCTTCATCGCCGGCTATGCTTAGCAGGAGCGCGGCTTTTGCAGCTTCGCTTCGAGGTTGCTCCTTCGTTGTGGTTGCCTGCAGGAACAGGTCGAACTTCTGCTTGAAGCGTCTCCAATTTTCAGAGAGGTTGCCGGTCATTCGCATGGGTGGCGGCGCCTTCAGAAGTTCCATCGTTGTCGGTCGATCCCACTTCTGACACCATGTAACGTGATGTGTGTCGAACTAAGGAACGGAGGCAACTACATGGTGGCAGGAACAAGAAGCACCCGTAGGGTTTATTGGTACGCCTTTATATAGATGATGGGGCGGGGCACCGGCACGACATGATAAGGCAGTCAGTGCGCTGTAACGATAAGGCAGATAGTGCACGCCCGATACAGCAGCTGAAAAACTTACTCGCCCAGCATACTGTGTTGTGGAACAGCGCACTGTTGTTTGATTTGTGTGTGTTCCTTCTGTCCCGTCTTTAGCGCTGTAGATATGGAAGTTAAAAACCAACTCGCCCGGCATACTGTGTTGTGGAAGATAGCCGAATGTGCTGCAATAGGAAGTCCGCCAGGAAGGCAACAGTCCGTATGTAGGCGCTAAAATGTTTAACGCCTGGAGCATCCGGGCCATCCCACTCGAAGCATAAAGTCTTCAGCCAGTCGTTCAGCAGCCCTAACTGTTGCCAGCACTTGGAATTGAGGGACCTACAAAAAACTTTTCCACCCAAAAGTTGAGGCACCAACCATCATGGACACATCCGAGGGCAACAGATCTTTCGAAGATAGCAGGCATAGGACCTTGCTCTACACCTCGCAGAAGCCAAGAGCGCAGAACGCATTGCTCACCGAGAGGCTGTGTAGACATGAAAGAGCCCAAAGGGAGTGAAATAATTCAGCACTGTAGAACGTCCGGCCAGTTGGCACTTGCTCAAACATTTCAGCGGGCGTTAAACTTTTCAGCGCCTATACAGACTGACTGTTGCCTCCCTAGCCGACTTCTTGTGGCAGCGCATTCGGCTGTTGCACGTACACTTCCTGCTCTTTGGTTTTTGAAAGAACGTGTTCATAATCCATAAATTATTTCTCTCCGCGAACTCTACTAAATGCCCCCCACCCTCCCTGCTATTCCTGAAGCATATGCTATAGTCGCCTACCGCCTCGTCGCCAGACTGCTTTTTTTCCCACCTTCCAATTCAAGTCGCCCATCAGTACAGTGTACTGTAATTTTACTGTGTTCATTACCGATTCCATGCCTTCAGAAGTTTCCAACAATCTGCTCATCATGGCTGGATATAGGCGCGTAGGCCTGCACCACCTTCAGCAGCACTCTACGTTGCTAGCTATATCTTATTTTACGAGGAATCCCACACCTAGTTGCCGTCTCTCCGCTAATCCACGGTAACGCAGTATGTGCCCACCCTTTTTACTGTATATGCCTCACCATTTCTCCTAGCTTCACTAAGCCCATGACATCCTATGCCCGCTAGTTCTTCCAACAGCACTGCAAGGTTAGCGTCACTGGATAAGGTCCTAGCCCTAAACGTTGCCAGGTTCGGTTTCCAATGGCGGCCTGTCCGGAGCCAGAGATTTCGTAGCGAAAGCTACACTAGGCTAGTCACCATGCATGGCAACCAGCTGCGCCGAGTACAGTACATCTTTATTTCCAGAAGACAACTGGATGGTCTCTTGGGCTAAAAGCTACACAAAAGCTTGACGAGGCCCAAGAGACCATTACAAGGCAGCAGCGTAAAGAATAGAAACATAATAGATGAATAGTACATAGGTAGACAGTAATAGGGAAATAATAAAACAGTTACTGTGACAGGTAATAATGATGTCAATCACATAAAGCTACCAGTAATGAACTGAAACCAAAATAAAACAACTGAAAAGCACATACGCGGAAACAACAAACAAAAATTAACGGATCACAACTGCACAAAACAGGAATGTAATTGTTTTTTGTTCAAGCCCACTGTGTGTCTATATTTGTTTAGTATTGTAGGGAGGTTGTGGGTAAGTGACTGATATTTATAAAATGTACGAAAATGAGGAACTGCCCACGCATCAACATTTCTTGTTTGCACGCTAATATTTCGTCGCTCTAAGGATGCCAAGGACTTTAGAAGGTTAGTAACTTCAGGGGAGGAAAAGTAGATTGACTGTAATAGGCGAAATTCATACAACTTGTCTACACTTATGATATTGAATGATTCAAATGCACCCTTTGTAGTTTGCATGGGCTCAATATTTGCTATGTAACGAATGATTCTTTTCTGTAAAACCAGGAGTTTATTTAAATTGGTTTTTGTGGTTGTGCACCAAACTAGACTGCAGTATCTTAAATGAGAGTTAAACAAAGCATGATATACTTGAAGTTTTATCTTGGGTGGAAGTACAGTACGACAGCGCGATATAACTCCTGTAATCGAGGAAAGTTTTTTACGAAGGTGATCAATGTGAGCATCCCAGGTTAGATGTGAGGAAAAATGTACACCTAATATTTTATGGTTGTCAACGATTTCAATTTCTTGGTGCTCATAGGTTATAGTGTGATTTATTTCAACTAATTTGTTTTTAGCGCGGAATATAATAGCTTTAGTTTTAGTGCAATTGATTTGAAGTCTGTTTAACTTGGACCATGTGGATAGCTTAGCTAAAAATTCATTACATTGCATGATTAAACCATCAGCATTTGGGCCAGAAATAAGAATAGTACTATCATCAGCATATATCACTAGTTTTACTGTATTATCAATATTCACCAAGTCATTAACGTATGTATTGAACAACAGCGGACCTAACACACTTCCCTGGGGTACGCCACTCTTTATTGGAAAAAGGGATGAGCTGCAGTTTTTGACAAACACTCTCTGAAACCTGTTGCTGAGGTAGCATTTCAGCAAAGCTAGACACGTGCCGCGGATCCCGTAAGCTTGTATTTTGGATAGAAGAATGTTATGGTCCAGACAGTCAAAAGCCTTGCTGAAATCTATAAAAACAGCCAACGAGAACAAATTACTTTCTATGTTTCGTAAAATATTTTCTTTTAATGTTAGTAAAGCAGTTTCCGTCGATCTGTCCTTCCTAAAACCGAACTGTGCATTTGTTATTATGTTTTCTTTGTTAAAGAAGTTAGTTATACGAGCAAAAATGATTTTTTCTAGTGCCTTAGAAAATACAGGGAGGACTGAAATTGGGCGATAGTTTGTTGCCAAGTTTGGGTCGCCGCCCTTGAAGATTACAGAAACCCTGGCACATTTCATTTTTTCAGGAAAGACGCCCGAATCCAGTATTAAATTAAATATGTAAGCAAGTGCGGATGTAAGTAAGGTCAATACATACTTTATCGGCATGATTTGAATGTTTTCAATATCAAGCGCCTTACTGTTTCGGAGCAACATGAAAGTGTTATAAATCTCCTGCTCATCAGTAGGCTGAAGGTATATTGTTTTCATTGTACTAGTGGAGATTCCATTTGTATCTGGAGGATAGTCACAAGGATTTGCAATACTCACAAAATGATTGTTAAGGTAATCCGCAAGCGCTTTACCGCTCAATTCACCACCTTCATGTGTTAAAACATCCGGAAGGGAACTTTTACTTTTACGACCCAAAACAGTGTTTATTGCTTTCCATGCAGCATCCGGGCGTTGTCGAGCGCAGTCTGCAAATAACTGCTCATAGTATAAAGATTTGGCTCTCCGAAGCTCAGCGTTTAGCTTATTCCGCAATATTTTAAACTCCTTTAGAGTTTCTTTTGAACGTGCACGCAAGAAAGAATGAAAGTGACGATTTTTATTTTTGATCATTTGTAAGTGTTCTCGAGTGACCCATGGTTTCTTAATCTTTTTTGTTGGCACGATAGTTTGCAAAGAGAAATGTTTAGCA
This sequence comes from Amblyomma americanum, assembly GCF_052857255.1. NCBI lineage: Eukaryota > Metazoa > Arthropoda > Arachnida > Ixodida > Ixodidae > Amblyomma > Amblyomma americanum. The sequence continues at coordinate 133,950,324 of NC_135507.1, forward strand.
TAGATGCACACAAAACGATTTATGAATTCGTTATACGCGTCATTCGCATCCACATTTTTTAGCACGGCAGACCAATCTTGGTTCATGATTTCATTCTTGAACGAGATTAGCTTTCCTTCGGTAATGCGCTGAACAAAAAATGTTTCCCTTTTCACATTCCTGTCCAGTGAATCAATGCGATATGTTAAGAAAGTAGGACAGTGATCACTAACGTCGCAGGCAACTGTGCCTGCATTGTAAATTTCAGTGTCAAGATTCGTAACAATGAGATCTAGCATGGATTATGTAGAACATGTAATTCGAGTTGGTGTTTTAATCACATTTATGAAACCAGATGAAACCAGTTTTGTGCTAAAGTCACGAACACAGTTATTTTCCGCTAACCTGTTTATGTTAAAATCACCACCACTGATGAGCCTAAGGTTGTTTTTACAAATAAATTCCAAGAAGTCCTCATAAAATTCTAAGAAGCGTGCAACATTCCCAGTTGGTGGACGATACAAGACAGAAATTATTTCTTGTTTATTTTTCAGCGTTAAGATTTCATAATCCACAGTGGTCTTACTGAATTCCGGCAAAATTTCACACTTCTTGTGCTTTGCAACTAGAATTGCGACGCCACCACCCCTGCTGTTTTTACGATTAAGAAAGAAGTTATTGTAACCATCTAGTTCCAACATTTTGCTGCTGTTTGTATACCAAGTTTCCGACAGCATTAGGACAGAAAATTGAGAGCAAAATTGCTGTAATAAAAGGACAATGTCATCTTCTTTACGGTTCACTGAACGTGCATTGATATGCATAACTGATTCGCATGATAAATAATCAAACTTCACATCAGGTGGCAGAGTAAGCTCCTGATAATCCATCTTTCAATGCTTGAAAACACGAAGCAGATAGCCAGATGAGCACGATGTCGGCAATCACACGTTATCGGCATCACGAGCTGTGTTGCCCGCTTCAGTAGAAAAAATCTTGTCGACAACGTCCTCACCTGTCACATGCACAGTGGGCGTGTTATCTGCCTGCTTGGCAAAGATTTTCCCGTTGTAGGACCACACCGATTTCCAGTTACACTCATATTTTTTTTTTCACAGCCATTGCAAGTAGTTTCTTCAATGCGGGACAGAGGTGCTCATTAAAATATATTGCATCTGATTTGTCTAGGCCGATGTCTTTGCTTGTAAGCCGTGTTTTTTTCGCCTTCGTCAGGACAATGTCTCGCTTCCTGCGGGATTTGAATTGGACGAGGATGTGCGATTTCCCAGCAGTTCGTGTCGGCACGCGATGGCAGACTTCAATGTCAGCTTCTTCTATCGGTTCTGAGATGGTGTTGCCAATTTTAGAGAGGATGTCACTCAGAGATTCGCCTTCAGTCTCTGCTATTCCTTGTATTTCAATGTTACACTTCCTTGAATATTGTTCAGCATGAGTAAGCCTGCTTTCTGCATTTTGCAATTTACTTTCGAGAGATGCGCATCTGGCAGACAGCGCCTCATTATTAGTTGATAGTTACACGTTTTTGGAAACTTCATCATCCGGTTGTTTTTTGATGTCCTCTATGGTCCCATGCGCGAACTCAAGGCTCTCGGTCAAGCTTTTTTGCTCGGTTTTTAGCTCACGAATTTCGTTTCGCAAATCTCTTTCCATAGCCTCTCGAAAGGCCTTCAGTTCAAGTTTTACTTCGTCTTTAAGTTTAACTAATTCAGCCCTCATTTCTTCCTTCAGCTTATTTAACTCTTTAGACATTTGAAAGCAAGCAGCCTTTCGGGTGCAACAAGATAATAAAGCACTGCAGCTTGAGACAACACACAAGCACAAGTCCAAAATCAGGCAGCAGCGACGACACACAATACAGAAGATAAGTAAAGGAATCGATACGGCGATAACACTAACCTGTGACAAGAGCGTACAACTGTTAACACAGTGCGCACGGGGCACGTCGCTGCTGCCAAGTGAGGCTAGCTGCGCTGATGTGGCTCCTTTTGTAGCTCCTGGCACTGGCGTAGGGCAGCGCAGTAGTTCTGCGCAGCTGACGGTCACGCCTCCTGGTACAACTTGCGGAAAATCCGGCGTAACAATCTGAAGTCCGGCGTGGAGAGCTGGCTTGGTCCGGTGCGGGCGCTGAGTGCAGCCAAGCGGTTTGTGCCTGTGACAAGAGCGTACAACTGTTAACACAGTGCGCACGGGGCACGTCGCTGCTGCCAAGTCAAGTCGCCAAGTCGCCGCGCGCCGGCGCCTCGCCGTCTCCGCACAGCGCCGCGCGTGACGTCATCACTTAGCTATGCGCCTCACTGCGCATGCGCTATGCTCCTAGCGGCTGCGCCGTGGCGCAGGATATAAGCCACGGAGCGACCGCTCGCTTGGCAATGAATTGGCAATGAATGGCAAATGGCAATGAAAGAAGACGCGGCTGGTGGAAGGTAAGACGCTTGGCGAGACGTTCTTCATGTACGTCGGGCGTCTCCGACACGCGCTCACCTCTCCGCGCTTCATGCTTACGTAGGCGGGCTGCCTCACGCCAGGCAATGACTTTAGGGTCGGTAGAATCGGTTTCCCATAGGCTCTGAAGATGCCGCCTGCTATACACGCGGCCACCAACCGTGTCTTCTTCCAATGCGCTTTTTCCCAAGGCTAGCGGCCACTCCGCGGCTTATATCCTCTGCCGCGGCGCAGCCGCTAAGAGCATAGCGCATGCGCCCTTCCTTTCCTCAAAATCATCGGCGCCTAGAACGTTGCCAACGCCAACGCCAATGAACACAGTGAACGCCGACAGTTCTCGCTTTGTATGTCCTGGATTAGGGGAGGTAATCCACATTCATTATGTTTTTAACACCCTCCGCTGTGTCACAGGTCTGTCCGCCGCCGTGGTCAGTTGTTCCGCGGCCGCTGGGGACTGATCAGGACCGAGGGTTAATTGGTTTGTTTACAGGAGTGCACTCATGTGACACTTGTTGCTGGGATAGTCGAGAAGGGTTGTCTGGCGGGCTAGTTGGAGCTTCTCCTTCATGATTAAAGTGTGCGAAAGAAACAGGGACAAAGACAAGAAACACGTACACACACAGAGCGCAGACTTCCATCTTTTATTCGAAAAACGCTGCGAGCATTCTTTTTATACGCACCAAACCACCACATGACACAGACAGGATCCAACACAGCAGATAAGTTTAACAGTTGAGTAGAGCCAATCTGCAGAACCAATCAAAAAACCCTAAATATGTGCTTGCTTAAACACCCTTGATAACTAGACAAAAGTAGAGGAAGGTAAAAAAAAACGTGACGGTGAAAGTGAAAGTTTAAAGAGAACGAAATATGGCCGAACCATGTATTACGAGCGAAAACTTACTAAGCGAAAGGGATGACACGTGGAACCAACAGTAACAACAAGTAACAAGAGTAAATGTGCAGGGTTAAAAAGGACAGTTTAAAGCATTACTTTCTAAAAACGAGATTTCTTTATCCGAAAGCAGAATGAACGGTGTGCTGACACAATGGTTCGCATTCTTTGCGATTAAGAAGGCCTAAATTACTTCCCTTTTTGTTTTGGTTCTAGCGGTAGCGAGGAACTTTGTGCTTTCGAGAAACTGGTGGCAATCACTTTTTTGCACTTACAATGTAAAGCTAAATTTCCTCCTGAGCTGGTAGACAGATTGCGGACGTGTTCAGCCGCCCTCTCATTGAAACATTGTCCCGTTTGGCCGATGTACATCTTTCCACAAGATAATGGAACCTGATAGATAACTTCTCTGGCACATCCTGTGTACTCAAGGCTGTGGTTTAAGGCGCATCTTTGCTGTCTATCATCTCAGTTCAAGATAGCATACACTTTAGCAGGCTTACGCGGCGCCGCAAACATGAGTTGGACGCCGTATACGCCTGCAACTTTCTTTAAATTGTGTGACACTCGGTGGACGTACGGCATGACACATTCAGGTTTTCGTTCTTCGTTCGTTTGGCGGTTCGTATTCTTCTTGCTCTGTAGCAAGCTTTCGCAAACACAGGCTATCAGTTGCCGCGGATACCCAGCAGCGTACAATATCTCAGTCTGACGGTTAAGACTTAAACTCATTTTGTGCTCACATGACTTTTCTAGGGCAGAACGGCAGACAAGGTGAACGATCGATCTTCTTACCAAATTTGAATGTGCACATTCATAGGGCAGAAATTGTTTTGTTCATTCTGGGGTTGTAGGACCAATCGCACCCCAGAAATCTGCCAAGACATCCAACAGATATGACATGACATGTTTTGTGAAATGAACATTTATTTTGCTCAACATAAACAGAGAAACAAACCGACACAGTTGCCGTCGCCATTTGGTGCATCAGTAGGCTGCTTCCTGGGCGTCCATTGTTAATGCAACATGGCTCACAGCAGTGGTTGTCGTCAGCTGAACAATGTCAATTACGAGCAGGTGTCACTCTCATGAACGTTGCGCAAAAATACTCTGCGAACAGGCGAAATTGCGAACAAAGACAACATGATTTTACCTCGCACGGCGAAAAACTTTAGGCGTTCACTTTCCAGAGGGTTGCTGATGTAGTCGGCAACCCATCACGAATTATCAGTACACCATATGCAGTTATCGCCCAGTATATCCAGTTTCAGTCAATATTCTGCTTTACAACGCTCCTGTTCTAATATTTTAAACTATTGTTGATTAGTGTCGGTGACTGCAACTGAAGAATACATCAAAAAGTTATTAATGCTCCAAAAAAAGTTATTAAACTAGTTACTAAAGCCTCGCGCACACAGGACCATTATTTAGGCCGTTCAGAAAGGTTAAAATAACATCTTTGTACAGCTATAGGCTCTCCGTACTCTATAAGGAAGGTATCATAAAATAGGACAGCTAACACTACCAGCGGCGCTTCAAGTATACGTGACGTAATCACGAACATTGTCTCGTTACTGACTGCCGTATGAACTATGGCAACCAAATGCTTCGTTTCAGGCTTCGTACCTTACTGAACAAGTGCTGATCCAATAGCGGGGAAAATGTTTCACTCGTTTCCTTCCAAGCAATCCGCGAAAAGTTTCTATGAACGTTTCTATGAAAAGCTTCTTTTCTAAGAAGCTTTTTCTGGCTGCTCATTTCCTTGTACCGAGAGAAAATAAACTCATTATTGTTATTGATTCACCACGTACAAGACGACATCTCACAGTGATTTACAAGTATTGCCCCCCTTCCTCGACGTTTTGAGCTGTCTCCTAACAGCGGTAAGTCCCATTCCACGACCAACTGTGAGTTTCGTTCGACAAACGTCTGACAGCAGTACGGGCTCCCAACCAGTCGCTCATAGTATGTTAGGAGCACCGAGAACAAATGCGCGAGCTCAGTGCGTGATGCCTTCAGAAGCGCAGAAGAAAACTTTCGATGTTCCTGCCACTGGCTTTCAAGCATCTAAAAAGTCCTACGGGTGTAGTTTTTCCCCCCTGGTCGTTTTGAAAAGCAGCACCGTACCGCGTGGTCACTACGCTGGTGCAATGCGCGTTTTTTTCACTAAGGCAGATGAAGACTTCGAAGAACAAGTTTCTATTCTTTCAGCTTTTCATGTCTTACTTTTCTCCCCGGAAGTCTTGAAAACTACTCTGCTTACTAACAACGCGAGAACGCTCATTTTCTTCACGTTTGTCCATTTTCTTCGAGTTGACCATGTATTTTACCCGACCGTCAATAAGTATCACTTGAAAGATGCGTATTGTTGAGGGTCACAAAAAACTCGGCGTCACCATTTTATTTATTTATTTATTTATTTCAAAATACTGCAGCCAGCAGAGCTGCCCAGGCAGGAGAAGGTTACAAAGGGTAAGCTTGCAAAGAACGCTCAAAGGTATTAATGTTAGTACATTCAACAACCGAAGCAGGCAGGCGATTCCATTGTTCGATTGTGCATGGGAAAAAAGATTTTTGGAACGGATGTGCCAACATTCACGCGGCAGCAGTGGACGACAGCGCAGACACGTCGTAACAATTTCCACAATTATTCGCAGAAAGCCGCTGAGACCCCACAGAAGCCGAAGGGTTATCATCTGTGCAGCACGCTAACACTGGAAGCAGCTCAGATCTTCATATCCGGTCGTCGTCTACTGATCTGCGCATCGATGCTGGCAGACGAGCCACGTGAGCGCAAATTGGCTACAAAAGGACGGATGCTACGGATGTGCCAACATTCACGCGGCAGCAGTGGACGACAGCGCAGACACGTCGTAACAATTTCCACAATTATTCGCAGAAAGCCGCTGAGACCCCACAGAAGCCGAAGGGTTATCATCTGTGCAGCACGCTAACACTGGAAGCAGCTCAGATCTTCATATCCGGTCGTCGTCTACCGATCTGCGCATCGATGCTGGCAGACGAGCCACGTGAGCGCAAATTGGCTACAAAAGGACGGATGCTACGGATGTGCCAACATTCACGCGGCAGCAGTGGACGACAGCGCAGACACGTCGTAACAATTTCCACAATTATTCGCAGAAAGCCGCTGAGACCCCGCAGAAACCGAAGGGTTATCATCTGTGCAGCACGCTAACACTGGAAGCAGCTCAGATCTTCATATCCGGTCGTCGTCTACCGATCTGTGCATCGATGCTGGCAGACGAGCCACGTGAGCGCAAATTCGCTACAAAAGGACGGATGCTACGGATGTGCCAACATTCACGCGGCAGCAGTGGACGACAGCGCAGACACGTCGTAACAATTTCCACAATTATTCGCAGAAAGCCGCTGAGACCCCACAGAAGCCGAAGGGTTACCATCTGTGCAGCACGCTAACACTGGAAGCAGCTCAGATCTTCATATCCGGTCGTCGTCTACCGATCTGCGCATCGATGCTGGCAGACGAGCCACGTGAGCGCAAATTGGCTACAAAAGGACGGACGCTACGGATGTGCCAACATTCACGCGGCAGCAGTGGACGGCAGCGCAGACACGTCGTAACAATTTTGAATTGAATTTATTTCTCCAGTACAACTGGAAGGATTTCCAGGCAAAAAGCTGCTTTTGCAACTTGACTGGGCCCGGAAAACCTTTACATAGCAGTGTCTTCGACATACCAGCTGATGGAAATGAACATAAGAAAGATACAACAAAGGAGAACAAATATACACACTGTCAAATACAAACAATGAATACACTTTTACATGCAATTGTATGGTTAAAACTGCAACTTCTAGGCTCATCTAGTGCAAAAATAATACGTAATTAAGAAATGTACATGTAATAGAATCTCAAAGACGCACTTAATGTTCACTTATAAACATTTTGAACCTATATACACACATGAAAAGCAGAATACACACATCAAATTGTATGAAATAATCAAAATATTAGATAAATGCACAAAATTGTCTCTGTACATCACAGGCCACCTAGAGAATCAGAAGTAACTTATCTTTAACATATAACATATAAAAAAAAATAGTTCACAACTCTACGAAATACCGTCGCAATTCTTTGAACCTGAAATTTGTAGTATGTTTATATTTGTTAAGTACATGCGGAAGATTGTGTTGCAATGTTTGGAGTTTATAATTAGTTCTAAAATGGGGAACAAACCAAGCGTCCGTGCTGCGGGTATGAGCAGAAGAATGTTTAATTTTTAGGGACGCTGTTTAAGTTATAAAGGCCTTGTAAGAACTGTTAGAGAAAGAAAACAAACGTAGCATCCGGAAATCATACATATGGTCAATGCGGGCAATGCGATACAATGGAAACAAAAGGTTTGTTGGGAATAAGCAGTGTACGTTTGCGATGTGACGAAGGGTTTTCTTTTGGAGGCGCAGAATCTTCGCGATATTTGTTTTCGTAGTGGTTGCCCATATTAAGCTACAGTAATTAATATGAGATTCGAAGAGTGCATAATAAATTTGTCGCTTAACGTTTGTGGGCAGCAGCGTTCGGCATCGTGACAGTGCTCCTGCTGTCGCAGCGAGCTTTTTACAGATGTTTTTCACCTGCGTATCCCAGCTGAGGTTAGACGAGAAAACAGCTGCCAGAATTTTGTGCTCATGCACAATTTCAATTTATTTATCAGCATATCTAATTGCGTGTTGAATGTGAAGTGGTTTATTTTTTGCCCGGAAGATAATTGGTTTTGTTTTTGCTGCATTAATATTTATCTTGTTGCGCTGCGACCAGAGCAAGAGCTTGTCAAGCATATCATTGCATTTTAGTACTAATTTGTGTACACTTGAACCAGAAAATAAAACTGTGCTGTCATCTGCATATATTATGAACTTCTCTGTTTGGTCTAGTGTAACAATATCATTTATATATAAATTAAATAATAAAAGCCCCAAAACACTTCCTTGTGGCACACCATGTGTAACAGTTAAGAAATTTGACTTTTCCCTGTCGATGCATACGCACTGAGTTCTGCCACTCAAATATGACCGAAACAGTTCTAGTGGTATGCCCCGAATTCCGTAGAGTGAAAGTTTATGCAGCAGTATATCGTGATTAAGACAATCAAAGGCCTTCGTGAAGTCAATAAATAAACCTATGGTAAAATTATTATTTTCTATATTTCGTAGTATATTTTCTTTCAGAGTCAATAAGGCTGTCTCTGTTGATCTATTTTTCCGAAATCCATGTTGGGCATTGCTTAGCACATTATGCTTCTCTAGAAAAAGAATTAACCGATCATAAATTAGGTTCTCTAGCCCCTTTGAAAATATTGGGAGAACAGATATTTGTCTGTAATTTGAAACCAATTTTTTATCGCCCCCCTTATGAACTGCAGTTAATCTAGCTTTCTTCATGGCAACTGGAAATACACCCGTTTCAAGGACCAAGTTATAGATATGAGTTAGAACAGGAAGAATATCCTCCAAAACATATTTAACAGGCTTTACTTGCATATTATCTACATCTAATGCTGTACTGTTATTCAAATGAATAAATGTTCTGTAGATTTCTGATTCATTGGTTGGCTGCAAAAACATACTTTCGGGAACGCTTTGAATAGCCATATCCAAACTTAATGGGTTATTGTCCCTTGGTATAGATTTAATGAAATGTTCATTAAAATGTTCCGCGAGTGCCTTTCCATTCAATTCGGAGTTGTTAAAAGTAATTCTGTTTGGCTCTGTGTTTTTCTTTCCGCGACCTAAGACCTTATTTACTACTTTCCAAACGATATTTGGGCTCTTTCGCGCGATATCAGAGAATAATTCTTGGAAGTACACCTTCTTGGCCCGCCTTAATTCAGCATTCAGCCTGTTTCTGGCTGCTTTAAAACCATCTAGATCGGCAGGCGAGCGCGTGCGCAGAAAGACATGATAAAGAGTATTCTTCTTTGTGATCATGCCTAGATGAGCCCTTGTGACCCACGGTTTCCTTATCTTTCTTGGTTTCTTAAAGCTCCTAAATGGGAAGTGTCTTATGTATATCTGCATGAAGATTTGAATGAATGCAGTATAGGCATAACTTGCATCTTTAATGCGAAATATGAACGATCAATCATAAACGGCGACATCATGTTTAAATGACTGCAATGCGAGGTCTCTTATGTACTGCAATGTAATCGGGCAAGAAGCATCAGTTTTAGCTCTTGTTTCTGATTTGTAGATCATAAAGACAGGACAGTGGTCACTAATATCTGATGTAATAGTACCAGCGTCGGAAATGACCGTCTCTATGTTTGTTATCAGTAAATCAAGTATAGACGTACTAGATGACGTGACGCGAGTTGATGTTTCAATTACATTTGTGAAACCAGAGCTGTGAAGCGTTGTGATAAGGTCATTTGCCGCAGTATTATGTTGAGAAATGTTAATATTAAAATCACCCCCGCAAATTAATCTGAGGTTATTAACACGCATGTAGTCAAGAATTATGTCAAATAAGGTAAGAAAATTTGAAACCTTGCCATCCGGGGGCCGGTACACAACTGCAACCGCGTCCTGCTTATATTTCAAAGTTAATATTTCAAAATCATTACCTGATTTTGAAATCTCCGGAACTATCTCGTAGTCATGGGCAGAATCGACATATATAGCAATACCACCGCCGCGTCTACCAAATCGATTAATAAAAAGGTTTCTATAGCCCTCTAGGTAAAGCATATTACTATGCTCATAATACCAAGTTTCTGTCAACAATATTATTTTAAACTTGAAATTAAATTCATCTAGAAAACTACTAATGCACTCATCCTTGTTACAAGCAGAACGTGCGTTGATATGTAAGACAGGGTTTTGTGTGGACTGTTCGAGTTTTATGTTTTGGGGAAAAGGAAATTCGTGACAGCGCATTTTCGATTGATGCGGTATCGCTGTGCTGCTCTAAACATTCCCTAACAGATCTTTTCAAGGTCCTTTTCATTTTCTATCTGCACAGCATCAGTGCCGTCTGCCTGCTTTGCGAAAATCTTTCCATTTACCGACCAGACCGACTTCCACTGATGCTCCCGTTTACTTTTGGCAGCCAGGCCAAGCAAACGTCTCAGGACTGGGCAAAGATGTTCAGTCACATATATTGGGTCACTACCTTCGATTCCTACATCGGTGTTTGTGAGACGCACTTTCTTTGCTTTTCTGAGCGTTTCATCACGTTTCGCTCGTGACTTAAACTGGACGAGAATGTTTGGCGTTTTTCTTTGTCGAGCGGGCAAACGGTGACAACTCTCTATGTCAGCTTCGGAAATAGGCTCACTGATAGCCTTCCCAAGTTCGGAAACTATCTCCAGTAGACTCACTTTGTTTCTGCTCTACACCCTGGATTTCAATGTTCGCCTTTCGTGAGTACATTTCTAAACGAACAAGGTGTTTCTCTAGTTCTGCAGTGTTTTTCTCTAGGGTCCCACATTTGGAACGAAGAATTTCATTCTCTTTTTCCAGCTTAGAGTTTTTTTCAATTTCATTTCCCAGTTTTTTCTGTAGTTCCTCGAGTGTTTCGTTCGCATATGTAAGGGCTTTGTTTGTTTCAATCTGATCAGCTCGTATTTCCCGAATTTCATTCCTTAAACTCCGCTCAACTGATTCTTTCATCGTCTTCATTTCTTGTCGGAGCTCCTTTTTAAGCTTAAGAAATTCTGCTCGCATTTCATCCTTCATTTTAGTCAGCTCTTTCGACATCTTTGAAACAACAACAGATTCCAACTTTGGCATTGGAGACGACGTAGATAATTAATCAAGCGGCAGCAGTACGCTGTAAGCACTAACCTGCAACAAGGCAGAAGAGCGGGGTTTAGCCGGTGTGCATTCACGTCGTCGCCACTGCCATGGGAAGCTGTGGGCGGTGACGGCTTGGCTTTATAGGCTTCTTCTCGTCGCTCGATGCGCTGTGCAGATAACCAGTGATAGGAACGGTGACGTTTTGCTGTCGATTCCGATGCTCCACGTTATGTAGTCGCTGCAGCACTTGCAACCGTTGGCGAAGCAATCTGCAACAAGGCAGAAGAGCGCGGTTTAGCCGGTGTGCATTCACGTCGTCGCCACTGCCATGTTATTATTCGCAGAAAGGCGCTGAGACCCCACAGAAGCCGAAGGGTTATCATCTGTGCAGCACGCTAACACTGGAAGCAGCTCAGATCTTCATATCCGGTCGTCGTCTACCGATCTGCGCATCGATGCTGGCAGACGAGCCACGTGAGCGCAAATTGGCTACAAAAGGATGGACGCTACGGATGTGCCAACATTCACGCGGCAGCAGTGGACGGCAGCGCAGACACGTCGTAACAATTTCCACAATTATTCGCAGAAAGCCGCCGAGACCCCACAGAAGCCGAAGGGTTATCATCTGTGCAGCACGCTAACACTGGAAGCAGCTCAGAGCTTCATATCCGGTCGTCGTCTACCGATCTGCGCATCGATGCTGGCAGACGAGCCACGTGAGCCCAAATTGGCTACAAAAGGACGGATGCTACGGATGTGCTAACATTCACGCGGCAGCAGTGGACGGGAGCGCAGACACGTCGTAACAATTTCCTCATTTATTCGCAGAAAGCCGCTGAGACCCCACAGAAGCCGAATGGTTATCATTTGTGCAGCACGCTAACACTGGAAGCAGCTCAGATCTTCATATCCGGTCGTCGTCTACCGATCTGCGCATCGATGCTGGCAGACGAGCCACGTGAGCGCAAGTTGGCTACAAAAGGACGGACGCTACGGATCTGCCAACATTCACGCGGCAGCAGTTGACGGCAGCGCAGACACGTCGTAACAATTTCCACAATTATTCGCAGAAAGCCGCTGAGACCCCACAGAAGCCGAAGGGTTATCATCTGTGAAGCACGCTAACACTGGAAGCAGCTCAGATCTTCATATCCGGTCGTCGTCTACCGATCTGCGCATCGATGCTTGCAGACGAGCCACGTGAGCGCAAATTGGCTACAAAGGGACGGACGCTACGGATGTGCCAACATTCACGCGGCAGCAGTTGACGGCAGCGCAGACACGTCGTAGCAATTTCCACAATTCTTCGCAGAAAGCCGCTGAGACCCCACAGAAGCCGAAGGGTTATCATCTGTGAAGCACGCTAACACTGGATGCAGCTCAGGTCTTCATATCCGGTCGTCGTCTACCGATCTGCGCATCGATACTGGCAGACGAGCCACGTGAGCGCAAATTGGCTACAAAAGAACGGACGCTACGGATGTGCCAATATTCTCGCGGCAGCAGTGGACGGCAGCGCAGACACGTCGTAACAATTTCCTCATTTATTCGCAGAAAGCCGCTGAGACACCACAGAAGCCGAGGGGTTATAATCTGTGCAGCACGCTAACACTGGAAGGAGCTCAGATCTTCATATCCGGTCGTCGTGTACCGATCTGCGCATCGATGCTGGTAGACGAGCCACGTGAGCGCAAATTGGCTACAAAAGGACGGAAGCTACGGATGTGCCAACATTCACGCGGAAGCAGTGGATGGCAGCGCAGACACATCGTAACCATTTCCTCATTTGTTCGCAGGTTGGTGGCAGTTTTTAACCTGTTCTCTTAGAACCACAAATTTATTTTTTCCACTGCTGCCACCGTGAAGAGTTTATTAGATATTTCTTTGCGATGCCTAATGAGGATGATATAGAGTGTTTAACATGTCATGGCTCGTTGCCTGATGATGGTATGTACATAACATGCACTGCTTGCGACTACTCGTAACATCTAGCCAAATGCTCTGGTGTGAAGGCATCCATCTTCCGAACTAAGCGTGACTCATGGAATTCTAGTTGGAGCTGTCCAACATTTGAACTTGGGCAAAAAAGTCTAGCAACGCCCCCGCACCAATGGAAGAGTGAAATATTCAGAAGCAGTTGAAGGAGCTAGACGAACAAGTTACCCTTATCCTACCCCTCGTGACCAAAGTTGGCAATTTGACGCAGCTACAGAAAACAGTCAATGACATTGAAGCCTCGATACAGTTGCTTTCTGAAAAATATGATACAATTTTGTATAAATTAGACAAGCAAGACACTCACATTGCAGCCATGAGAGTAGGGTCCATGATATTGAATCAGATGCATCACCGAGCGCTAACGAAATCAAGCTACAGATAAGTGAACTAGAACAATATAGTCGGAGACACAACGTGGAAGTTCACGGACTCATAGTAGAGGAATACGAGGTTCTCCTAAAAAAAAGAATGACCTGGCCTTCAGACTCCAACTACCACGGCTCGAGAACCATAGCCTTGATGCACTTCATAGGTCACCAGCACGAAAGGGAAAGAAGTCTATCGTTCTTGCTCAGTTTGCATCTCTTCGACTTAAGGAAGAGTGGATGCGGAGGCGCTCATGCCTACCCCTTTCAATGAGCGCCTACTTTGGCTAAGAAATGGAAAAGGCAAAGAAAAGAATATCGGTATGTCTGGGAAAAAAATGGTCACATATCTGTGCGAAAATCCGAGGTTAAAGTGACCGACCGTGATAAGATGACGTGACGTGCTGTTGCGGTTGTGAAATCCCACTGCAAATGACAGTTACGATGGATAACAGTTTTTATCATGATGCCAACTCTCTGAGATGTATAAAGCTTGCAAGATCAAACTCTGGTTGTTTTTCCTTTTATCATTTCAATGCATGTAGCTTTAGATACAAAGAAGTGAATACTTTTTTGTCGTCACTACAGCATGAATTTGATGTACTGGCATTCACTAAAACGTGGTATAATGATTTGCGTGATATTGTCCGCTTTCCCGGTTATAGGTGTGAAGCACTGTTTAGGAAAGCTAAAAAGGGAGGTGGTGTAGCTTTGTACATAAAAGCAACATTCCTTATGAGCTACTCCCGCAGTGCACAAGTTTAAACCCTTCCAATGAATTACTTTTAATCGGGACGAATACATTTATTTTTGGTACAATTTATCGGCCGCCTACCGTGTCTATGCTAGAGTGCTTTCGTTACAACGTAAACCTATGGTAATAATGGGTGGTTTCAATATCAACATACTTGAACAGTCGCATTCTGTCAAAGAATTTGTTGGCATGATATCTGCCAATGGTTTCTCTATCATAATACAGCCCCCACTCGCACCACAGGATCCAGCGAAACACTTATTGATCTTTGCCTAACAAATAGCGGTATTCCCGGTACAACTGCAGGTGTACTTCTAAGCGGCATTAGTGATCACCTGTCAACTTTCTGCTTCATAGAAAGGCCAAGTAAACAAATCCCTGAAGAAACTGGTGGGACCAAGAATTTCCGCTTCCTAAGCCAAACAAAAATTGAACATTTTCGTCTGCTCGTTTCTTCAGTCGACTGGAGTAAACTCCTATGCGAGAAAGACCCTAATGCTTTGTACGACGCATTATTGGACAAAATAATAGAGTTGTAGGAACGTGCTTTCCCATTTGTAACAATGGCAAAATCCAGAAAAAGAAGGAAGCCTTGGATCACACGAGATTTATTTATTTATTTTTTATTTTATTTAATATAAAATCTGCTTAGACGAATCAAGGAACGAAATAGACTCTTCAGCCAGTTTGTGAAGTCCAATGATTTGACAGTTTTCAAAGAGTACAAAAAGATTAGAAATAAATGAGGCGCAAATATAAAAATCGAGAATTCACTACTACGCTAAAAAATTCTCTGATATTTCCTTTGAACCTCAGAGAACCTGGCGTACTGTGAAAGATCTTCTGCAGAAATCCAGAAAAGAAAATATACCAATGCAAACGATGATTGAAGGAACCATTCTCAGCGATAAAGCTCTTACGAATGAGTTCAACAGGCATTTTTTGGCATTTGGAGCTTTTTGTGCTGCAACGCCCAGAAATTTTGAAAAATACCTGGAATCTAATTTTCAGCATAGCCTTTTCTTATATCCCGCTACTCCTGCAGAGATTAATGATATAATATTAAGCCTGTGGTTTTGATGGCATTAAAGTAACACCGATTCAAGCAATTGCTGAACTTGTTGTTGACCTCTTTTGTCATCTAACAATTGAAATCTTGGCAATAGGCAGTTGCCCCCAAAAAATGAAGGTGGCACGTGTGGTGGTATTATCTAAAAGCGGTGCTGCAAATTGAATTAGTAACTGTAGACCTATATAATTCCTTCTCTTGTTTTCCAAAATAGTAGAGGAAGCGATTAATGTTAGGATATAAGATTATGTCAATAAACATCAGTTGATTTCTTCTAGCCAGTACGGATTTCAAAAAAGGAAATTAACTGAATCTGCGTTGCTTAGTATTAAAGATGAACTCACTAAAACATAGGAAATCAGTTGTACACATTAGGCGTTATCGTAGACTTCAGCAAAGCGTTTGACTCAATTAAGCATAATATACTTCTTAGCAAGTTGCCCTATTATGGAATACGAGGAATACCACTTAAATTATTAGAAAACTACCTGTCAGGTCGTTCTCAGTATGTTTTAGTTAATAATGGCACGTCCGATCCGGAGTTTATCAAATTTGGTGTTCCTCAGGGCTCAATCCTAGGACCTACCCTGTTTCTCCTGTATATCAACGACACTGTATCTATCCCACAAACTCCATCCGATATCTTTTATGCTGACGATATTAGTGTATTTTTTTTCTGCTGATAATTTTGGTTCCATAATTCCTCTTGTATATTTATGGCTCAGAAATCTATCTGACTGGCTTGTTGCAAATGAACTTTCAATAAATGTTGGCAAAACAAAGCACATTTTTTGTTCTGTTAACAGAGCAGTTCATTATAATGAAGTGACATTTCAATCGCGACCGCTAGAACGAGTTTCAGATATGAAATTTTTAGGCGTCCGGTTTCACGAAAACCTTCGCTCGTCTAGCCATGTTCGCTTTATTAAACGCAATATTGCACAATGCATTGGTGTGCTCAACAGGTTCTGTCTGCTGTAACCTCGTTATTTACGGCGTGAGCTCTACTTCAATACTGTTCACTCGTAGCTTCATTACTGTTTGATTGTATGGGGCACTACCGGTAGGTCAAACATGGAAGGCCTATATTTATTACAGTAGTGAGGTGTCCGTTTCATTGAAAAGGTATAGGTACGCGATTCAACATCGTTATATTTTATGCAAAATAGAATCCTGGATATTGAATCATTGTATAAGTTGCGTTTTAAGAGACTGCCTTTTTAGATGTTAAAAGCGATCCACAAGTATCCATATCGAACTATACGAAGCATGACCCGTAATACGAATTTAAGAAAACTGTTTTTATAAAATCTAAATATAGGACCAACTATGGAAAGCAATTATTCAGTTGGCTTATTCCTAACCTACTGAACCTTCATCCTAATTTGTCGGGCATCATGGAAACCTGTTCTTCTCTGCATGCTTTCCGAAAGCACGCAAAGGATTTTCTCTTGACTCTCCTATAATCCGAACTATGTTTGTAGGAACTACATTGTCAGTATATTTGCTGCTGTGTTCCAGGCGATCCCCTCCATTCTGGTTATCTTTCTTTGTTTTGTCAAAGGAACACATTGTGGTTACTTTTTTTTTCGATTACTTTGATTTGTTACAACGGTGTGTTTTTAAGTCTTTTTTTAATTGCTGTATGCGGAATCATATGGTATGCCAGCAGGGTTTTGTTGTAATTTTTTGTTTTTTTTCTGTATGTGATATCTTACGATATTTTTCGAGAATTTTGTTGAAACGCCTTTCATGTCCACACTGTGCTATATGAATGCAGGGTGTTGAGGGCCTAGTCAGGTGACCTCCTGTGTCACCTTTAGCCCTCTTCACCTAGACGAATTGTATTTTGTCTTAATTTCGATCAATTTCAAATTTCAAATTTATGCACAGCAAGGTAGACAGGTCGGCCTCAGCAGTGCGCATGCGGCCTGCCCGCGCGTGTTTGAGGTAGCCAAGAAAATGCAAAGAGAAACGAGTGCAACTGCAACTCGTAACAACTTCCGATGTTTTTATTATATAAAAGCGAAGTGTATGAGCAAAAACGTATCCAAGAGCCATAAGAGCAAAATATTCGTAAGCAAAGTAAAATGACAGAAACAATTTACAACCATAGAAAAGCTAGCCACGTTAGCTTCACGGCTTGAGAAGGCCGATGCGTTTTCTGGTTTTTGCTTTTTTAAATCTAAGCTATTTCTCTTTTCTTCCTCGTCACCTGCCTCTTCACGCAGTTTATGTACAGCAAGCTATCACATCCGCTGTTCTTCATTTGCGATAAAACCTCAATCCCGCTTTAACACCGTCTATTCTATCCAGACGGGTTTTTCACATTACTTTAACACAAGATTGAAAAATGTGCAGTGGCGTAGCTAGGTGAAACCAACGACGTTTTGTTTTCCGCCTTTTGGCAGTCCTCACAGAGCTTTTTTAAATTCCTGTTAATTATTTAGCTAAGAATAATTATGAGAAATTCTTAATATTCACTTTAGAGACATGTGCGTTCCCTAAAGTTGTAGAGCGGTCACGAAAGAACCAAGCCGGTTTTTTGTCGCAAGGTATCTTCGACGTGGCCTTTTTTTCCAGCATTTAAAAAAAGCCCGCGAAATATGAAAAAAAATACGATTGCGCACTTAGGCTACCCTAACTAAGCACTGCTCAAGCGCGTTGTGAATGAATTATGCGTGCGCGCTCACCGTCTCGAGGTGGCGGCGCCGCTCTCAGCATAGTTTTGAAAGTGCGTTAGAACATTCTTCACTTGTCGCGTGATCTGTGATAAGTGATATGCGAGGTTGTTTAACCTGGGCTGACATCACACAGTACACGTACAGGCCTCTATGGCATTTCGCCTTCATCGAAATGGAACCGCCGTGCCCGGAATCGAACCTGCGTCTTTCGGGTCAGCAGCCGAGCGCCATAACCACTGAGACACCGCGGCGACAGCATCTCCTTTAATCTCTCTCGATATGGCATAGGCAATAAAATATGATGCGATTAAATGTGTGCTTCCATAACTCGTTTCGTACAGCTTTTAAAATCGGCGAGACCTACGATGAAAGAACTGAGGTTAATGTGAGCTAATGTCGCCAGTTTCCAATCTCGGCGAGGCCTACGTTGGAAGAACGGAGGTCAACGTGGGCCAATGTGGCCAGTCTTTAAATGTGGCGAGGCCTACGTTGGATGAGCACACTCCCGTGCTTGTGTCTTCCTTTCTTGGTCCCGTCTGCTGCGCTGTTTCCTATGCAAAGAATGTACCATCTAGCCCGGCTTACTCCTTTGTTGGGGCAGAAGTCAACGTGCGCCAAAGTGGCCAGTTTTTAATGCCGGCCAGTCCTATGCTGGATGAACAAAGGTCAGCGTGGGTCAATGTGGCCAGTTTTAAAAGCCGGCAATGCCTACAGAGGACGACGTGGGCATTTGTAGGAACCTAGTTTATATGGCCTTGCCGTTTTTGGGCGAATGTGGGGAACCTTGGGCCTATGTCAAGAAAGCGGTGAACTGGCTTAACCTAAGTTGGCATGCCGCGGGAAAGTTTGATCCTATGTAGGGCCACTGTGGGCCAATGACTTCCCAATATTGGACCACTGTTCTGTGCTGCCTGGGTACTGACAGCGAGAGCTCTTATCAGTCTGACCGTGTCCTCCTCCTTGAAATCTCGTGTTTTGTTGGCTGCTGAGGTGATCATCTGTGTTTGAAGTTTCGAAAAAGAAAACAGGCGCTACACCTGAGCTTGGCAGAACAAAAATAGAGTCGGAAAGGCAGCTAAAAGAACTAAACGGAAAAAAATAGAGTAAGGCGCGGATAAGGCCAGGCAGACCTATGAGGACATAAAATGCTACGTGAATCCTGGCTGCTTGCGTAGCAGCCACTCACGCCAACCAGCTGCTACATCCTTGCAGATGCCACTTCAATCTGCACTATTTATCCCGGTACAGTGCCGCCCCATTGTCAGTGTACATCCTTCTCGCTCGTGCCGACCGCCGAATCCGTCCACGGTCTAGCAACGCTCCCGCAGGAATCCACCCGCGCACCCTTTCTATGGTCTAATCAAACATTCACTGCAGCGATCGTCACATCTGGCGACCAACTGTTCGGTCATGCGCAGTTGCGTTGCATGCGCGTACACCCAATTGACTGGAAAAGAGCGCGTGCATTTAGAATAGTTAGAAAAGCGGCCGTAGAGGACTATAAGTGTTGGGCGTGTGGTCCATTCTTTTTTTGGATTGAAGCCACATAAACCTCATCTGTTGGCTACTGGTGTGATCATGTGTGTCTGCTGTAGGGCAGACGAGGATCTAAGCGTGTGGTCCACTTTGCGCTTGGACTGCAGCCACATAAACCTTTTGTTTTGTTGGCTACTGAGGTGATCATTTGTGTCACTTGGGCTGTAGAGCAGAAAACGGTCTCAGTGTGCGGTCCACTCTGGTTTGATTTTACCCACAAAAACCTCGTGTTCTGTTTCTACTGAGGTGATCATCTGTGTAAATGCGCTGTACAGTAGAAGAGGATCTGAACGTGTGGCACACTCTGTGGTTCGATTGTAGCCACATAAACCTCGTCTTATGCTGACTACTGAGGTGATCATCTGTGTCACTTGTGCTGTAGAGTAGAGGAGAATGTGAGCGTGTGGTCCACTCTGTGGTTGGATTGTAGCCACATAAACCTCTTCTTATGCTGGCTACTAAGGTGATCATCTGTGTCACTTTGGCTATAGAGTAGAAGAGGAGTCTGAGCGTGTGGTCCATTCTGTGGTTGGATTGTAGCCACATGAACCTCGTCTTCTGTTGGCTACTGAGGAAATATTTTGTGTCAATTGGGCTCAAGAGTAGTAGAGGATCAGACCATGTGGTCCACTCTGTGGTTAGACTGTAGCCACAAAACATCGTCTTCCGTTGGCTACTGAGGAAATATTTTGTGTCACTTGGGGCGAATACTACAAAAAGATCGAGCATGTGGTTTACTGTGTGGTTGGATTGTAGCCACATAAAGCTTGAGTTCTGCTGGCTACTGATGTGATCGTTTGTTTCACTTGGGGTGAGGAGAGAAGAGGATCTGAGCGTGTGGTCCACTCTGCCGTTGGATGCTAGCCAATTAAACCTTGTCTTGTGTTTGCTACTGAGGGAATCTTCTGTCACTTGGGCTAAACAGTAGAAGAGGATCTCAGCATCTGGTTCACTCTGTGGTTGGATTGTAGCCACATAAACCTCGTATTATGCCGGCTACTGAGGTGATCTTTCGTGTCGCTTGGGCTGAGGATAGAAGAGGATCTGAGCGTGTGGTCCACTCTGTGGTTGGATTGTAGCCACTTAAACCTCGTCTTCTGTTCGCTCCTTGGGGAATCTTGTCTAACTCGGGCTGTTGAGTAGAAGAGCATCTGAGCATCTGGCCCACTCTGTGGTTGGAGTGTAGCTACATAAAGATCTGCTGGCTGCTGAGGTGATCTTTTTTGTCACTTGGGGGAAGGATAGAAGATTATCTGAGCGTGTGGTTCACTCTGGTTGGATTGTAACCACATAAACCTCGTCTTATGCTGGCTACCGAGATGATCATCAGTTTTACTTGGGCTGAGGATAGAAGAGGACTTGAGCATGTGGTTCACTCTGGTTGGATTGTAGCCGCATAAATCTCGTTTTAGGCTGGCTACTGAGGAGATTATCTTTGTCACTTAGGCTGTAGATTAGAAGAGGAACTGTGCGTGTGGTCTACACTGTTGTTGGACACAGAGTGCCACATAAACCTCGTCTTGTGTTACCTACTGAGGAGATCTTCTATGTCACTTGGGGTAAAGTGTAGAAGAGGGTCTCAGCGTGTGGTCTACTCAATCGTTGGATTGTAGCCACATAAACATTGTCTTCTGTTGGCTACTGAGGAAATCTTTTGTCGCTTGGGCTTGAGTAGAAGAAGATCTGAGCCTGTGGTCAATTCTGTGGTTAGATTGTAGTCACACAAACCTCGTCTTCTGTTGGCTACTGAGGAAATCTTGTGTCACTTAGTCTGAAGAGTAGAAGAGAATCCGAGCATGTGGTCCTCTCTGTGGTTGGGTTGTAGCCACATAAACTTCTTATGCGGGCTACTGAGGTGATCATCTGTGTCACTTTGGCTATAGGGTAGAAGAGGAGTCTGAGCGTGTGGGCCATTCTGTGGTTTGATTGTAGCTACAAGAACCTCCTCTTCTGTTGGCTACCGTAGAAATATTTCGTGTCAGTTGGGCTAAAGAGGATCCGACCATGTGGCCCACTCTGCGGTTAGATTGTAGCTACATAAGCCTTGTCTTATGTAGGCTACTGAGGAAATATTTTGTGTCACTTGGGCTGAAGACTAGAAAAAGGTCAAGCATGTGGTCTACTGTGTGGTTGGATTGTAGGCACATAAAGCTCATCTGCTGGCTACTGATGTGATCGTTTGTGTCACTTTGGCTGAGGAGAGAAAAGGATCTGAGCGTGTGGTCCACTCTGTCCTTGGATTCTAGCCATACAAACCTCGTCTTGTGTTGGCTACTGAGGAAATCTTTTGTGTCACTTGGGCTAAAGAGTAGAAGAGGATCTCAGCATCTGGCCCACTCTGTGTTTGGAATGTAGCTACATAAAGATCTGCTGGCGGCTGAGGTGATCTTTTGTGTCAGTTGGGGGAAGGATAGAAGATTATCTGAGCGTGTGGTTCACTCTGGTTGGATCGTAGCCACATAAACCTCGTCTTATGCTGGCTACTGAGATGATCATCAGTGTTACTTGGGCTGAGGATAGAAGAGGAACTGTGTGTGTGGTCTACTCTGTTGTTGGACACAGAGTGCCACATGAACGTCTTGTGTTGGCTACCGAGGAAATCTTCGTCACTTGGGGTAAAGAGTAGAAGAGGGTCTCAGCGTGTGGTCCACTCTGCGGTTAGATTGTAGCCACATAAACATCGTCTTCTGTTGGTTACTGAGGAAATCGTTTTTGTCGCTTGGGCTTAAGTGTAGAAGATCTGAGACGGTGGTGAACTCTGGTTGAATTGTAGCCACATAACTTTCGTCTTTTGCTGGCTACTGAGGTGATCTTTTGCGTCATTTGGGCCGAGGGTAGATGAGGCCTGAGCGTGTGGTTCGCTCTGTGGTTGGATTGAAGCCACATAAACCTCGTCTTGTGCTGGCTACTCAGGTGATGATCTGTGTCACTTGGGCTTTAGAGTACAAAAGGAGTCTGAGCGTGTGGTCCACTCTGTGGTTTGATTGTAGCCACACAGACCTCGTCTTCTGTTGGCTACTGACGAAATCTTGTGTGTCACTTGGGCTGAAGAGTAGAAGATTCGAACAAGTGGTCCACACTGTGTTTGGATTGTAGCCACATAAACCTCGTCTTAAGCTGGGTACTGAGATGATCTTTTGTGTCATTCGGGCTCAGGATAGAACTGGCCTGAGCATTTAATTCGCTCTGTGGTTGTATTGAAGCCACATAAACCTCGTCTTGTGCTGGCTACTGAGGTGATCATTTGTGTCACTTTGGCTTTAGAGTTATAAAGGAGTCTGAGCATGTGGTCCACTCTGTGGTGTATCCACATAAGGCTCGTCTTCTGCTGGCTACTGAGGTGATCTTTTGTGTCACTTGGGCGAAAGATGGAAGAATATCTGAGCGTGTGGTTCACACTGTGGTTGGATTGTAGCCACATAAATTTCGTCTTATGCTGGCTACCGACGTGATCATCTGTGTCATTTGGGTGGAGGATAGAACGGGACCTAAGCGTGTGCTTTACTCTGTGGTAGAATTGTGGCCACATAAACCTCGTTTTGTGCTGACTACTGAGGAGATCATCTGTGTAACTTGGGCTGTAGAGTAGAAGAGGATCTGAGAGTGTCGTTGGATTTTAGCCACATGAGCCTCAGCTTTCGTTGGCTACTGAGTTGATCTTTTGTGTCAATTGAGCTCAGGATAGAAGAGGCATGAGCGTTTAATTCCCTCTGTGGTTGGATTGAAGCCACATAAACCTCGTGTTGTGCTGGCTACTGAGGTGATAATTTGTGCCACTTGGGCTTTAGAGTTATAAAGGAGTCTGAGCTTGTGGTCCACCCTGTGGTTGGATTGTATCCACATAAATGTCTTCTGCTGGCTACTGAGCTGATTTTTTGTGTCACTTGGGCGAAAGATGGAAGAATATCTGGGCGTGTGGTTTACACTGTGGTTGGATTGTAGCCACATAAACCTCATCTTTTGTTATCTACAGAGGAAATCTTTTGTGTCACTTGGGCTGAAGAGCAGGAGAGGATCCGAGCATATGGTCCACTCTGTGGTTGGATTGTAGCCACATAGTGGTCGTCTTCTGCTGGCTACTGAGGTGATTTTTGTGTCTGAGCGTGTGGTCCATTCTGTTAATGCGGCGAGTTGGGCGTGTTGGTACATGGTTTTCTGGAAAAGCAGCGCTGAACAGACGAGGACAGAGACGAGGCGACAAGGACGGGCGCAGAAATCCATTCCGTAGTTACATTGTAGCCACATAAACCTCGTCTTTTTTTGGCTACTGAGGTGATCATTGTCGCATGGCCTGTAGAGTAGAAGAGGAGTCTGAGCGTGTCGTCTACTCTGTGGTTGGATTGTAGCCACATAAAGGTCGTCTTCTGCTGGCTGCAGAGGCGGTCTTTTGTGTCACTTGGGCTGAGGATAGTAGAGGATATCAGCGTGTGGTCCACTCTGTGGTTGGATTGTAGCCACATAAACTTCGTCTTCTCTCGGCTACTGAGGAAATCTTTTGTGCCACTTGTGCTGAGGATAGAAGAGGATCTGAGCGTGTGGTTCACTCAGTGGCTGGATTGTAGCCACATAAACCTTGTCTTGTACTGGCTACTGAGGTGATCATCTGTGTCACTTGATGTTTAGGGTAGGAGAGGATCTGAGCGTGTGGTCCACTCTGTGGTTGGATTTTATCCATATAAACCACGCCTTCTGTTGGCTATTGAGGATATCTTTTGTGCCACTTGGGCTGGAGAGTAGAAGAGAATCTGAGCGTTTTCACTCTGTGGTTGGATTGTTGCCACATAAAGGGCTGCTGAGGTGATCTTTTGTGTCACTTGGGCTTAGGATAGATGATCTGATCGTGTGGTTCACTCTGTAACAAAATTAAAAACAGCACTAATTTTTACACAACGCACTCAGAAAGGCTAGACAGGACGGGCGCAGTCCCAGCAAGAGATAGTCTTAAATGAAGGTTCGCTCTGTGGTTTGATTGCAGGCATATGAAGCTCGTCTTCTGCTGGCTACTGAGTTGATCTTTTGTGAGCTGAGGATAGAAGAGGGTCTAACCGTGTGGTTCAATCTGTGGTTGGATTGTAGCCACATAACCCTCGTCGTCTGTTGGCTACTGAGGAAGTCTTTTGTGTCACTTGGGCTGAAGAGTAGAAGATAATCTGAGCGTCTGGTCCACTCTGTGGTTGGCTTGTAGCCACGTAATTCTCGTCTTCGGCTGGTTAGTGAGGTTATCTGTGTTATTTGGGCTATATATAGAGGAGGATTTGAACGTGTGGTTCACTCTGTGGTTGGATTGTAGCCACATAACCGTCGTCTTCTGCTGGATACTGCGGTGATCACCCGACTCACTTGCGTCTGAGAGTGTGGTCCACTGTGTGGTTTTGTTTTAGCCATATTCCCGGGATCCGTGCTTTTGCTGGTGCATGAATCTCCTGCCCGCCAAGATGAATGTTGAGTCGTAGGTTCTCCGAGTCGTATCTACTTGAGTGCATGCGTATAAATTGGGACTTTTCTGGTGAGCAGGAGAGACCGCATTGCCTTGCGTACTGGCTAATCCAGGTCATGGCTGCTTGGAGCTTGTAGTTTCTTCCCCAAAGGATCGCCAATCTGACCACACCGTGATATCACCAGCGTACATGGCATGGCGCTAGCGTATGAAGGCTTGCTTTGTGCATATAGCACAGTACTGAGTGAGGTACCGCTGTGCGCAGCTTGTGCACGAAAATCTTAAATAGCTGCAGTCACCGGCTAACGCCCATAGCAACCCTCTTCAAAAAAGTCGAAAGCTGAGGACAACTGCTAGGCTTAGCGGCTGCTGCTGTCCTGGTAATGCAGCAGGACAATGGTCATACTCCAGCAAACAACTTTTCATTGCTGTATGATATGCATGTTTCTTCAATACATACGATTAAAAATTGTGATTCCTAACGGTTAAAAAATTGAACAGGTCATTGCAATTCTGAGACAGGCTAAGAAGGTGAGTGCCAGACTTGAGCGGTGGAACGCAGGCTTGGTTGAGTTGTGTGACGTTAGCTTATACTTTCGGTGATTTTGCATAGGTTTCGTTTACGTGAAAGTTCAAAGACTATCCACATTGGCAAAGCTGTACACTTGGCGGTCGGTGGATTTTCTCGCTTTCTCACGGCAGTTGTCCATCCAGAGGAACAGGTACTGTTTTCGATTTTTTGTGCCGGCGGCTTCGCAATTGGTTTCATGATAGAAGGACAGGCCGCAATTGGAATCTGAACCTGGCAACGTTCAACGCTAGAACTTTATCTAGTGAGGCTAGCCTAGCAGTGCTGCTGGAGGAACTAGCCGGAATTAAAGGGGATGTGATGGCGCTTAGCGAAGTTAGGAGGACAGGTGAGGCGTATACAGTACTAAAGGACGGACACATACTGTGCCATCGCGGATTAGAGGATAGACGAGAACTAGGTGTGGGATTCATCATTATTAAGGATATAGCTGGCAACGTAGAGGAGTTTTATAATATTAACGAGAGGGTAGCAACTATAGTAATTAGGCTGAATAGGAGGTGCAAGCTGAAATTGGTGCAGGCCTACGCGCCCACATCCAGCAATGATGACCAGATCGTTGAAAGTTTCTATGAGGACGTATAATCGGCAATGAATAAAGAAAAATCACTGCACTGTACTGATGGGTGACTTCAATGCGAAGGTGGGCAAGAAGCAGGCTAACAACCACGCGGTAGGTGACTATAGGATAGGTTCTAGAAATAGCAGGGGAGAGTTATTAGTCGAATTCGCAGATAGAAATAATTTACGGATCATGAATACCTTCTTCCACAAACGAGAAACCAGGAAGTGGACCTGGAAGAGCCCCAATGGTGAGACAAAATGAAATCGACTTCATACTTTGCGCTAAACCTGGCATCATTCAGGATGTGGCCGTCCTCGGAAAGGTGCGTTGTAGCTACCACAGAATGGTAAGGTCTCGAATTTGCTTAGACTTGAAGAGGGAACGGAAGAAGCTAGTGAAAAGGAAGACCATTAACGAGTTAGCCGTAAGAGAGAAAGTACAGGAGTTTAGGATAGCGCTGCAAAACATATATTCGGCTTTAACTGAGGAAGACGATCTTGATGTTCGTACAATGAACGACAATCTGACATCAATCATTACGGAGTGCGCAGTAGAAGTTCGCGGTAGGACAGTTCGACAGGATACCGGAAAGCTGTCTCAGGTGACAAAAGATCTGATTAAGAAGCGCCAAAACATGAGGGCGTCTAACCCTGCCGACAGAATAGAACTAACAGAGCTATCAAAGTTAATAAGTAAGCGCAAGGCAGCCGACATAAGGAAGTTTAATATGGAGAGAATCGAGCATGCTCTAAAGAACGGAGATAGCCTAAAAGCAGTGAAGAAACTAGGCATAGGTAAAAACCAGATGTAGGCATTAAGAGACAAGCAGGGCAATGTCATTAGCAATATGGATAAGATAGTTAACATAGCCGAAGAGTTCTACAAAGACCTGTACAGTAGCCAATGTAATCAGAGCGTTCTTGAGAGAGAGCAGTGCACAGCAATGCGTCATCCCGCTAGTAACGAAAGATGAAGTAAAGAAAGCCTTAGAAGCAATGAAAAGGGGGAAAGCAGCTGGGGAAGATCAGGTAACAGCAGATCTGTTGAAAGATGGAGGAGACATCGTGCTAGAAAAACTAGCCATTCTGTATACGCAATGCCTTATGACCTCGACTGTACCAGAAGCTTGGAAGAATGCAAACATTATCATAATGCATAAGAAGGGAGATGCCAAGAATTTGAAAAATTAGAGGCCGATCAGCTTACTATCCGTTGCATACAAAGTATTTACTAACGTAATCGCTAATAGAGTCAGGTCAACCTTAGACTTTAATCAACCTAATGATCAGGCAGGGTTTCGTAAAGGATATTCCACAATAGATCATATTCACACTATCAATCAGGTGATAGTGAAATGCGCAGAATATGACCAACCTCTGTATGTAGCTTTCATTGATTACGAGAAAGCATTCGGCTCCGTGCAAACCTCAGCGGTCATACAGGCATTGCGTAATCAGGGGGTAGAAAAGCCTTATATCAAAATACTGGAAGAAATATATATATATATATATATATATATATATATATATATATATATATATATATATATATATATATATATATATATATATATATATATATATAGCAACTGCACAGCTACTATAGTACTCCATAAAGTCAGCAATAAAATTCCAATAAGGAAGGGCGTCATGCAAGGAGACATGATCGCGCCAATGCTATTCACCGCCTGTTTACAGGAGGTATTCCGAGGCATGAATTGGGAACAGTTCTGAATAAGAGTAAATAGAGAAGACCTAAGTAATCTGCGATTCGCTGATGAAATTGCCTTGCTGAGTTACTCAGGAGGTGGACTGCAAATCATGATCAATGAGTTAGACAGGCAGAGCAGAACGATGGGTCTAAAAATTAACATACAGAAAACCAAGGTAATGTTCAACATCTTGCAAGGGAACAGCAGTTCACAACTGCCAGAGAGAGCCTGGAAGTTGTGAAGGAATACGTCTACTTAGAGCAGATAGTGAGAGCTGATCCGGATCATGAGAGGGAGATAACTGGAAAGATAAGAATGGGGTGGAGCGCATATGGCAGGTTCTCGCAGATCATGAGTTGCACCGTCATCTTCTAGCCACACGTGAGCCATTCTGACATGACTTAACAGAAGATGACTCTGACAGTGAAGACATTTCTCAGGAAAACGTAGGAGAGCCACAGTCTATAACACAGACCACGCAAGCCCAGGAAAGCGCCGGAGTATCGCAGCCTATAACCCAGCCCACGCAGTGTGTGTCAAGGCGGTCCACCCGAGAAAAGCGACAGCCCAGTCGTCTTCACTACGAGCAGAATTTCCACCAAATGTCTCGTATTGTGCTCGCAGACTTTTAAATCTTGCACTCAGGAAGATGTATTGTATCAGACGCACATGCGCGCTATGTATGGGCTATGGCCAGCGTGCCATCTGTAACACGTGGCTGTTATCATGCAGCCGCCTGTCGACTATGCATGTTGGGAAGCAATCTGGAATAAACGCTCTTCTTCTTGTTGCTTCCACGATGTGTGTTCATTGTTTGACGCCGGAACCAGAGCGCAAATGGCAGGTTCTCTCAGATCATGAATGGCAGTTTACCAATTTCCCTCAAGAGAAAAGTGTACAACAGCTGTATCTTACCGGTACTCACCTGCGGGGCAGAAACGTGGAGGCTAAGGAAAAGAGTTCAGCTTAAGTTAAGGACAACGCAGCGAGCCACGGAAAGAAAAATGATAGGTGTAACGTTAAGAGACCGGAAGCGGCAGAGTGGGTGAGGGAACAAACACGGGTCAATGACATCCTAGTCGAAATCAAGAGAAAGAAATGGGCTTGGGCAGGGCATGTAATGCGTATGCAAGATAACCGCTGGTCCTTAAGGGTGACGGAGTGGATTCCAAGAGAAAGTAAGCGTAGCAGGGGCGGCAGAAGGCTAGGTGGGCGGATGAGATTAAGAAGTTTGCAGGCAAAGGGTGGATGCAGCTGGCAAATGACAGGTTTAATTGGAGAGACATGGGAGAGGCCTTTGCCCTGCAGTGCGTGTAGTAAGGCTGATGATGATGATGGCTTCGTAAAGAGTCGTTTGTTTCCAGGTATGCGGTGGTCGTTGGCTAATCAGACAGTAACTGCCAGCTTTCAGTCGAAAAGTATCGTATTTTTGCCTTTCTTTGATCGAGTAGAGAGGAGCCAGTTGCTGATTATATGCAAGCACCTGAAGCGCAACATCGATGCCAGCGGTGGCAGCCATTCTTTTCGTTGGTGCAGTGGCTTGGAGGTATCCATGTGGCATGCCATAAGGTGGCGTTGCAGCCCCTGACGTTCTCTTACCAAGTGTCTTGGCTTGAACCCGCCTTACAAACTTGCTAGAAACCCTTGGGGTAGCCGCGTTGCCCTTAAAGGCGCTGTCCATTTCTTGCTTGAAAAGAGCCTACGGGCCTAGTGGACATGAAAGTGAGCTTGGTGCGCCGCGTCAATAATACAAACGATTTCATGTCGGCAGTTTCGGTCTCTGTCAGCACCAGTCCTGAAGTACACCTTGACGGCACGGCGCACCGGTCAACCTGGATTACCACAGTCCTGATGACGTCGGCGCTGCCGGCAAGCACAGGTTTCCGTGAACAACCACTAGACCCAGTGACGTCACAATAATTGGGGCAATTGTACCTTTGCGTCACTCCTCGGTTATCATTGAAAAATATAATTTTTCACTCAACGACTGTGACTAAATATTCCCAGGAAGGCATCTCCTTACGTCCATTAAACAAGTCAGGTCGTTAGTTTTTCTTTCTCTGCGCCTTTTTAAGCTTTTAGACACGGTGCCGTTTTTAATGACCAGACGAGGGTACGAGCAAGGAAAACGGCATCAATGGAGTTGACTATGGGAAATACGCCTCTTAATTCGGGTACCTGTGGCAAACCGGGCTTGGCTCTTCTGGTCTTTGTTTTCCCACGCCTGCTGCTTGGTGATTTAATTCATCTTTTGGCGATCAATAAAGTTTCAGCTTCAAGTCGTCCTCGTCGTTCCCTGTGTGTCCTGACGCGCTGCTGTCATTTCTACTGTGCTTCTTTGCGTTCATTGGTCTTTCAGATCTCTCTTTCAATTGCGCACTCCATCGATTCAAGTCCTCGTTATTGTCAAGAGAAGCCCCTTCATTTCGTTGTGCAGCTCGTAAAATATCGAAAGGCGTTTTTCTTGTACTCATTTACCTAACCAAATTATTTTTTATAAAGAAAGGCGTCATGGCGAAGAAGTTCTCAACAAAGTGTAAACAAAATGTGACAAAATATAAGTAGGACAGGCAAATTTCAAAGCAAGGTGTTTAAGGGAAGGGAACAAATTAAAAGGATATAGTTTCGTATATATACACGGGAATAGAAACAGTGCCGCTACCGCTAGTGCCAAGTGACTGCTGCTCTGTACGCATCAGGGTCCGCTGTGGTCACGTGGTACTCAGAGGATAACTTCGTAGTGCTTCTCTTTCTCGATTACGGCGACATCTCAGTAAAAGGTGCATTTATTGCTGACAAAATTTCACTTCAAAAGTTTCTCCCCATTTGATTCAAACTCGTGGCGTCTGCATCGGAAAGAAAACCGTTTTTAAATGAAAAGGTGGTTTTGCCCACGAGCAAGACCGCTTCCTAAATCGGCTGATGGTGCCTACACTCATTTTTTATTTTGTGAAACTTTGTTGCTTATAGAAACTCCGTTTCCACTTAACATTGCGGTAATCTATGGGTACAGATCAACAGTGTTTTCAAAAATAACAGCGCCCAAACGAAAACGAATGTGGAGAAATATACAGGAAAAGCGCTGACTCTCAACTGAAGCTTAATCACCAGAAACAGACAAAAACCTCAGGGGTGACAGGCAATAACCGACCAACTAAAACATATATCACGTTTCTTCGCTTTTTTCGCTGTTACTTCTTAACATGTATCACCAACTCGACCGCCTAGTTGTTCTTTTCAACTTCGTTTTGTCCCTAGTGTCATTCTGAAGAACGCCGCGTGGTCGAAACTGTTTCGGACTGCCAGTTGATTCTTTAAATCCATTTAATTTCTCGCAGATTTCCATGGAGGATGTGAAAGTGCGGGAACCGGAGACGCCGTCGCCCGTGCCTACGCCTGAGTACAAGCCACACCGGGGACAGACCGACGTTTGACGGCCCGCACTGGAGTCCGAGAGACATGCCGTACACGTTCGCGGCGCTGTTAGCCGGGCTGGTTTAGTGTTCCTGTATGTGCACCCGCTGTTTTCCCCGCGCCGCTCACAACACTATTGGCGGAGCGGCGATCACATCATCCCATTGATGTCAAGTGTTCCAATTCACGCCGACTGAAACCCAAGCAGCGGAGACTGCATTGTTATCCGACTGAGGCGGTGCGGTGCCTCCGAACTGCCTTCGCGTAGGGCTCCTGCCACACGAGAAGCGGCTTTCCCGCAGAGCTTAGAACTTGCCTTCGCGCAACTCTGCTCTCCCGGGGAGCGTATACAGGAAGACTAGCGTATAAAGCCACTGGAAAAGATTTCAGAGTGCCGCATTCTTTTTCTTATTCGCACCGCCGGCTGTCGCAGTCCAAGTTGCCAGAACAGCGCCAGTCAGATTTTGCAGGCAAGAGTTGCTGTCTTTATGGGCTGTACCTAGGATGCGAAAATTCTTTCTCTTCTTAATTCTTAGTGTTTACGATGTCACCCAAGTCGGCTGTAGCAGCCGTGTAATAATTTTAAAGTTATCACGTAATGACGTTGCGAATGCATATGCACAGAGCACCACAAATATGTTTATTGTCCTGCGATCGCTAGGGTAGCGATAGCCATGTAGGCTGGCATGGTGAGGAGGAGGATGAAAAACGTTTTATTGAAAAGAGTGGGCTCCTTTTTTGTTTGCTGCGCCCAGTGAACCAGCTGTATTTGGTCCTTCAGGTCTGACCTGCACGGTGCGGCCCCACACTGCCCAGGTTTTGGGTGCCCATGCAGTGCGATTGAGTACAAATGTGGTTCTGAAAAAAATTCCAGCGACTCTAATGGGGTTCGAGCAGTTTACATCGAGGGCGTTTCATTCCGACACCCATGGAGTAGGGACGTGGGACACCCTATTTTCGACGCAGTAGGAGAGGCTGTGCTGGATGAGAATGCGCCGTTTGAAAGAGCAGTCACATTCCGTGCGACTTCGTCGGCAGCTCAGATTTCGAAGCGTGTCGCACCGTTTGCGCACTGGATGCGAAAAGTGCCCGTCCACTGCCTTGCATCCGCAGCTCTGAGCCATAGCGCTGTCTTAGCGCGGATATTCCAGTGCCTTTTTTTTTTCACACACGCCGCTGGTCTTGTGAAGAGCGCAATCCTCCGAACAGTATCCGTCCAGGAAGCTTAGAGGAGCGTCACAAATGGCTCCTAACAGTGGCACAAGTGATTTCCTGAGCGCTTCTGCCACGCCGTATATAGCGTTGAGCAAACGAGACCTTTTACTGTGAGCTTGTGTTGTGCATTTTTTTTAGGTGCGCTACTCTCTCAGACTGCAGTCTGGTTCTTACCGATAGTTCGGCCATGCGCGACAGCATTGCATTGCAGTTGTGCCGATCCTTACCTTCTCCTGCGATGCGTGAATTTATGCAGGGAACCGTAGCAAGTTACCGCAGAAAAATCTCACAGCGCCACTGTTGCAGTCGCTGTTTATTTAAGAATTTCCCTGAAATGGGGCAAGCGATGAAAATGACTCCACGAAAGGGAAGATAATCTGCACCAAGGCATTCGAGGGGCTGTAGAATCTACCGCAAACCGTTGATGCATTTTCTTTCAATATCGTCAGTGCGCTCTGTAACAATGGGCTAAGAAATAAAGTGCTTGTTTGGCTGCGGCTGTGTCCCCGTTTTCATGCGGTCGGCGTCTGAGTTGGTTTGAAAGCGTTGGCCATTTCGACGGCATCGCATTCACGGGCCACAGCGTGCTTGACCTCATCATCGGCAGCCCGGGCCATTGGCGCAATCACGGAAGCATTCGGTGCAAAGAAGTCATTCTTGGAGGCTGGAGCAGTGCAAAAGGCAGCCTTCTTATAGACCACAGAAGGCGTGGGAATGTTTTTTATTGTGGCCTTTATTAATGAGAGAAGATGAATTGACAACTTACTTCTGAATGGGCATAATTGCTACCTTTAAGGACAGTGCCCAACTCAAGCCCCTTTCTACCTCTTGATTTCGACTGGCATGTCATTAGCCCGTGTTTGTTCCCTCACCGACTATTTTATTTTCCTGTAAACATTACACTGGGCATTTTCAAATTTCAATTTCAAGAACAGAAATAGAAAAAACATAATAAAGTGCAACAAAACAAAATATAACAAAACAAAGTATTACTAGTGGATAGCAATTGCAAAAAAACAAGACTTCAAACCTCTTCTATTCAATCCTAAAGTGCGTGTATTTTTGTTTAGTATAATTGGGAGGTTATGTGATAACGCTTCATATTTATAAAAAGTTCGGAACAGTGGAGTAAATTCAAGATGGTTCTTTGCTCTTCTTCGGAGGAGCACATGACCTCTCCAAAGGTGAGTTCGACGGTGTTGAAAGAGCAGACGACGATTGATGCCAGGTGAGGGAGACAAAGAGAAAATATATTTACAGTATGTACACTGGCAAACTGCGTTACAAGTTGAGTCACAAAGACAGTCAAACTGCAACTTAAAGGAATGATCTCTCACAGAGAAACTCGACAAGACCTTACTCATCGACCCGAGCTTAGGGTCTAGGTCTGCAGAATTACGTGCCACTGCACGGAGCCTCTAGCTCAAATAGACAAGGCTGCTCTCCAATGACTTTACATTCAATTTTAAAGATTTTTGCGAACAAAGTATTTAGGGCGGTCCTATTTCGAGGCCTGCCCTAAGCTTCGATATCCAATAGAGGTAGCCGCAGCCCCTGAAGTTTGGAACCAACTTCGAGCCCGGGGCTTGGCTAAAAAGAAAAAGAAGCACATACCGAAAACATTCTGAACACCCTCTCCCCGGGGGGAGTTCTCGCCCTTATTGCTTGATTACTTGATGCTTTCCCCTTCCCTGCCGCACCCGCGCGTCGCCTCTCGAAGGATGAAAAGTTTTTTTTTCAGCGAATTGGCGGGACCACTAATGCACTGGCTCTCCGCAGGAATCTCAGACGGCGGAGACCCGCGACGCTTCGGTGCCATCGAGAATGCCAAAAAAAAAGAGGGCCCATCGCGGAATGCGAGATGGTTTGCATATTTCCGCAGACGTGCAGTAAGGGGGTCTGCCGCCGTGGGAATTCTGCCTAAGACCAAGCGGCACCACGTGCTCGTTGTGTGTGCCTCGCATGCTTTCTTGGTGCGCTTAACAAAGCCAGGTGTCTTCGGCCGTCACAGCGGTGCTGTCAAGCAGCCAGTGTCTCCTGCGCCTTTGCCACTGCTTGCGGGGGAGGGGGCACGCGGGTAGGGGGCAGCTCGGAGCTTCACTGAGAGCTCTCCACGTAGACCGGAGGCCCGCAGTGACCGCGAGCTAAGGGAATAAAAAAAATGTACGCGTTGATGAAGCGCTGTCTTACACCTCCCCCCTAAGATGCTAAATGAGCTTGGAGTCCGTTCATTTACGCAAAACCAAATAAAGGCCGCAATAACCTAAGCCTGCAAGCTTAGCTTCTCATGCGACAACTTCTTGCCACCGCGGCACAAAAATCCGCTTGTGCAGGGGTTATGGACACACAGACTAGCAAAAAAAAAAAGGAATACACAACACTGGAACATGACGGCATTCAAATCCGGACATGGCGCAGAAATGTCACATAAGAATAACTGACACGCAACACACACTTAAAAAAACACACAATTTGGTAGCGGCGCACAAGTCCGTTAACAATCGCACAGCACAGTTACACGCAAGGCACCCACGCACACGAAACCCACCAAAGTACACTGACGTGAAAGTGTCTCTACAACAATTTTTGGCGGCGCTGAACAGCTCCGTGCACGTCCCCCTTTGGGTGAGCGGGAACGTCCACGCCGGCCGAGGCTGGCCAAGCTATGCATCGGGATCTGTCCCAAATACGGATCGCAAGGCTTCCGGTGCTGCGGTACGGCGTGCGCGGCCTACGCGGCAGCTCGCGGGTCGATGCTGCCTGGTAAAGTTGTTTGTCATAGTGCACGACAGGGGTTACGCTCTGGCTTTCGCGTGCAATAAGGCGGCCCGCCTACTTGCGCACACACCCCTTTTTTCGGGCTGCAGCACAATTGTGTGCTCTGGTGCATGCGGTATCCCGCTGCCGCATTCTTGCCTGATCTGGTTCTGGTCTAACGGCGACCCCGTTGGCACCACTAGTTCACACTCGAACCTTCCCCCTAGCGGTAGCGAGTTGTTACGGCTACGCACTGTGAAGCTGCTCGTGCCGTTATCCTGACCTGGGTTGTCGGAATAGGGGCCAATTCGAAGAGCATCGTCTGCGCCTTCTCTATTACGCCCTTTCTCCCACAGCAGCTCTCCTGGGGTTCTCGCGCGGATCTCAAATAATGGCGCGTCGCACATTCCCTCTGCCTTATGAACTCGCTGTGCAGAAACGTAACCGCCGACAGCGGAGTCTGCGCCGCTGCCGCCAACCTCCAACGGCTGCCCTTAACTGCCAGGTTCTGAGCGACACGCCGGTTATAAGAGGCTCTCTTCCCGAGTGCCCGTTTTCGCTCCTGGCTTCTGCTCTTCCGCGCTCACCGCGGTTACATCAGCGTCGACTGTCTTTGCAAAGGACGGCGGCAACTGGTGGGTCGGCATCGCTGGAAATAGTTCCGAAACCTTTGTCGGTTCCTCGCGATTTGCCATTTGCGCCACTGTGCTGATTGCGCTGTTCAGCTCGTACTCTAGTGACGCTGGCTGCTCGAGCTGAGCCTGAGGAACTACGCTGTTAGTATCCATCGATCGCTGCAAAGAGCTGGCCGTACTCCGCTAATCCTGACTTCGTGCATTCGTCGAATGCCGGGATGGGTCGCTGTCTGCCGTACCAGTGGGATATGCCCTGGGGCCTATGTCTGGCCGCTGTTGCTCCTTAGTTAAGGATGCAACGTCGGACTGCCCGCCACCTCCATGCAGTGTCTCGAGTGCTGTCACGGCCTCTATCTGAGCTGCACCCCTTGCCACTAAGTTCTCCGAATGCGCCTGCGACCTTGCGCCGCGAGCCGCTACTCTTCTCTGGGATGAGCTGCTAATGTTCTGCCCACGCTCGTTCTGTACCTCCGTCTGGGAGCGAGACAAGTTGCCGCCTACGGTAGAGCGCACGGCAACGGGGCCTAGGTCTGACCTGCGCTGCGCCTTTGAGTCAGGCGCAGCGGAAGCCTGCCTGCCGCCGTCCTGCTGCCGCCTGACGGCCTTCATTATTCTCTCTTCCTCCCGCAAGATCTCGAGTTTCTTCCGCTGGAATTCTAATTCGAGCCGCCGCATTTCAATTCCCAGTGTATCTGTAGCAGCATACTGGGAACTCGATCTCACTGCCGCATGCATCTCGATATCTTAAACGCCTACACCCTCAAATCCCTAACACAAGCCAAGCCAACCTCGACCAGACGCGAGAAATCCCACTCACCCGGCACCAGGGTCGCTGCAGGTTGTAGCCTAGAGCCCGGATGTCACGCCTTGGCTGGTCGTCCTCGAAGGTTGTTCGCACTGCCGTCCCTTGGTTGGTGCTGCCGCTCGAGGTCTTCTTGCTTGCTTTTGGAAGGGTGCCGAATCCTGTCGTGAATGCGCCAGTAAATTCAAGATGGTTCTTTGCGTTCCTTCTGAGAGGCACAGGACCTCTCCAAACATGAATTCGACGGTGTTGAAGAAGCAGACGATGATTGATGCCAGTTGATGGAGACAGAGAAAATATACTTACAGGATGTACATTGGCAAACTGCGTTACAAGTTGAGTCACACAGGCAGTAAAACTGTAACTTAAAAGAAAAGATCTCACACAGAGAAACCCGACAAGACCTTACTCATCGACCCGAGGTTAGGATCTTGTCTATTTGAGCTAGAGGCTCCGTGCAATGGCACGTAATTCTACAGACATAGACTCTAACCTCTGGTCGATGAGTAAGGTCTTGTCGAGTTTCTCTGTGTGAGATCTTTCCTTATTAAGTTACAGTTTTACTGTCTGTGTGACTCAACTTGTAACGCAGTTTGCCAATGTACATCCTGTAAGTATATTTTCTTTTTGTCTCCATCATCTGGCATCAATCATCGTCTGCTCCTTCAATACCGTCGAATTCACGTTCGGAGAGGTCCTGTGCCCCTCCGATGAAACGAAAAGAACCATCTTGAATTTACTCGTGGGATATCCCACAAATCTTTATTTCTTGTATTTTTAGCATCACGGGGCTGCAGACATGCTAATGATGATAGTTGGTTGATTCTAGTAAGGGAGGAAAAGTAAAATGTTTTGCAATAGTCTAAATTCATAAATATTCTCAGTACGAAGTATTTCAAATAATCTGGAGGTAATTGTTGTAGTGGCCATTGGTTCCATATTCGCATTATGACGAATTATTCGCTTCTGTATTGCTAGAAGCCTGTTTAAATTTCTCTTAGTTGTTGTGCCCCATACTAAAGTACAATAATTTAGATGAGAATTAAATAATTTGGTGTGAATAACGCGCTACACACTAACAAAAACGACAACTGTAACTGGGGACACAGGACAAGCTCGTTTTTGCTAGTGTGTAGCGCATTATTCGCACTAAATGTAAAACCAACTAGCCCACATTGTCAGCATGTCAAACCCGTTTCACCTTTTTGTGCAGATATTTCTGCTAGCCACGACAGCGAAGTCCAGCGCATCACAGGATATGATACGCTTTGTCAACGCTGCGCCTAGCCCCGACGGAGACTGCGCACAAGATTGGCCGCTCTTCCAAGACCACTGGGCATCACTGCGTCCAGCCCCATCATCATCGGCAGCGAAGGATATAAAAAGCCCGCCCCATCCGAAGATCTTCAGTGGGCACGCCAGCTGGCCACCTGTCAGCATGTAAAACCCGTTTCACCTTTTTGTGCAGGTTAGTTGTCAAACTTCTGTTAGGACCAATAATCGTTGTTTCATCCAGCTGACGTGCCCCCACAGTGTTCTTGTGATTTTTTGCAAAATTCAAAATCTGTTCTCCTCGCTCATGCTATGTGGTGACATAGAATCCAACCCTGGGCCTACGACAGAAGAAATGCTGACTGAAATACTTGAGGGCCAAAAGAACATTCAGAAAAGCTCGATGAAATTGAGGCAAAACTAGAAAAAGTCGAAGCCACGTCTTCAGCTATAACCGAAGTTGGTACAAGGGTTTCTGGCCTTGAAAGAAGTTTGCAATATCTCCAGAGCAAGCTTATCGACTTGGAAAACTGTTCCAGACGAAATAATGTTCTTGTTTTTGGCATTGCTGAGGTGGCTGAGGAGACACCTGAAGACCTTACCTCGCGCGTAGTTGAGGACGTGTTTAAAAAGAAGCTAGACATAATAACTGTGTCATCAACTGAACGGATACATCGCATCGGTCGAATACAGCCGGACAAAGCCCGACCTATAATCCTAAAGCTTATCGATCATCGCGAGAAGTTCCGCATTATGCAGAATTGCTTTAAGTTAAAAGATGGTATCTCGATTTCTGAAGATTTCTCGGCAGCGACGCGTCAGAAGAGGAAGAAACTATGGGACAGCACGTCGGAAATTAGGAAAACTGGAAGGAAAGTTAGATTTGTGTATGATAAGATAAAGGTTGACGGTGAGCTGTTTGAATGGGACGACACTGCAAATATAAGAATCCCCGTTGGTAAACGCCCAGACCCCAGCAAGAAATCACCGACACAATGAACTAATAGTGACACCCCTTACATTTTCAGTGCTTGAACCTAAACGCTCGGAGCGTACTAAATAAATTGGATGATCTAGAAAGCATAACAATAGCACACAAACCACATATTTTAATTATAACAGAAACTTGGTTACACCCTGAGGTCGGCGATTTCGAAATAACACCACCAGGATACCGCATACTCCGTAAAGACAGAAGTTCTAGGGGTGGCGGAGTTGCAATAATGTTTAAAGAATCATTGCAAGTAGTTAGGTTGCCTGACATACCTGAAATTGAGTGCGTTGTTGCTAAGATTTGTTTAAGGGAACTGAACCTTATCATAGGAGCATTTTATAGGCCTCCTAACTCCGATAATATCTTCTTCGAAAAAATGATTTCCTTTCTGAGTGCAAAAAAATCTCACCCAACATCTTAATCGGCGGCGATTTTAATATTGCGGCCATTTATTGGGAAAGCGAATTTCCTGAACCTCTGTCCAAATCAGCAGAACCCTTCGTTGACATAATTATTTTCCATAGTTTAACCCAGCTTGTAAAGCAGCCCACACGCATTCAGAACGACTCAGCGTCCATTTTAGATTTATTTCTTTGATCCGATGGACCACTTCGTCGTGGTCCAGAACTGCACATCGTGGAAGGCATATCAGACCACAAGATGATATGCTTAGCCTTCAAACTAAACATTGTTCCTAACTGCAGGAAGCATAAACGTGCTTTGCCAAATGTTTCACGTGCCGATGACGTTGGCATTCTGGATGCGTTGGACGGCTCCTTTTCTAACTTCCTCTCTCTTTCCGAGACAAGTCGGGTGGACCGCTTAT
Source organism: Amblyomma americanum (assembly GCF_052857255.1). NCBI lineage: Eukaryota > Metazoa > Arthropoda > Arachnida > Ixodida > Ixodidae > Amblyomma > Amblyomma americanum. Next base: position 133,990,065 of record NC_135507.1, read on the forward strand.
GGTTAATCTTTAAGAGTTTGGTGTTAAAGTGTATAAATGATTTCGTACCATGTACTCAAAAAATTGTACATAACACAAATCCCTGGATGTCCAAAGAGATTGTGCGCTTAATGCGGAAAACAAAAAGACTTAAAAAACAAATCAAGAAGTCTCCCTCTCCTTCTAATATGCTCAAGCTTTCAGACATGCACCTTCAGCTGAAGAAATGCATAAGAAAAGCAAAATATAATTATCATCATGTAACCATGAAAACTTTCCTTCTCTCATCCCCTGCCAAGTTCTGGCGGCATTTTAAACCCAGAAAAGACCAATTCTGTAGTATGTGTATCGACGGTGCGACTGTGACTGACAAGTCCCATATTGCGAACGCATTCAACAAATTTTTCTGTTCCATATTTACAATTGATGACGGTAAAAGACCATATTTTGCATGCCATGGTAACTCCGCTATCAGTGATGTGTCCATATCAGAACAAGGCGTCTTATCGCTTTTACTGAACATCGATACAAAAAAGGCACACGGAACTGACGGGATCCCAAACGCCTTCCTGTACAGGTACGCAGAGTGGTGCTCCAAATACGTATCTGTTATTTTTAGAATATCCCTATCTCAAGCAGCGCTTCCAGTTCTCTATTGAGCACAAGCGCTAAAATAATGGAACATATTATTTTCAAACACATATCTTCTTTCCTGGAGGAGCACAACTTAGTCGATTCCCGACAGCACGGCTTCCGCCGGGGCGTATCTACGGTCACGCAACTTATAGAGGCAGTGCATGATTTTGCAGCAGTTCTCGATAAACAAAGCCAGATCGATATTATTTCTTTAGATTTTGAAAAAGCTTTCGACTGCGTGTCCCACCCAAAGCTACTATTAAAACTGCGAACCATACTCAAGAACGACACATTGCTTGCATGGATAGCAGCTTATCTCTCCTGTAGAGGCCAATGTGTGGGAATTGATGGAGTGTGCTCGAGCTATATGTTTGTCCAGTCGGGTGTTCCACAGGGATCTGTTCTTGGGCCCCTTTTCTTCCTAGTTTTTATTAATGATATTGTTAGTGTAGTACCCGTGAGAGTAAAACTTTTTGCTGATGATTGTATTATTTATCAAGAAATTAAAAACTCGAATGACCAATCTCACCTAAATTTTTCGCTAGCTCAAATAGAAAACTGGTGCTCAACGTGGCAAATGAAAATAAACAGGAAGAAAACGGTAACAATGACAGTAACACGCAAAAGAAAACCCCTCCTATTTCCCTATTCCGTCAATGGACACCCTTTATCTTCCGTTAAAAGCTGTAAATACTTAGGTGTAATCCTCACCTCATATCTCAGATGGAATGAACATGTTTCATACACTACAAAAAAGGCAATGCAGAAACTAGGTTACATGAGAAGAACCCTGCGCAATTCCACACAAGAGATAAAACTCCTTGACTTCAAAACTTTTATCAGACCCGTTCTTGAATACGCTTCTGTAGTCTGGGATCCGTGCACTCAATTAAACATTGCCAAACTCGAAAGCATCCAAAAAAAGGCAGCTCGATTCATCTATAACTCATATAGTTGGCGTACCTCAGCAACTGCACTTGTGGAAAAAGCTAATTTAGAACCATTACAATTGCGACGGTATTTTGAACGAATGAAATACATGCATCTACTCTACAATAGTAAGGTAGGTATAGATAGTAGCATTTATATTGAACATGTTATACGGTGATGTACACGATCAAACCATTCCAAAAAATTAAAGGAATATATGTGCCGAACAGATACCTTTCAATATTCCTTTTTTCCGGGAACCGTCCGTCAGTGGAACGCTTTGCCTTGTGACGCTGTGGAATGCCCGACTGTCGAATCTTTCTTATCAAAATTGAAGTGCATAAGTTAACTCAACCTAAGCGTTTTTGGTTCCCGCTATTGATATCGCTTTGTGGTTGTGATTATTGTCATTGCTGATGGATCAGAGTATGTCTACCGTTAGTGTTTATTTACTAAAGCGTGCTATTGATGCCAGTGTTCTTGTGTTATGTGCCAGTGTTGTTTCTATATGCCTGAACAGCGCGAGCTTGTACAAATCATTTTTATTTCTTATTTTTTCTTTTTTCTTTTCTTCTCGGTGTTAATCTGCTCAAGCAGGCGGATGACACCACTGTTATCATCATCATATCTTGTAGCGCTTTTTTGTACTTTCTTCACCATGTATGCTCACTCCTGCCAAAGGCCTTCTGCGAAGGCTGGCAGTACCTCTGAAATAAATAAAAATGCTTGATATATATGAAGTTTGGCTTTCAAAGGAAGTATATTGCGGTAATGTGATACAGCTCCTGCAACTGAAGATTGTTTTCTGCGTAGATAATTGAGATGAGTATCCCAGCCTAAGCTAGAAGAGAAGTATACTGCAAAAATTTTGTGGTCGTCAAAAACATCTATTTGCAGAGTTTCGAACTGAATTATAAGGTTCGTCTTAACTTCTTTATTCCTGGCACGAAAAATCACAGCTTTTGTTTTGGCAGCATTTATATTCAGTAGGTTTGCTTTCGACCAAACAGACAGTTTTTCAAGTACTCCGTTACATTTCGGTACTAAATTATCTATGTTTGTTCCAGAATTAAGTAGAGTGCTGTCGTCAGCATAGATAATAAAATCTTTTGAACTATCTATGTGTTTAATATCATTTATATAGGCCTTGAATAATAGCGGACCAAGAACGCTGCCTTGCGGGACTCCATATCTAATAGGTAGAATCACTGAATTGTGGATGTTTAAGTGCACAAACTGAGCTCTATTTTTAAGGTATGTTTTCAGTAAATCTAACCACTTTGCGCGGATTCCATAAGATTGGAGTTTACTGATTAAAATTCGGTGGCTCAGGCACTCAAATGCTTTGCTAAAATCAACAAAAACTGCAAGTGTGAACATATTGTTTTCTATGTTTTGAAAATACGCTCCTTTATTGTTAATAGAGCCATTTCCGTCGACCTGTTTTTCCTAAAGCCAAATTGCGCGTCACTCAGAACGTTATGTCTATCGAAGAACCCAGTTATTCTAACAGAGATTATTTTTTCCAGTGCTTTGGACAAGATTGGAAGAAAAGTGATTGGTCGATAATTTGTTGGAAAGTTGCGATCTCTGCCCTTGAAGACAACTGACGTTGTAGCTATTTTCATTGCATCTGGAAATTTTCCGGACTCTTTTACAAAGTTGTATACATATACAAGTACAGGCGTGGTTATGCTCAAGACGTGTTTGACAGGTTTTATCTGAAGATTATCGGTGTCTAACGCTTTGCGGTTTGGTAAAGCCATAACTGTACTGTAGAATTCAGAGTCATCGGTTGGTTGTAAGAATATGCTGTCAGTGATGGTGTCCCGGTGATTTCTGTTTTCGGTGGGGTCGATTTGCGCTTGAATTGGGACAGCGATATTAACGAAGAAATGATTTAAGTAGTCAGCGACCTCCTTGCCGGCAAGTTCACGGCCATTTATCATTAAAGTGTCTGGCGGCGAATATTTGGTTCCACGACCTAGAACACTATTCATAACTTTCCAGGCAGCGCTGGTGCGCTGTTCAGAGCTATTAGCAAAGATTGGTTCATAATTTGGAAACTTCGCGGGCCGCAGCTCTGCATTCAGTTTATTGGGAAGGGTTTTAAACTCTTTCAAAGTTGTATGCAATCGTGTACGTAAAAAGATGATGAAAGCGGTTTTTAATTTTCATCTTTCTATATGCAGTTGAGTTTCCCTCGCAAAAATTCACGTTACTCGAAGAAAGCAGGTTAACTGTATATTTAAAACATAAATAAAAAAGAAGATACAAAGCAAGGAGAAAACTATTTACAACATGACTAAACTGTTGATCAGACGAATTCGGCTCTCGTTCAACCCAGGGCGCTTGCTTTCAAACTCTCCGTCTCCGTCCTCAGCGGAGACAGCAGCCGATAAGATTACAAGCGACTCACCTCACCAATGAGAGGTCAGGGAAAAAAATAAGGTTTCCGCCAATTAATTAGAGATTGGGGAAGAGTACTGGTTAAACATTTGTGAAAGGAGAGGTTGCAATCAAATACACAAACAGCACAAACGCGACCACCCTTTCCCACGGTACCCATGGCACAGTCGTTACTACTTTCCTAACATTGTCATTTGTTTTCTCTTTCCTACACAGGACAAACATATGCCGACGAGACGACCACTCAAGTTGTTTACAAAACATCGAAAGAGAAGAAGGCAGTCGTTACGGGAATAATGTGTTTCATGGTCACTCGGCTCCTACCCAGCTGTATCTCCTTCATTCCCGAAACCTCGGCAACCCCCTGGCAGCGCACACATGTCAACAGCTGTATCTGGTTACGGCTCTTCCCGGCGGCTTATGCCCGTGACGGCGCGGGGTAGATAAGGGCGTCCGCCGCAAAACAGGGAAGCCCCGGGCGGGACGGGTCCCTTTGTTGGCCACTTCCGACCCCACTGGAGTGGCTTTCCTTGCAAACACGAGACCAACTAGTTCGCGGAGAGGTCAGCGAACTCCACCTTTCCCAACCAAGAATGTCACGCGGACACTTGCTGTCAGTGTGACATAAAAGTCTAGCCAGAGTGTCCCGGAACAGCAAAATTACACACACGCGCACATATATACTCGGCTGTTCAATCAGTCCACAAACACGCACACATGCGCGCACATTGCGGTTAATTCAATCCGCACACCAACCTGCACATTCCAGAATCCACCATGTCAGATCGGTGCACCAAATTGGCAGAAATGATTTCTAGCCGCCTACATCTCGAAAAAGAAGTTCGTGTTACTTTTTAGCCTTTTCCACAAGATTGCACCAAAATTCCGGTTTATCCGGCACGGCGCCGGTTGTAAAGGTTACCGCCGCTATCTGGTCTACATCGTCGTTATCTTCAAAAGCAACAAAGTTCATCAGCCCCCTGCGTTCGACAAAGATTGATGCTGCCATCCCGTCTGCATTTTCTCCCTCTTTGAATTTCACAGTTGGGATAGGCCTGTCACCGGTTACTTCACATGCAGTTTTACATCGCGCTTCACGTAGCGCTAGCTCCCTGTACAGCTGGCAGCCAACTTTCTCTTCAAAGAAAACCATGCCCTTAAGAATTCTTTTCTCACAATTAACTTGACCAGCTTGTTTCCGCTCTTCTGGTAATGAGGTCTTATGCTTCATGTTTAGGCTTACAGGGATGGTTGCAGTATCCGAATCCCCCAGTTCCCTATCTGCGGCGAATAATAATAATAATAATTGGTTTTTGGGGAAAGGAAATGGCGCAGTATCTGTCTCATATATCGTTGGACACCTTGAACTGCGCCGTAAGGGAAGGGATAAGGGAGGGAGTAAAAGAAGAAAGGGGTGCCGTAGTGGAGGGCTCCGGAATAATTTCGACCACCTGGGGATCTTTAACGTGCACTGACATCGCGCAGCACACGGGCGCCTTAGCGTTTTTCCTCCATAATACGCAGCCGCCGCGGTCTTGTTCGAACCCGGGAACTCCGGATCAGTAGTCGAGCGCCCTAACCACTGTTGCGAAACTCGTTGCACATGTTCCTGTTAACTCCAAATCTGCTGCGGAAACATTTGCAGCTTGCGGATCTGCTCTACTGAAGCCTCAGGTTTGTCGCTAACAGATTCGTGCAGAATTTTGAAATGCTCTTTGACATCAGCTTTCTCATTTTCTTCCTGCAGCGGCACCCTTTCTGGCTGCTCTATCAGTGCGCGTGTTTCCGGTGTTACTAGCTGCCTTACACTTCCAGCCAGGTCTGCTGTCACTCTCAGTGCGCACAGTGTCAGTACCGGCTGGTAAGACAACTCATTTTTGGCAGCTAGATTGCCATCGACTGTAAAGCACGTTCTCACACTCAGATCCGCCTTCTCGTCCTCGACCCTTACTGCTGCATAAGAGTTAGCGCACATAGACTGGGTCACGATGCCGAACTCTTGTTCGCGAGTAACACACTCAAGAGCCTCCTGGGTCTGCTATATATTTGGTTGCTCTGACAGCACGTTCGCCACAGGAGTGACTAACGCCCCTATGCCTACTCTTTTGGCTCGGCACACAACGTTAGATCAGCTTCTGTTCCTTGGAGAGGCACATCTTCCTGATACTGTAGAAGCTTGGGCAAGTTGGTGTGACATGGTTTTTCAGCAGCGCAGGGGGCAAAGGACGTGACAAGTGCACAGATACGGCGCTGAACTTACAACTGGTTTATTGGGGTGATTCTCACTACTTAAATACAGTGGCAACCAATCTCAAATGAAAAGACAGATACACAAAACAGATTGACGAAAATGACAATTTCTGAGCACAGGCCTACAGTGGCACAAGACCAGCTGCGCACGTTTTTCTATTCTCATCAAGGAAACGTAGTTCTTTATCAGACAGAGCTATTGAGGCAACGCTTACGCATTCATCTTTGAATTTATGGATTTCATGATCTTCAATGATTTCACGAGTGATTTTTGTTCTATTATCTGACAGCCTCGACACTGAGTGAAAACAGGATAACAGGCGGTTTTTTGTCCTTTTTTCTTTCCTGTGTGCAGTCTCTGCAATCAATGCCAAGGTGACGGGAAGCGGTGCCGCTCACGTTGTGGTTGTGTTCCCGCAGCCGGTAGTTGAGGCAACGACCAGTTTGCCCCGTGTAGTGCTTGCCACATGTAAGCGGAAACCTGTACACAACATTGCTGCTACGTGGCACAAAACCTTTTTGGTGTTTCTTATCGCAGCCTACCATCCTTTCATTGCTGGTCGCTACCTCAACGACCGGCTGCGGGAACACAACAACGTGAGCGGCACCGCTTCCCGTCACCTTGGCATTCATTGCAGAGACGGCCGTCCGAAATTCCTCATTTTTCCCGAGGGTTGTCGGTGGCAATCTTCAATCTGGTAAGGCTCTAGAAATGATTTTGCTTAAAATCAGTTGCTGGGCGAGTTTGTACTTCATGCTAACATTCACAGCGCAAGACGAACACGGACACGAGGGGAGACACCACGAAATGATTGTCTCCAAATTTCACCAAATTTTCGACCGCGAGCGCCGGCGTTGTTCGTCCGCCCGTCCGGTGTCTTCCCCGGGGAGGGGGAGGGTGTACTGGTGGACGGACGACTTGGCCCTGGAGCGTAAACGGGTGCGCGCGCTGCGCAGGCGGTACCAGCGCGCGCACGACGACTCTCTTCGAGCCATTCATAGGGCCGCATTCAACGCGGCCTTGGCGCGTTTTCGGAACCGCGTCGCGGCTGCGAGGGAAGCGGCGGCGCGTGAGCTGGCCCGGGAGGCAACGTTACAAAATCTTTTTGGTCGCCAGTTTAAGCGGGCGTTTGGCCGCTTGTGCAGACCTCCCTTGCTCCCTCCGGTATTGAGGCCGGACGGAGCTCTCCCAAATTCAGTATTGGAAACCACCGGCACCCTGCTTGAACACCTCGTTCCCGGTGACGCCGAGGACCTTGATGCGCCTGCGCACGTGGCCATGCGCGAGGCGGCGGCTCGTCCTGTTTTGGGTGGTCCGGAGGACGTTCCCTTTCGGTTTGGCGAGGTTGAGTTGGCTGTCTCCCGAGCCAAACTGCAGGGAACGGCCTCGGGCTTCGACGGGAGCACTCCCCGTATGCTGCGTGCGCTTTGGGCGGCGCATCCAAATTTTTTTATGTACGTTTTTAACGCGGTGGTCTGCCCTGGTTACTTGCCTCGCCTTTGGCGTAAGGGAAGAATCATCATTTTATTGAAACCTGGTCGGCCGCCCGAGGTCCCCACGTCGCACCGTCCCATTGTTATCAATTCTGCCGTGGGGAAAATTTTAGAGAGGTTGCTATTCGATCGCCTATACCATTTTCTAAGCCGTCGGAGACTGCACCACGAGGCACAATTCGGTTTCACCAGGGGGCGGGGGGCTGTTGAGGCCCTTCACGCCCTCGTCTCAAAATTGGGACAGATGCGAGACGCTGGCCTGCACGTACTGCTCGTGTCCATAGATTTCCAAGGGGCATTTGACAGCGTGTGGCACCCTCTGGTCCTGAGTTCTCTCTCCGACTGGGGGTGCCCGAGAAACCTCTGCGCGTTGCTCCGGTCATTTCTATCTGACCGAGAGGTGGTTTTCCGTTCCTTCGCGGGAGACGCGGTAGCGCGTCCCACCCTGGGCAGCCCGCGGGGATCCCCGCTGTCTCCCTTGCTGCGGGATGTAGTAGTGCGTGGCCTTGTGGCGATGCCCATGCCGGAGGGCGTGTCGCTCTAGGCCTATGCGGACGACGGCGTCGTTCTGGTGCCTGGAGCCAGCCTAAAGGAGCTTCAGCTGTTGGCGCACGATGCGCTCGGCCGAGTCGCCGCGTGGGCGAATGGGGCGAGGATTACCATCTCGAGCGACAAGAAGGTGTGTGTGCTCATCTCTCCTCCCAGGAGGGGGATGGGCCGCACCATGCCCGCAGTTCACCTTGGTGGCGCCCGCCTGTCTTTCAGGCCTGCCGTCAAGGTGCTCGGCGTCGTCTTCGACCGCACACTCTCCTTCATTCCTAACGCGGAGAGGCTCAAGGAGCGTGCCGAGACGCTGTCCGCCCGCCTGGCGACCTTCCTGCACATAAGCGGCACGCTGGCGCCGGCCTGTCTGAGGTTGCTCTATAGGCGGCGTGCAAAGCGACGGCCGCGCCACAGGTGGCGGCTTTGCTCCCAACTTCCGGGAGTGAAGCGCGCCGTTTGCCGGTCGCTTCTGTGTTGTTGCGACGTGGCTTTATCTTTCTCGGTCGTTTCTTCGATGAAATAAGGTTTGTCCGAGCATCTTCATTGCGATAGGAGCCCGAAGGGATGTCCAATAACAACTGTTGTGTGGTTGGATGCTCTAACACATATAAAAATACGCCGGAGACGCGATTATACTCGTTCCCAGCGCGGCCCTATGAGCGGGAGCGACGACAGCAATGGATCGCCGCTGTTCGACGGCAGAGGTGAGGTACTGATTCCATTTACTTTAAAACGTCAAATTTTTTATTCACGCCTCTTTTTTTAATGATGCTAGGAAGAGTTTGGGATAGTCGTCGTCTCATCATAAATCGTCATGCTGCTGCAACTCAAGTTCACATTGGTAAGCAATTGTCTTGACTGCGCATCGCAGCTAGGGCATGTGCAGGGCGCTGTTGCTTTGGTGGTGGTATTTTGAAAGAACTCGTTACGGGTATTGCCTGCACCGTGATTATGCGCTCAGTTGTTGACGGTATACGTGTGTAATTTGCCCCTGCATGAGTGCATTTTGGTGTTACTGTCGAGATAGTTCCGCTATCGCTCGAAAGTTTCGCATGTTGATATTTTTCGGCCCCTGTGTTTTCGTGTTGAAACGTTTGCTTTTTTAATGGCGATAATTTTAATGCACTCGTTGTGGGTATTGTCTGCTCCGTGATAATGTGCTTTATTTCGATTAGGATATGTGCATGCTGCGTATGTTGTCCCCTGCATGACTGTGCCTCGGCGTCATGGAGATAGTTTCGCTATCGCTAGAAGCTCGATCTTCATTTTCCGCATGTTGATGTTTTGGGCCTGTGTGTTCGCGCATTGAAACTTCAGATTGCTACCGCGTGCAAGACCTCTGCTCATTTTGCATGGATGTGGTCTCAGCTTCGTTTGTGACGCGATGACCGCATGCTTGCAGTGATTGTGTCCATTTTTTGTAGTTAATTGTGTCTAGAGGCAGGACAGCACATTGCATTATCAGGTCTCTCCCGCCGCGGTAGCCCTGTGGATTCGGCTGTTGATCCCAAGGACATGGGTTGGACCCCACCGCCGGAGGCGGCATTTCGATGCAGGCGAAATAAAAAAAAAAATGCCCGTTGGCTGTACGATGTCAGCGCAAGTTAAAGACCCTTAGGTAACATCATAATCGCTTAATTTAGCGCAAAGGACAGGACAAAATAAAAGACGAACACGCTGTCCTGTGCTGTTAAATTAGATGGATATGATGTCAAAGTACCAGCTAGCCCAACAGCAAACTGTTTTGAACCCCAGGTGCTAAATTAATCTGAAGTCTTCCGCTGCGGGGACCCTCATTGCCCATGTAGCCATAAACCAAACAATTTATTCCCTTTTGCTGTAATGGCTGTGTTTATGTGTGCTTCTGTCATAATTTTATTAGAAAAGACGGGAGCCTGTGGGAGCGGACCAAACACAGCAGGATCTGCAGCAACCATTTTGTAAATGGTGAGAAATCCAACGACCCTCGGAGTCCAGCATATCTGCCGACCCTATTTCTAAGTGAATACAGACGCACCAAGACACCTTCTGCTTACAGATATGAAATGTAAGATGAACTAGCGAAAATATTTTAATCAAATGGTGTGCTTTGTGGCTGGCATTATTAAATGTGAATGGAACGGAACTTGGAATGAACTGTGACAGAGAGAACCAAACAGGGAAGGCGATACTGGAAATGTTATGATTGTTTTACATTCTGTAGGTCCTAGTGGCTAGCAGTTGTGATGGTAGGATTATAACTACGCATTGTGTCATGGCTTTAACTATGCAGCTAGTATGAAACTGATTCAACTAGTGCTAGACCAAATACAGCAATAGTATCCAAAGATTCATTAACTGTGGAGCAATTTTATTTGCTTGTTCTATCTAGGTAGTGACTTTTCTCAATGAATATTGATTCACAGTGTAGCAATCCTCAAAGAGTTGTCTTAATCCAGGTTGTGGTCACGTGAACAGAGCCAAGAACCCACATCAAGCTGTGTGCAGGAAGTGGCTACTGATGAAGAAGGCTACGATTCCACAAATGGACTCATAAGTGTATGTCTCTTCACATACCCATCCTGAAAAGCTTTCACAATATCAACGTTACTAAGCTGATTTCACAAATTTCTGTGTTGACTTGAACAACAAACAAAGCTTTGGAATTTCTGGCAAGCTGGATTTAATGCTTTCTCCCAGTTTCCTTGCCCTTAATATGCTTATGTCTATGGACATGACGATGTTCTAGTCATTGGTTTCTTTCTTTGTATCAGTTTGCACATATCATGCTGACATTTTGTGCTTTCAGTTGTGTTGTTATCTAGAAAAGTTGTCTAAGACATTTTTAAAACATCGTGTCAGTGAACATAACACACCAGAAGTCTTCAATAATCATTACAGCACTCTTTCAGGTCATTTGCATATATGTCATTCATATTTTTTCTTTAAAAGATTGCAGTTTATACTGGTGCTAACAAAGCACTACGATTCACTGCATGACTGCATTGTGTAATGTGGGGAGGAAATTTTGAACAAAAAAGAAGTGACTGTGCCTTTCAATGAATGCAGGTAGAAACACAAACAGACCCCTGTACTTGGACTATGGAGCCAGATATGCCGAGTCTGTTCCTTTGCTGCATGCAAGATTGCAATGCTGAGACACAGGTAGGATGGGAACTAGTATGCATATTTGCTGTAATTTCATTGCACCTGAATAGACTTGTACCTAAAATTACATATATTTTCTTGTTGATACCTTTCTGCAGCGCCCCAATTTTTTGAAGTGTGGACTGGGTGTTGGGCTGTGTAAGTACAGCTTTGAGATAGCAGCTAGCGTGTATGACAGATAAAATACTTCAGTTTGGGAAATAAACTATGTGTTAGTATTTATCTTAAGCACATTTTCAGTTTTGTCATTGTTCACTGCATTAATCTTTAAGCAATATTTAATGCAGATGTGTACATAAAATAGCTTTGTTACCCTCTAATAAGCACGGCTTCAAATGATTGTGTGCATAATTTCTTCCAGGCTACCTTTCCTAGCAAGAAGGAAACAAAGGATGCCGCATGGGGCACTTCCTATGGCGTCAGGGACAGCGCGTGTGACCCAATGAACATCGACAGCTTGAAATCAACGTGTAGCTTTCGAGGCTACCCAAGTGTATCTGCCTGCTCCAGTGAAAAGGCCTGACATTTTAAAATCCATTCCTGGTGTGTCACTGCCAGTATTTTCAAAATTGCAGAGCATTGTTGTGGAGGCGCTTAATGTCAGTGGGGAAGAGGAAATTGTAAATGCATCAAACAAACTCCTCCTCTTTCTCATGAAGCTAAAGCTGAACCTTTCCTATTCGGCTTTAGCAGTCTTTTTTGGTATGCATAGGACAACTTGTTCATGACATTTTTTTCTGATTTTGAATTTTTTACATCTCAAAATGCGCTGTCTTATCTACTGGCCCTCACGATCAACCATTGAGCTCATGATGCCTGAATGTTTCAAGCCTGAGTATGCAAAATGTCGAGTCATTATAGATTGCACTGAGGTTTTCTGCTCAGCACCAAACACTGTACATGAGAAAGTGCTGATGTTTTCTGATTATAAAGGCACATACACTGTCAAATTTCTTGTAGGAATAACACCTAGCGGAATTATCAGCTTCTTATCAAGCCCTTATGGTGGCCGTGCCACCGATTCATTCATAACAACTGATTCTGGCATTTTGCACTTGCTTAGCCCAGGAGATCTTGTGCTTGCTGACAAGGGCTTTCCTCAAATCAGAAGTGCACTTGTAGAACGAGGCGTGCTATTTCCGATGCCTACTTTTGCACAACCAAACCAGCCTTTTACTCGTGAGGAAGTTTTTACCTCATACAAAGTGGCAAGTGCAAGAATACACGTTGAAAGATGTATTCAACGTATGAAACTTTTCAGGATATTGTCAGAAAAGTTGTCTGCTGATTTGCTTCCTCACGTCTCAAAAATAATTGATATGTGCGGTGTGCTTACAAACTTGCACAGCCCAATCATTAAAGCTAAAGAGTAATGTGGTAATGTGCAAGCTGTCATGTTCACCATGTACAAAATAGACTGAGATGACGTTACAGTGCAAGTATATTCTTTTGAGGGCTGGTTATTACCATGAATGCACAAAACCTTTTTTTACTGCAGGAAATCAGTAATTTTTTAGGATCTTCATGTATCTCTATCAAAATTGTTGCACCCAGGATGTGTTTAGTAAAAGGTATGCATTGCAGGATACATTTCTTTGTCAAAATTTTGAAACATCTATTGAAAAACATCGAGAAACTTGGGACTTGTTTGACTGTTGGGAACAGTGATCTGATTGAGACACGAAAAACTTAGGCTGCTCAGTGATCCTATTACTACACAAATCTAGAAACCTGACTGTGTGAGAGCACAATGAGCACTCAACTTCCATTTATACTTAGGTTGCATAACTGATATAGGCATTTAAAAAAATACCATTAAAAGTAGGTAAGCCTTGCAATGCGAGTATGTCTCAGCAAGATCTCTGGAGTGCAGCCATAACTACATTTTTGGTAACAGCCTCCACGGTGGCTCAGTGGTTATGGCGCTCGGCTGCTGGCTCAAAAGACACGGGTTCGATCCCTGCCACGGTGGTCGAATTTCGATGGAGGTGAAATTCTAGAGGCCCGTGTGCTGTGCGATGTCAGTGCACGTTAAAGAACCTCAAGTGATCGAAATCTCCGGAGCCCTTCACTACAGCGTCTCTCATAGCCGGAGTCGCTTTGGGACGTTAAACCCCCATAAACCACAAACCAAATTTGGAAATAAGCAGATTTTTTGTCAAAATGCAATATGTATATTTTTAAAAATCCAGGTTTTGGTTTACCCTGTTGAGAATCCTGTTTTCATTTACTTTCGAGTGACCATGGCAACTAACAATCATTGCTATCTTTTAATTCCCCGACTGAACTTATAGCGTGACTTTATTGTAACATTTACAGATTTTAATTTTAAATACAAGAGATACTTTGGCATGTTTTGTGCAGGTGGATTGCACAGTCAGGCGGACAATATGTGCAGGGTCGTCCAGTTCGAGCTAGAACACAAATGTGCCACATTTTGGATACTTGTGAACTAATGGGCAGGCAGAGAGAGTGCATGCAGCTGCCATGGTTGCCAAACTTCTCTCAGGTAGTCAAAAACTAGACATCACTCTCGTGTGATACTATGCAAAGTAGGGATTTAAATTCATCGAGCACTCCTTTGTTTCAGCTTGAAGTGCGATTGCTTTGTTACTCGGAGTTGCTTAAGCACTCACCGCTTCAGGCTGTCATATGCATTCAGAACATCTTGAAGCATTTCTTTGGTGCTCTGCGTTTCACACTGAGTTTATGTGTACAAATACTTTTTCTGCAGTATGTGCACAATGAGAGCTGAAGGGCAACTGAGTTTGTCAAACTGCTTTTACGAAAAGCCCACTTTTTTTTGCCCCATACATTCAAGTAATTGAATGAAAACACCTCACCCTTTTTTTTGTTCTATCTTATGAGCTCATTGGCAGTGATTTGTGGTGCCAGCTATCCAGTTGTAGGAAAGCGCACTTGCATGTGCAGTGCTCTAGACTGTAAATACAGTGGCTGTGGTATATGTTTGATAATCTATTAGTTGTTTTGTTGATTTATAAAAAAAACGTGGCTAACGTATGATTTTTTTATGAAGTGAAGCAACCAGACAATGCTGATTCCATGCTGAAGATGAAGTATGCAACTTTTGGTAAAAAGATCTCATTTCTCCGAGGGATCAATGTTTACAATAAATTATTTTTTATTTAGCCTTTCCATTGTGCTCGTTCCTTGCTTACTTCCTTAGTGTTGAAAATAGTCTTGACACTATGTCCCTAGATTTCATCAGTGGCACTCAATCCTTTTCTAGTTTACATTTTCCACGCTGATTTAGTTCTTGTCCTGTCTTGACAGAAGCCCTAAAAAAGTCACCAATGTCTTCAAACCTGCTTGGATGATGTTGAAAACTTTCTTGTTGTCTTTTCTGCAACACTTTTCGTTTTGACTGCCTCCGTCATTCTTGCGCTTTATTCCTTTCCATGCACCAGGGCCATGCATCGTGGCCATGTATCACTGTTGTTGGCGTGCCGCCCCACCACGTTTTCTCGCCATGGTCCCTCTAACGCACTTGCATTAATATCTGAAGTAAGTTATCACGCTGGCATCCTGGGAACAAAAAGCCGTTTATTCATGGGCACAGAACACATATATAGCATAAGGTGACGTCACGCACTCCAAACCGTGGCGACGCTTCCGCGGCTGATAGCGCGCTGATAATGCGTGCTCATCGCGACCACGCGCTATAACAATATCCGACACTGAATTGAAATCTTTGTGATGGACAGAAGAATACACACCAGTTTACCTGAAAGTGGGCATCACTTCTTTTGTTAGTGCCGGTAACAAATACTTAAAATACAAGTTCTCAAGCTGCGGAACAGCCTGAGCAATGAAGGCGTTGTCAATTGGTACCTTGACTGTAATGTGCTGCTGTTTCGAGTACACATAGAAGAAACACACTTCTAAACCGAGGACATACATTGAAACTTGAACTTGCGTGTCATACATGGGTGTACGCTTAAGCTCCAGCTTGCCATCTTGGAAAACCAGGTATGGAACACCAGATATGGTGTTTTCAAAATCTACAATAGGTTTGTCTCTGCACGAGTAGGGACACCTCACTTCAAGAAGCGATGCAGTAGGGCCTTGTACAACAATAGCATCTGGTGTGCAGCACAGCCAAGGCTGCTCCAGCATAATCACAAGCCCACACTTGTGGACTTCTGCTTCTATTTCTCTCGAAAATGACTCTATGGCTTCTTCTTCAAGAGCATTCCCATACGCTGTAGCTGATGACCAAAATGACCGTTCGGACCAAAACTCCTCAGCCAGTAAATGGCGCTCCTTTCTTGATTTCAGTATGTTGTGCGGCCGACTGCTGGCTGAAATACGGCATGCCCGCATTTTTTTCCATTGCAGAAAGTCTCTTTTCTGCAATGTCTCTTTTCTCGTGTTTTTCTTTCAGTTTCTACTATTTGCTCAGCAGTTTGTACAATGTTGGCCATGTAGTAACTCATATCTTCGTCGTTGTTTTCATTGGTTGCCAGGCAGCGGTAGAGACCAGACTTTCGCAAGTTGCCTTGCACCACTGGTGGCCCATACACAATTGTTTCTTCCACTGGTTCTTTATCGATGTTCACAGATAGCTCATGCTTGATGGCTGTAACGAGTGAGCAGTTATGGTCCCACAGTTCATCAAGTAATGCGGCTACAGCAGTTGCATCTTGAGGCGGCGGTACTGCTGGTGCCATTGGTTCAATGTCTTCAACCGTCTTCCCAAGAAAATCATCCAAGCAAGCTCCCTTTTTATACGTCCCCCGTGACCGTACTGAAGGCTTCCCCCATTCTCTTGGTCCACGTGTACGTGATGCATTTTCTTCTTTGTTTATGTACTGCACTAAAGCAGCAACATGCTTGCATCGTCCACCTGGTCCTGCCTTACAGGAGCAATTGCCATCTTCCAGCGAAAAGTCTGGAACTGATGCCTGCCAAGAAAATAATGAAGAACTGAAGTTTAAAAATGTGTATTACTCTCTTTTTCATCACAAGCTGCCAGTATGCAAGAATCATCAGGTAAAATTGATGAGAAAAATTCTTTGTGCAATCAGCCGAAGGGTGAGATTTTAAACACAATTAAAGCTCTGTTATTTCAGAAAGCAAGTTTCAGCAGTAACTAATTTTGTGGAACACGAGAAATGCACTAAAGCTTGCAGGAATGCCGATGGTGTATGCTGCAATTAAATGTTCCTTGCATAACCACAATGGTCCAATAATTTTTTTAAATGTGTGAATCTAGTATCAAGAGGAAGTAACTTTTTTACACAATTGGACCCGTGTGGCATGTAGGTATTTAATATCCATATGACGTGCTGTAGTGAGTGCAAGAAATGCCGAAAAAAAAATTAACGACCGTCCTCCGTACGCGTCTCCTCGTTACAGAAAGGTAATTATGTGAGATCTGTGCCGGAAAACGTAAAAGAGACGAGAAGAGTGTCTACTTGGGCGGTAGACTCGCGAAATGGGCGCTGCAATGGCAATTCTCGTACAGGCGCGGACACCAGTAAACGGAGCGCACTGTGCTGATCTGCATATCTCGATGCAGCAAGAATGAGCAGTCAGGGTTATGCATGCACGGCAGCGCAGCCGACACTACACCTGCGTATGCGCAGCACCTCCCGTTCTTGCTTTCCAAAGGAATGGTGGGAGTTAGATTGTGACAGCGCGCGCGCTAGTCTGCTTCTGCCATTCGTGTATCCCGGTCGCCAGCGCATATCAGTACGTCAGTGAAGCGATGTCTTGAGGACCGGATACATGTACATGAGCATGTGCGCTGGGTCCATTTAAAACGCGCGACTCGCGTGTGCTCACCACACACGTGCAGTGCGGGAGATGTGTTTAAAAAAATTGAGGCTCTGTTGAAGTGATTACTTTATTGACAAAGCGGCTACTCACCACGAGCTCCACTTCGTAGCTGGGCGTCGTGACGCTCGTCTGCGCCACGCACTTCGCACGTATGCGGACTGGGTTGTCCCAGACGGCTGCGACGTCGTGGACATGCCCGCTCTCGTACAAAGCCCGGCCCTTTCTCTCGCTGTCTCCACAGAAATATTCGTCGGGGACCCGAACAACCGGGAAATCGCAGCTGCGAACTTCAGCCATTCTCGCAGTGGCAACGGCAGGCGCTGAACCGGACTCCCGGAAGATGGGCCGAAAACGGCCGCTAGGCGGCTTTCAGTGGCGCCTCTATAGGCGGTGCACGGGGCGTATAGCCAGGTAGTGTTACACCAGCGTACGCGTCGCCCGTTTGGTGGACTGAGTGTCCCCATTCGGGTCTCTGCTCTCGCCTCGTGTCTGTGCAGAGGTCCCCGCTTCTGGTGTTGGCGGGGGCCTATTCCACGACGAGCACGAAGGCGTTGCAGATCCTCTTGCACGCTCCGCCTTTGGCGATAGACCTCGACAGGCTAAACGCGGAGTTTGACCTCTTTTCTCTTCGGCGGGATACCGCTTCCGGGACGAGGTGTTTCCGCGCTGTCGAGGTGGAGCAGCCTTTCGACGATTCCTCACGGCATCCCTCAGAGGTCGTTGCTTTTAAGCACTGCCGGTTAGACGTGGCGGCGGCGGCAGCGCCGGCGTTGCTGCCGGCGCACCGCGTTTATACTGACTGTGCATACACCTCTGTCTCTGCGGGAGCGGCTTTTGTCGCGTTCGGTCCCCGCGGTCTGCTTCGGACGGTCGGTCGGTTTCGGGTGGAGGGGGCATCAAACCCTTACGCTGCGGAGCTGGTTGCGTTCGCGGAGGCGGTCCGATTTGCGCGATCGCTTCCAGGGACGCACCCAGTTTTTTTCTACACTGATTCGCTCTCTCTTCTTTCAGCGCTGGCAGTATACGCCACGCGTGATATCCAAATTGTTAACATAAAATCAGATCTTTCAGGGCTCGCCCAGAACAGACCGGTAAAGCTCTTTCACGTCTCGGGACACGCGAGCGTGCTAGGCAACGAAGTTGCGGACATTGCTGCCTCCTGCGCAAGCTTGTCCCCTCGAGTGAGGGTCGTTTCGCGCTCCAGGGTGGCCGTTCGAATCGCGTTTCGTGGCGTCGTCCGCGCCAGGTGGGCCTCTTGGTGGCGTGAAAATAACGAGGGCACCGCAATTTATTCCTGGGTGCCCGACGTTCTCAACATACCCTCGACCTTTCCGCCACCACGTCCCATAGTTTCGATCGTGACTGGGCACGGCCGGTTTCCGGCTATATACCTACATCGGTTTGGCATAGCGTCGTCGCCTGAATGCCCATGCGGGGCGCCTTCGGGCGACGTACGACACTACGTGACGGACTGTCCATTAACTAGTCAGGTGGTGGCCGGCCTGCCCGGTCACGAGGGGGCGCAAAATTCGGCTCTGTGGCGCAGCTGGCTGGGTGAGCCCCGCTCGTGCGCGCTGTTGTGCAGAATTGTGGCGCTCGTTGGTGCTGCCATTCCGGACTACGTTCGGCGCAGCACTTAACTCCTACAAGACTTCCTTTCTTAGCCCTGCCCGGCCTTCGGGAGTGGGGCCTTCACGTCGTTTGTTGGCCCGCGTCATCGGGGCCAACAAATCTCTTTCGAGATTCGTCTGGGGGTGCGTCGCTGGGGCGCCCCTATTCATCGTCATCATCAGCCTTACTACACCCACTGCAGGGCAAAGGCCTCTCCCATGTCTCTCCAAATAACCCTGTCCTTTGCCAGCTGCATCCACCCTTTGCCTGCAAACTTCTTAATCTCATCCGCCCACCTAACCTTCTGCCGGCACCTGCTACGCTTACTTTCTCTTGGAATCCACTCCGTTACCCTTAAGGACCAGCGGTTATCTTGCCTTCGCATTACATGCCCTGCCCAAGCCCATTTCTTTCTCTCGATTTCGACTAGGATGTCATTTACCCGTGTTTATTCCCTCACCCACTCTGCCCGCTTCCGGTCTCTTAACGTTACACCTATCATTTTTCTTTCCATGGCTCGCTGCGTTGTCCTTAACTTAAGCTGAACTCTTTTCGTTAGTCTCCACGTTTCTGCCCCGTAGGTGAGTACCGGTAAGATAAAGCTGTTGTACACTTTTGTCTTGAGGGAAATTGGTAAACTTCCACTCATGATATCCGAGAACTTGCCATATGCGCTCCACCCCATTCTTATCCTTCTAGTTATCTCCCTCTCATGATCCGGATCAGCTGTCACTGCCTGCCCTAAGTAGACGTATTCCGTCACAATTTCTAGGCTCTCCCTGCCAATTGTGAACTGTTGTTCCCTTGCTAAGCTGTTGGACATTACCTTGGTTTTCTGCATGTTAATTTTTAGACCCATCGATCTGCTCTGCCTGTCTAACTCATTGATCATGATTTGCAGATCACCTCCTGAGTGACTCAGCAAGGCAATATCATCAGCAAATCGCAGATTAATTAGGTATTCTCCATTTATTCTTATTCCCAACTGTTGCCAATTCAGGCCTCGAAGTACCTCCTGTAAACATGGGGTGAACAGCATTGGCGAGATCGTGTCTCCTTGCCTGACGCCCTTCCTTATTTGAATTTTATTTCTGACTTTATGGAGGACTATAGCAGCTGTGCAGTTGTTATATGTATCTTCCAGAATATTGACATAAGGCTCCTCTACGCCCTGATTACACAATGCCTGTATGACTGCTGAGGTTTCCACGGAGTCGAATGCTTTCTCGTAAACAATGAAAGCTATATATAGAGGGTTATATTCTGCGCATATCTCCATCACCTCATTGATTGTGTGAATATGATTTATTGTGGAATATCCTATACGAAAGCCTGCCTTATCATTTGGTTGATTAAAGTCTAACGTTGCCTTGACTCTATTAGCGATTACGTTAGTAAATACTTTGTATGCAACGGATGGTAAGCTGATCGGCCTGTAATTTTTCAAATTCTTGGCATCTGCCTTCTTATGCATTATGATAATGTTTGCATTCTTCCAAGCTTCTGGTACAGTCGAGGTCATAAGGCATTGCGTATACAGGGTGGCTTGTTTTTCTAGCACGATGTCTCCTCCATCTTTCAACAGATCTGCTGTTACCTGATCTACCCCAGCTGCTTTTTCCCTTTTCATTGCTCCTAAGGCTTTCTTTACTTCATCTTTCGTTACTAGCGGGATGACGCATTGCTGTGCAATGCTGTCTCTCATTAACGCTCTGATTACATTGGATACTGTACAGGTCTTTGTAGAACTCTTCGGCTATGTTAACTATCTTATCCATATTGCTAATGACATTGCCCTGCTTGTCTCTTAATGCCTATATCTGGTTTTTGCCTATGCCTAGTTTCCTCTTCACTGCTTTTAGGCTATCTCCGTTCTTTAGAGCATGCTCGATTCTCTCCATATTAAACTTCCTTATGTCGGGTACCTTGCGCTTATATATTAGCTTTGATAGCTCTGTCAGTTCTATTCTGTCGGTAGGGTTAGACGCCCTCATGCTTTGGCGCTTCTTAATCAGCCCCTATTACCTTTTTTTTTCAAAAGCCTGGCTTTTTGGGCTTGTTGGTGCGTGATCAAGCAAGA
The DNA here is from genome assembly GCF_052857255.1 of Amblyomma americanum. NCBI lineage: Eukaryota > Metazoa > Arthropoda > Arachnida > Ixodida > Ixodidae > Amblyomma > Amblyomma americanum. Next base: position 134,010,946 of record NC_135507.1, read on the forward strand.
GACCAAAGCGCAGAGGAGACAGGACACAGCGCTCGTGTTGTTCATTTCTTCTGTGTCCTGTCTAATCTGCGCTATGGTCTCTTGCTTGACCTTTTTTTTTCTCTGCCTTAATGATGTAGACTCCTCTCCTTGGCCCCACTTGGCCCGCGGGCGTGTGGCCCTAGGGTCGTCTGTTGGCCCGCAAGATCGGGGCCAATAAATCTCATTTTCGAGTCTCTCCTGGGGGCGCGTCACTGAGGCGCCCTGATTACCTTTTTTTATCTATTTATCTTTTATATCGTCGTCTGCTGGCCTCGCTTCCTTCCTTGAAAGCCGGTCTCGAGTGCTTTGGGGGCCTCTAACTCCAAGCACCCTTACTTTTGCTCTTTGATCTTTCATTTCTGTTTTAATTTTCTGTTTTTTTTTGTGTTTTTAAACCTTTATTTGCTTTTTCTTTCGTCTTTCTCTATCTTTCTCTTTCTCCCGTGACATTGTGGTTTCGCAGGGGAAACGATCAGGCCACATGAGGTGGACGTCTTAAGCCCCAACTCGATGCACACATCCTAGGCGTACGGCGGAGCGCCTACGCGCCCAGCGCCGCGCCGTGCCAGGCGTCGAAAAAAGTCATACACCTCCATGCTCCCTGTGCTGGGGCGTTCACCCTCTCGAGCCGACCGAAGGAATTTCAAGCGTGAAGAAAGGGGATTTGGGGGGCGCTGAAAGGACAACTTAAACCGCGAAGAAAAGTTCCAGGAACCTGGGATAGGTTCAAGCCATAAAGAAAAGAGTCCCCGAGAGCCCCCGCCGTCCTCCTATTGTTGTAAACCGGACCGACGCGCGCGCTCAGGCGCGGATATGTAACATGGACAGATATCTGCCCCTGCTCGCGCCTGCGCGCGCGTCGCGCTTTGCGCATGCGCAGACAGGATCCAGCGTACGCCCGTGCGCGTAGGCGCTCCGGCGGTACGCGTAGGATGTGTCCATCGAGTTGGGGCTTTAGACGTCCGCTTCTCTGCGAGCCACATGTCACGGTTACCGTGTGTGTGTTTGTTTGTGTGCGTGTGTGTGTGTGTGTGTGTGTGTTTGTGTGTGTGTGTTTGTGAGTGTGTGCGATGTGTGTGTGGTGTGAGTGTGCGTGTGTATGTGTTTTCTTTTCCCAACTGCCAGGGCAGTCTTTTTTTTTCGTGCACAATTCTTTTTCCTTTTCCTGTGTTTGTGTCTTTATCTTTTGCAGATTGTTTCAACCATTCTCCACCTGCCGGAAAGATGATCAAAAGAAATCTGTTGCCACAACCTTGTTCAAACGCGCAGAACGCATATGCAGTTTTCCTGAAGATCGGGCAGTCGACTTTGGTACTGTACGGCAAGAACTCGCGCGAAACGAGTACCCAGCTGCTTTTGTGGCATCCACTGAAAAGCAGTTATCTTGCCCGACACGTGAAACTCCCGTGTTGTCCCCTCTGAAACGTGCCGCTGTTCCCTACACACCTGGAATAAGCGAAGCCTTGGCGCGTATTCTGCGCACATTCCAAGTTCACGTTGCCCATGTCCCCACAAGGAAACTTCGGCATGCGCCGGTTAACGTCAAAGACGTTCTCCCCAAAGAAAAGTACCCTGGCGTTGTTTACAGCGTCCCCTGCTCTGATTGTGACAGCGTCTACATCGGCGAGACTGGTGATTTTAATAGACGCCTAAAAGAACATTGTAATGACGTTAAAAACAAAAAAGTGAACTTTAATGCTATCGCCGAACACTCCGTATCAACTGGCCACGATATTGACTGGGGTAGGGCACACGTGCTGGCAACTGAAAAGAATCTGTACCGTCGCCTTCATCTCGAATCATTATTCATTCAAACGACTAATCGCACCCTCAATCGGAACACTGGAAATCTCACTCCTGTATACGCACGCTCCTTGCGCCCTCTTTTCAAACGTATTTAATCCTGATGCACTTTCTAATCCTTCTCATTGTGAACAAGGCTCCCGTACGGGAGCCGAAACGTCATTTTGTTGTTGTTTTTTGTTTTTTACTTTTGGTCGGCGTCCTCCTTTTAAGTTTTATTATGATCGTCCCCGACCAGACGAGTTTTCGTCCAACTCTCGACTTCATCCACCTGCCCTTTTGCCACCTTCGTCTCTACGTTTACATCTTCACTCTCATTGCCTTCTTTTACTTTCTGTCTCCCTGTGTTTGTTTCCTTTTTTCCCCCATTCTTTGGGCACCATCATACTCTATTAAAGCTTTACTACCTCATCAATAAATCAGCTCGCGCGGGGATTTTTTTACCCCTCTGTTCTCGCTCCGCCCTTAGGACACCGTTTTTAGTTTCCGTGCCCACCATTTTATTTTTCCAATTGGTTTTTTTTCTACCAAATTAATTTTTTGGCCGAATGGGCTCTGTTCATTTTTCTTTCATTGGTTTAAGCCTGGCGATGCTTTGCAGGTACAGGCTACTTCTCATTCCACTTTATTTTTGCCGTTGCTTTCCTCCATTTAACCGGGAATGAGACTTCGATTGGGGCGGCATAAAACAGAAATTAATTGGCTTTTTTGGATTGTCAGCATTTAAAAGTCCTCAGACAGTCAGCATTTCACATTTCTTTTCAACCAAAACAGGTATCGCCGCACCGCCTCCTCATCGAATTAAGCGATTTAGAAAAAAAATCTCGTACCCATCTATTTCCAACACATGGCAATAGTTTGAATACCATGCCTCTAACGTCATTATCACATCAAACTTAAAAGAAAATTGCTGCAGAAGAAGGATGATATCATCTTTATGTTTAGCCGAACGTGCGTTAATATGCAAGACCAATTCACAAAAATGATGGTGAAGGTAGTGATGTGATAGTAAGACCAGTTAGCGATAATTCATTTTGGATTCTTTTTTTTTTTCGTTAGTACAAGGAACTAAACCTGCACTCACTTTACTCATTATCAGTGGATGACGACGCGACCCTAGCCTGGGCGGAAGAAATTTTGTCAATGTCAAGTTCACTAAGCAACTGCACAGCTGGCATGCCGCCGGCTTGTTTTTTTCGAAGATCCTTCCGTTGCTTGTCCAGACGGATTTCCATCTATTTTCGTACTTTTTCTTGACAGTCAGCGCTAGAAGCTTCTTAAGTACTGTGCATAGGTGGTCATTTATGTAGATAGCATCTGAAGTGTTCAGGCCGATGGTGCTGTTTGTGAAACGAGTCTTTTTCGCTTTTCCGAGGATGTCGCATTTAGCGCGTGACCAGAACTGGACGATAATGTTTGCTTTATCGGGGTTTCGTGTCGGCACACGGGGGCAAGTGTCAATGTTATTCTCAGTAATTGGTTCTTTTACAGCATCACTAATCTCCGTGAGAATATCAGTGACCGATTCATGTTCACTTTTAGCCACTGTATCTCAAGGTTGTCTTATTTTAAGTACTGTTCAGAGTGGGTTTGCCAGCTTTCCAGATCTCTCAATTTGGCCTCCATCAACGTGAGGCCACTGTATCTCAAGGTTGTCTTATTTTAAGTACTGTTCAGAGTGGGTTTGCCAGCTTTCCAGATCTCTCAATTTGGCCTCCATCAACGTGAGGCCACTGTATCTCAAGGTTGTCTTATTTTAAGTACTGTTCAGAGTGGGTTTGCCGGCTTTCCAGATCTCTCAATTTGGCCTCCATCAACGTGAGCCTCGTTTGAAGTGCCTCATTTTCAGCAGCTTTCTCTCGGTTTTTAGAAACCTCATCATCCAGTTTCTTTTAAACTCGTCTATTGTTCCATGGGCGAAGTCAAGGTTTTGGGTCATATTTTTTTATTCATTCTTAAGATCTCGGATTTCGCTACGCAGGTCACTTCACATCGGCTCGCGGGAAACCTTTAATTCCTGTCTGGTTTCCTCTTTCATCTTTGTTAGTTCGGCTTTCATATCATCCTTCATGGCAAGAAATGGTAATGTGTAGCCAAGAAAAAACGGAAGGCAAAGGCACAACGGTGCGGAGGCAATCAAGCGGCGCGATACAGATGAACTACAGTAACAGTAGCAGCAGTCGTACAAAACCAAAAATTAGAATGAATTGCTTGAAGAACAATGTTACCAACCTGTACCAGACAGAAAACTTTTTAGCGTGTTGCCGAGGTCACAACTGCTGCTATGATGCTGGGGGTTCGGCGGCAGTGGATTTTAAGTTCAGCTTCCACGGATGCGCAGAAACTGTAGAAGGCGTATCCGATGAGTTGCTTGTGACGCCCGAAAAGTTTGTATGTCCACCAATGTTTAACAGTAAACCGTGCTCCGGCCAGACCAAGGGTGCGGGAAAGATGATGGCTTGGTAGGTCAGCTATGCACATGGGACCAGTACAGAGCAAGAAATTTTTAACGTGCTGCCGAGGCCACAACTGCTCCTGCTATGATGCCGGGTGTCCGGCGGCAGTGGATTTTACGGTCAGTTTCTACGCAGGCGCAGAATCTGTGGAAGACCTATCCGGTGAGTTGCTTGTGGTGCCCGAAACGTTTGTCCGCCGATGTTGGCAGTAAACCGTCCTCAGGCCAGACCAAGGGTGCGGGATGGGTAATGGCTTGGTAGATCATCTAGGTACACGGGACCTGTACAAAACAAGAAACTTGAGTGCGTGCTGCCGAGGCCACGAACCCTTGTGCTATGACGCTGGGTGTCCGGCGACAGTGGATTTTAAGGTCAGTTTCCACGCAGGCGCAGAAACTAGAAGGCGTATCCGGTGAGTTGCTTGTGGTGCCCGAAAAGTTTGTGTGTCCACAGATGTTGGCAGCAAACCGTGCTCAGGCCAGACCAAGGGTGCGTGATGGCTTGGTAGATCAATAATAATGATGGGACCTGTACAAAGCAGGAAACTTAAGCGTGCTGACGAGGCCACAACTGCTGCTGCTGTGATGCTGGGTGTACGGTGGCAGTGGATATTATAGTCAGTTACCACACAGGTGCCGAAACTGTGGAAGACGTATCCTGTGAGTTGCTTGTGGCGCCCGAAAAGTTTGTCTGTCCACCGATGTTGGCAGTAAACCATGCTCAGGGCAGACAAAGGGTGCGAGATAGGTGGTTGCTTGGTAGATCAGCTAGGCCCATGTGACCTGTGCAAAGCAGGAAGCTTTTAGCGTGCTGCCGAGGCCACAACTGCTGCTGCTATGATGCTGGGTGTTCGGCGACAGTGGAGTTTAAGGTCAGTTTCCACGCAAGCGCAGTGGAAGACGAATACCGTGAGTTGCTTGAGGCGCCCGAAAAGTTTGTCTGTATACTGATGTTGTGGCACAGGCAGGGGCATATTGGTTTACATTCTTTTTCTGGCTGCCCCACCATACTTTTTGTATACTGATGTTTGTAGTACACCGTGCTCAGGCCAGCCGAAGGGTGCGGGATAGGTGATGGCTTGGTAGATCAGCTAGACACATGGGACCAGTACAAAGCAGGAAATTTTTAGCGTGCTGCCGAGGCCTCAGCTGCTGCTGCTATGATGCTGGGTGTTCGGCGGCAGTGGATTTTAAGGTCAGTTTCCACACAGTCGCACTAACTGTGGGAGACGTATCCGATGAGTTGCTTGCGGTGCCCGAAAAGTTTGTGTCCACCTATGTTGGCAGTAAACCGTGCTGAGGCCAGACCAAGGGTGCGGGATAGGTAATGGCTTGGTAGATCAGCTATGCACATTGGACCTGTACAAAGCAGGAAACTTAAGCGCGCTGACGCAGCCAGAACTGCTGCTGCTATGACGCTGGGTGTCCGGCGGCAGTGCATATTATGGTCAGTTTCCACACAGGTGCAGAAACTGTGGAAGACGTATACGATGTGTTGCTTGTGACGCCAGAAAAGTTTGTCTGTCCACCTATGTTTAACAGTAAACCGTGCTCCGGCCAGACCAAGGGTGCGGGATAGGTGATTGCTTGGTAGATCAGCTAGGCCCATGGGACCTGTGCAAAGCAGGAAGCTTTTAGCGTGCGGCCGAGGCCACAACTGCTGCTGCTATGATGTTGGGTGTCCGGCGGCAGTGCATTTTAAGGTCAGTTTCCACGCAGGCGCAGAAACTGTAGAAGGCGTATCCGGTGAGTTGCTTGTAGCTCCCGAAAAGTTTGTCTGTCCAGCGATGTTGGCAGTAAACCGTGCTCATGCCAGACCAAGGGTGCGGGATGAGTGATGGCTTGGCAGATAAGCTATGCAGATGGGACCTGTACAAAGCAGGAAAATTTTAGCGTGCTGCTGAGGCCACAACTACTGCTGCTGTGATGCTGGGTGTACGGTGGCAGTGGATATTATGGTCAGTTTCCACGCAGGCGCCGAAACTGTGGAAGACGTATCCGGTGAGTTGCTTGTGGCGCCCGAAAAGTTTGTCTGTCCTCCGATGTGTGCAGTAAGCCGTAGTCGGGTAAGACCAAGGGTGCGGGATAGGTGATGGCTTGGTAGATCAGCTATGCGCATGGGACCTCTACAAAGCAGGAAACTTTTTAGCGTGCTGCCGAGGCCACAACTGCTGCTGCTATGATGCTGGGTGTCCGGCGGCAGTAGATTTTAAGGTCAGTTTACACGCAGGTCAGTTTCCACATATGCTGCTGTTATGGTCCCTTTGTTGTGAAAGTTGACCCCTTTTCGTTTCCTCCACATTTCTGCACCGTATGTGAGTATCGGTAAAGTAGAGCTTTTTTGTGGTTTTCTCTTGAGTTGTGGTGTTTAAATACCATTCAGGATATGCGAGTACCTGAAAAATGCGTTTTACAATCATCATCCTGACTACACACACTGCAAGGCAAAGGCCTCTCTTACGTCTCTACAATTAACCCTGTACTTTGCCAGCTGCGCCTACCCTATGCCTGAAAACTTCTTAATCTCATCCGCCCACCTAGCCTTCTGCTGCCCCTTTCTACGCTTGCCTTCTCTTGGGATCCACTCCGACACTCTTAAGAACCAGCATTTATCTTGCCTTCGCATTACATGCGTTGCCAAGCCCATTTCTACCTCTTGATTGCGATTAGGATGTCATTACGCCATCAATGAACAGGCATATGATACATTTAAAATGAAAGGCCAAACGCCTACGCAAGAAAAGAACAGCATCACATGCTTTTAGCGAAGCTCGCACAGCTCTTTTTATTTTAACACTACTCTCTCGATCTTCATTTCTGAGGATCCTCAAGGCGTCTGGAAGTTTATGAAGGAAAGCAAAATGCATGTGAAATAATTATCTCATAACGATGCAGTAATCACTAATACCAAGATTATTGCAGAACACTTTAACAAATGTTTTGACAGTGCTTTCTTCACGGTCGCTGAACATTCATTTTCAGCAATCCCGTCACGCTTCCTTAATGTCACTGATTTGATTTTGCATGAAGGAGTGCAAAATATGTAGCTCAAACAAAGTTAAATCTCCACCGGGACCTGATGGTATACCAGGCGCATTTCTTCGCCGTTTCGCTGAAACACTGAGCAAGCTTCTCGTAGTTATATTTCAACCTTCCATTATAACTGCATCCATACCTGACCATTAGTAGACTGCACGCGTGGTACCCGTCCTGAAGAAGGGTGACCAACATTCTTTATCCAACTACCGCCCCATACCTATATTATGCTATTCTTGTAAGTTCATGGAGCACCACGTGGCTAACCTCATTTCAAACTTTCTTTGAGAAAATAACATTCTGTCGCAACCCCAGCATGGCTTTAGGAAAGGGTCTTCTACGATTACTTAGTTAGTAACCATATTTCACTTTCTTGCTTCCGTCATGGATAGGGCTAACCAGGTAGACTTATATTTTTTTCCTGTATTTGTTTCTTAGAACATGTCTAAGGGGGGACCGAAGCTAAAGGCGTAACAACGCCTGACGGGGCCTCGGCCCCCAATACAAATTCATCACACAAAAAAGAATTACTACAGTTCAGCAAGCAGCATTGCATATTGTGAGCCAAACAAATTTTGGGTCATCAGAAAAGGAAAGTAAACAAACAAAATCACATGAAAAACACATATGCAAATGCACATTCACTGATTAGAACTTCTGTTGTGCAACATGAACATTTTTTAGAAAACAAAAAACAAAAACAAAACAAGAAGCAGACAACAACGGAAGTGCCGAAGCTATTGCGCCAGGAACGAAAAATAAAACAAAAAAACGTCTCATTTGACAGAAAAGAACAAAGGAACGCACAGAATATATATTATTGTCTTGCGTTTCTTCTTGATAGAAAACTACACGCACACGAAATCACACACTGTCTTCACAAAGCAAAGAAAATACTGCCAGAAACGAAAACATTTTTGTATTCTTTTTTGAAAACAGCAAATTTTTGTTGAGATCAATATTTGTTCGGCACAACATCTTAATTGTTTGAAGTTTAACGTTTGTCGCCCGTAGTTTGTTCTTATAGCTGGCAGCCTAAGTGTAGGATTTCGGATTGAATAGCGAGATGAATTACCTGGGGACGTGAGATAAAGTTTGTGTTTATGAATCCATAGTAGTAGTTTGAAATAGTATACCTGGTCGGCCCGGAGCATAGCATATTTCATGAAAAGCGGTTGTGTGGGTAAGTTTCTGATGTTTCCGTGAAAGTATTCGAACATTCTTAACATTCTTTTTTGCAGGACCAATAACCTGTTGTAATTAGATAATGTCGTTGTACCCCACTTAAGATGCCATAACATAACTTGGAGTAGAATAAAGAGTGATACAATTTCATTTTTAGCCACGTCGGCAATAGATTCTGTATTCTACATATGCTACCCACAACTAGGGAGAGATCATTGGAGAGCTTAAGGGTATGACATGTCCACGAAAGATCCTCAGAGAACCAAATTCCCAGAAATTTTTGTTCACTTACTTGGCTGAGCAGGGTGTTTTCAAACTTTATATTCATTGCGGATGACTCCTTTTTATTGATTGGCTTAAAAATGACATATTTAGTTTTACTAGTATTTAGTCCTAGCCGATTCATTCGCAACCATGTAGAGAGGCTGGAAAGGTAAGTGTTGACTGCTTTCTCCAGGGATTCATTTGTCAGGGCCTTGAAAAAAACATTTGTATCGTCGGCATACATTGTTAATTCGGGAGAACCGGGTATTCTTGTCATATCATTAATGTATACCAGGAAAAGCAGTGGCCCTAAAATGGATCCCTGGGGAACGCCATGCAGTACTGTCATTCTGCTAGATAACATGCGGTTTACAGATACGCATTGAGACCGGCTCAAAAGATATGTTCTAATTAATCCCAGTGGAACACCTCTTACTCCATATGCTTGTAATTTATTGAGGAGTAAATCGTGCTGTACAGTGTCAAATGCTTTTCTTAAATCTAGAAACAGACCAAGTGTCAGGAGCTTGTCTTCAATATTTTCAATGATTTTATCTTTGATATTTATGAGTGCCTGTTCTGCAGACTTGTTCTTCTGAACCCCGTACTGAGCACTACTAATTATATCATGCTTTTGAAAGAACCTGGAGAACCTGACATATATGGCACGTTCGAATATTTTTGAAAACACTGGTAGAACCGAAATAGGCCTATAGTTGTTAACGTCGGTTTCTCCGCCACCCTTACACATAGGAGTTACTTTAGCAATTTTTAGTTCCTCAGGAAATTCACCATTCTGGAGCATCTTATTTATAATATCACACAATATAGGGCTAAGTATATTTGCAACATATTTTATGAGTGGAACTTTTATACCATCTATTCCAGCAGCGACACAATTCGATAGACTTTGAATTACACAATTCGATAGACTTTGAATTGGATTTCAACAAAGCTTTCGACCAATTGCCCCATAATAAATTAACTGGGAAACTTGAACTGATAGGATTGCCAAGTTTCTTTATTCCTTGGGTATCAATGTATTTAACACAACGCAAACAGTGCCTAACTATTAACGGAGGTGATTCGTGTGCTCTTCCGGTCACATCTGGTGTCCCTCAGAGCAGTGTGCATGGGCCGCTGGTGCTTTTGATATATTGCCACGATATTGTAGATATGGTTAATGAACCTGTAGAGATTTGTATGTTTGCTAATGACTGTATTATTTTCAATGAGATTCGGTCAGCTGACGATCAGGCAATACTAAACACGTCCCTTAATAATATCCACGCATAGTGTAATCGATGAGGCATGAAACTTAACCTTGAAGAAAATGTCCTACTATGTGTTACAAGAAAACTTAATCTATTTATATGCGCTTTTTTTCGGTTGAGGAGAAATTACTCAAGAAAATGAATATAATATCTCGGTGTTACATTAAAGAACAACTTAAGCTGGAACACTCACATTTCTAACACTTGCTCGTCTGCTTTACGAAAACATTGTTAGTTGCGCCATAAACTAAGACACATCACTTGAGGTTAAGAGACTAGCATACGAAACCTTTATGAGGACTAAATTGGAAAATGCGTGCAGTGTATGGGATCCGTATACTGTCACTAACATAAAAGCACTTGAGCGGATCCAAAGGAAAGCTGTGGGATTCATGTTTTTGCAATACAGTCGAACGGCTTCAGTCTGCATTAATGCAGTCGAATTTAATAACAACCCTTCAGTCCCGGCTCATGTTTCTTCGGTTGAAATTCTTATTTTTTTTTATTTAACCGTAAACTTGGTATAAATTCTTCACCGTATCTTATATTACGGAACACCAGACGAACTCGACACTCCCTACACCTTTCTCTGACCCCGCACTTTGCAAAGGCTAACTTATTTCAGCATTCTTTTTTCCCCAAACCATAAGTTTCCCAAAACATCAGGAAGAGCTTACCAGCTTCGTGTGTACAGTCTCTTGACCTGATAAGTTAATATTGTTAGTTTTTTTCTGCTTGTTGTGTTAGCTTGTTTTTTGCCTTTTTGATGTCATTTCCTGCTACGCGTGTTCTGTTTGCATTTTGGTATTTTTGCTCAAATTGTGATCTGTTTCTGCAATCCACTCCTGCTAGGGCCTCACGGCCTGCGGTATTTCATAAAACCCAAAACACGTTCGTCCCCTCATTCACTATGCCCTTCTCCTGTAAACGTTAGACTGGGCATTTTCCTTTCCATACCTCACCGCTTTTTATAAATAATATAAATTGAGCCCTTTTCGTTTCCACCACGTTTCTGCCCCGTAGGCGAGTATCGGTAAAGTCCAGCTTTATTTTTTGGTTTTCTTTTGAGGAGTGCTGGTTAAATACCATTCAGGATATGCGAGCACCTGACAATTGCGTCTTATTATCATTCATCTGACTACACCCACTGCAGGGCAAAGGCCTCTCCCATGTGTCTCCAATTAATAACCCTGTCCTTTGCCAGCCTCGCCCAACCTATGGCTGCCAACTTCTTAATCTCATCCGCCCACCTAACCTTCTGCCGCCAACCGTGCTACGCTTGCCGTCTCTTGGATTCCACTCCGCTACCCTTAAGGTCCAGCAGTTATCATGCCTTCGTATTACATGCGCGGCCAAACCCATTTCTTCCGCTTGATCTCGACTAGGATGTCATTAACACGCGTTGGTTCCCTCACCCACTATGCTATTTTCCTGTAAACCTTACACGGGGCATTTTCCTTTCTAGACCTCGCTGCTTTCTCCTTAATTTTAGTTGAGTCCTTTTCGTTAGCCTCCACGTTTCTGCCGCGTAGGTGAGTACCGGTAAGATACAGCTGTTGTGCACTTTTTTCTTGAAGGATATTGGTTAACTGCCAATATTGATCGGAGAGAACTGCGCTCCACCCCATTGTTATCCGTATAGTTATTTCTCTCTCATGATCCGGATCAGCTGTCACTGCCTGCCCTATGGAGACGTGTTTCTTTACCACATACAGCACCTCGCTGCCAATTGTGAACTGCTGTTCTCTTGTTAGAATGTGGAGCAATACTCTGGTTAATTTTAATGTTAATTTTTAGAGCCACAGTTCTGCTCTGCCTGTCTAACTGATTGATCATGATTTGCAGTTCATCTCCTGAGTGACTCAGCAAAGCAACGTCATCAGCGAATCGCAGATTATTTAGGCATTCTCTACTTACTCTTATCCGCAACTGTTCCCAATTCAGGCCTAGAAATACCTCCTGTAAACAGATGGTGAATAGCATTGGCGAAATCATGTCTCCTTGCCTGACGCCCTTCCTGACTGGAAATTTATTGCTGAATTTTATTCGTCTGGCACTGCCCGCACTGACGCAGATACATCTTTATCCTAAGCCAAAAACGTGCTCCTGAAGTCGTCCGTCGGAATCTATCGTTTCTCTTCACAAACATCCGGAGTATTGTGAACAAACGCCATGATGATCTATCATCTGTAATTGATGCATGCGCTGCCGATGTGGTGGTGTTAACGGAAACGTGGCTTTCAAACGCTATGAGCAATGCAAAATTGCTTGACAGTGAAAAAAATTACACCATCTTCCGCCAAGACAGGGCTGCAAAACACGGAGGTGGTATACTTAATGCCGTTTCCGACTACCTCGTATCAGACATAGTCGTTGTCCCTACTTCCCTCGAAATGCTTTGTGTGTGTTGTGTTGTGTTGGGTTTTATGGCACATAGGCGGCTAAGGCCATCATGCGCCAAACGCAAGGCGTTGAAAATTGTCTTGTGCCGAATTTTATATGACAGAAATGAAGCGCCGGTCTAAAGGACCTAAACTGCTATTTCACATCATCTAGTGAAGGAAAAGGCAGAATTTTTCGAAATGGCCAATGGTAAAAGCTTTAAGAAAGGTCAGGTAACCTCAGCGGCCATCCTTTGCAGAGGAAGGATGTCGAGGCCCCCAACCAATGAAATACACGCCTCAGCATTCTTCTCAGGAATGAGAAAGTGGCTGAGGTGTATAACATAAAAGTGAGCCATTCAAAGTTCATTAAGACAACCAACCTCTCGTAAAAAGTTAAAAACATGAGAAATGTCAAGAATTGCATTATAACTCAAGTGTAGTGCTGGGTGAAATGGAATGCATTGATTATAAAATTGACTAAAATACTTCTTTCTTAGCTTTTCTAGGTTTGAACATGTGCATAAGATATGGTTTAATGTGAGCTCTTCGCCGCATCTTTCACAAACGGGTTTGGCTTCTTTTGTAAGCAAGTAGTTGTGTGTCAAGTGTGTGTGTCCTATGCGAAGGTGACATAAGATTACTTTGGTGAAACGTTCCTGGTGTCTGGATGACTTCCATGCCCCCAAGGTGGGCTTCATGAAGTGTAGTTTGTTGTTCAGTTCATTATCCCACTCTTTCTGCCATTTGTTCTTTAATTTGTTATGTATGAAATTCATGCAGTCTTTGAAACGTATGTTCACATTTTTGATATCACCATTTTGAGCTTTTACTGCTGCTGAGTCTGGTCTCTCGTTACCCTCTATGCCGACGTGGCTCGGGACCCAGCAGACCCTTATCATATGTCCTTGTGTTTTGACTTCTTTTATGCTGTGTATGATGTGGCCTACTAAAGGTTCAACTGCATTTCTTGACTGCAGCGCTGTGAGTAGGCTGACGGAATCTCTGTATATTGTGCTGTTTTCGATGCTATCATGTACTATTTTGTCCACAACCATACACACTGCGTAACATTCGGCAGTGAAGATTGATACATAACTTGGCAATCTTGCTATTTTTTCTCATTTCCCTTGTACTACGGCACTTCCAACGTGCATCGTTGTTTTAGAGCCATCTGTGTAAAACTCCATGTAGCTTGAATATTTCTCTTTCAAAGCCAAGTATTCTTGCAGTAGATGTTCATGTGGCGTTTATTTTTTACGAAACTATGTTAGAGTGAAGTCGCAAGCAGCGGGAAGACAGTACCATGGTGGCAATGGATCGTGCCTCGGGGCAATCTTTGTTAGAGCATCTAGTATTCCGATTTCATGACATGCATCTTTAAAGCGTAGTAACAAAGGTTTGATCGACTGTGGTTTATTATTGAACAGTCTTCTAGATGTGCACTTGGTAACTATGGGGTAGCAAAGGTGTTTTGGTAAGGATCTTATTTTTAGTACATATGCACAGGTAAGTATTGCTGTTCTGTTTGCAAGAGATCGTTCATTTGTTTCTGCATATAGACTATTTATGGGGGATGTTCCATATGCACCAGTTTATATACGAAGACCCAGGTTATGTACGGGATCCAGTTTGTTTAGGTATGATGGTCTTGCAGACCCATACACAATGCATCCTAGTCCAAAGTAGACCGTACTACGGAGCGGTAAATCTGTAAAAGGCATAACCTGTCGGACACCCCGTGTTTCCGTGAGAGTACCTTCAGTATATTTGGAGATCGAGAAGCTTTCTTTTTGAGGATGTTTATGTGGGGTAAGAAAGTGAGCTTTCGATCAAAAGTTATGCGTAGGAATTTATGCTCTTGTTTTACTTGTAGAACACTTTCACTCAAGTGCAGGGTGGGATTAATCTGCATGCCTCTTTCTAGTGAGAAAAAAACCGCAACTGTTTTTTGTGGAGAGAACTTAAATCAATTTTGGTCTGCCCAAGTCGCTAGTTTCTTCATTGTAAGTTGTATCTGTCTTTCGCATGTTGATAAGCTGGAAGATGTGCATGAAATATGAAGGTCATCAACATATACGGAATACATGATGATCTTTGGAATTATTCGCGATATTGAGTTCATTTTTACAATAAAGAGTGTGGTACTTAGAATAGACCCCTACGGTACGCCATTTTCTTGGTTGAATTTTTTCGAAAGCGTGCAGCCTAGATGTACACGAAAGGAACGGCCAGAAAGAAAGTCTTTTAGACAGTTCAGCATCCTGCCACGGATGCCTAGATCCGCGAGGTCACGAAGAATCCCATACCTACAGGTAGTATATCATAAGCTTTTTTCAAGTAAAAAAAAACTAATAGACAGTGCTGTTTGTGTATGAATGACTAACGGACTGTGTTTTCGAGACGGACGAGATGGTCATTTGTACAGCATGCTTCTTTAAAACCACATTGGTGGATACTAAGAAGTTTTCGCGATTCAAGGATGAACATTAACCTAATATTTAGCACACTTTCAAAACTTTCAGCAAGACAACTCCTAAGTGCTATTGTCCTGTAACTTCCAGCCGAAGTTGGCGGTTTTCTATATTTCGGGAAAGGCACAACCACAGCGTTTTTCCACGGCTCTGGAATTCTTCCTGACGGCCATATTTTACTGAAGAATATTAGAAGAGCTCCTACAGCATCTTCGGAGAGGAGAGAAAGCATTTCATAATGTATTTCGTCTGGGCCAGGTGCTGTCTGTTTGGCGGCCGAAGGTACTGTACGGATTTCTTGTAGTGTAATTAATTTATTGTAAAATTCATTTGCACTGTCACTTGTCGGTAGTCGTTGTTTTTCTGTTGTGTTCTTGTACTTTATAAATGATGGGGTGTAGTGTAAGGAGCTAGAAACCGTGGCGAAGTGTTCCCCTAGTTTGTCGGCCTGTTCGCTAATGCTTGTTTGTGTGTCCGGAGCTGTTAGGAACGGAGTTGTGAAAGAGGTAAAGCTGCCATTAAGTTTGCGGACTTGCTCCCACATTTGTTTCGATGTAATTGAACTATTTATGGACGGCATATAGTTTTTCATGACGTTTTTTCAGCATTGCGACGTATGTACCGTGCTTTTGCTCTCACCTTCTTAAATTTTATGATGTTGTCGTGTGTGGGGTACCTTCGGAAAGTTCCCCAGGCTTTGTTTTGTTTCTTTTTTGCTTCTCTGCACTCTTCTATGTACCAGAGCTTATTATTTTGCCGTACAACTGCTGACGAATGGGGAATGGCCAGATGTGCAGCCGCAATAATACATGTAAAATTTTTATTTAGTTCGTCAACGCTAAGATTATGAGAAAAAAATTTTCTCCAGACAGGCCTTTTCTTCAAATAGTGGCCAATCCGCTAAGTGTAGCTTCCAACGGCGCGGTCTTGTTGGGATTATTGGTGGTGGTGATGCACAGTTAATTACCACTGAAAAGTGATCACTTCCGTACGGGTTATCATGAATATCCCACTTAAAGTCGGTAAAAACGGATGGAGAGGTAAAAGACAAGTCTATGCAACTCATTTCACCTGAGGATGAAGAGCAATATGTGGGTTTGCCTGTATTTAACCCAGCGGCAACACTAACACCACTACAATCAGACAGCTCCAAGCCTATTCCGAACAAGTCTCTAGAATGCTACGCCGGGTAATCAAGAAAAGAAATGGTCTAAGAGAGAAGGAGGCCCTAAGATTAGTTCAGGCTTTCATTCTGTCTAAACTAACGTACGCCACCCCGTACTTACGGCTTAGCAAAAGAGAGAAAGACTAACTAGATGGTATTCGAAAGGCAGTTAAGACGGCGCTGGGACTCCCTTTATGCACATCCACTAAGCGCTTACTACAGCTGGGGATCCATAACACCATCGACGAACTAATAGAGGCCCACCGTGTAAATCAAATTGTCAGGCTCTCAACATCTAAGCCTGGCAGGAAAATATTACAGAAGCTGAGAATCAGTCCACCCCGGGAAGTCGCTGACAAGATCGACATGCCCATGCAGATGAGATCACACATTACGACTCAACCCATACCAAAACGCATGGATGAGGAATATAACAGAGGACGGAGACTAGCCAGAGCTAGACACCTCTCTAAGCGCTGGGATGGAAACAAGGACACGATCTACGTCGATGCGGCTGGACCCGTTACCGGAGTCGCGGCAATTGCAGCAGTTTCACCCCGGGGGGATATCATTGCAAGCAGCCTCATCCAAGCGGTGGATACCACATCGGCTGCAGAAGCAGTTATCGCACTAGCGATATCAAAGAACAGCGAGGCAACGGTTATGTCCGACTCACAAGCAGCGGTACGCAATTACCTCAGAGGCCGCGTTGGCGCTCCGTGTTGGGAAATTTTGGAAAGGTCTAATCCTTCCAACATCCAGATCTTCTGGACGCCAGGGCACCTCTCAACGACGGGCAATGAGGCGGCCAACACAGCTGCTCGAGCTCTCCTCCTCCGAGCATCTGGCGCGCAGCCTCTCTCTGACATAGTTGACAACCCCTCACCCTTACTAAGCTACGCAGAAATTACGGAGTACCATAAGATCACAAGAAGGAAATATCCTCTTCCTCACAAAACCCTAAGTAAATATTAAGTGCACTTAATCAGGCAACTACAAACTAATACTCTGCGCAATCCTTACCTAATGAGTAAATGGTACCCAGAAACCTACCATTCGTCCTGCCCCTTCTGTGGAGCAGTTGGCACACTCTTTCACGCGGTTTGGGAATGTCAAGAAAACCCAGACTTGGACAGCAATCCCGATCCGACTCATCAGCGCTGGGAGGCAACCCTTCATAGGCACAGCCCACTCGACCAGAAATTGCTGGGTGAGAGGGGCCGGATTATGATGACGACCAATGGGTTCTCGTACTGAACCCTCCCAGTTTTTGTGCTCTGAATAAATGTTTTTCCGCCTCCTCCTCCTGCCTGTATTGAGCAAGCAGACGTTGTTGTGCAGAATAAAATCTTCTAAAATCCTACCTCTAGTGTCTGTCTGTTCACTACCCCAAAACGAGGAGTGCGCGTTAAATCCCCGACTACCAGATATGGCTCTGGTGGCTGCCTAAAAAGCTCCTCTAGACCTTGTAGTGTAACAGCGAGTTGTTGTGGAAGATATATAGAGCATACGGTAATTGTTTTAAAGCTTAGGACGGTGACTGCAGCGGCTTTATAATTCGTCTGCAGTTTGATTTCATGGGTTGCAACGCCGCTCTGAACTACAACAGCAACGCCTCCAGAGAGCCTATTTGCTTGCTCACGGTCACGGCGAAAGAATTTATACTTTTTAAAAGTATTTTTATGAGAAGGTCCCAAGTTGGTCTCCTGCAGACACAGTGCCACAGGAGATAGACAATTCCGGATATCTGTTGCGTCACTACAGTTATTTAGAATTCCACGGCAGTTCCAGTGGATAAGGAACGCCATGATGATTTTTTTTTTGTGGGGGGGGGGGGGGGGGTTGTATTGAGACCTTAGGTCCCTCCTTGCTGAGGGCCTGTTATATAAGGTTTTTTTCTTTTTTGCGATCAAGGGAGCCCCGCCGCCGTTGCGGCCGAGGCGAGCTCTGAGTTGTATCCATCACCTCAATGGAGGCGCTGGAGTTCCGTGGGTAACCCACGGGCAGGGGGGTGGTGGACTTCTCCCGAATAGGGGAAGCCTTGCGGGCTGCCGACTTGGAGGTCGACGGGCCCGTTTGTTGGGGTGGCATAGCAGCTCTCGCTGCATCTGCCAGTGGCACGTATGGCCCTGCCTCAACCTCACTTAGTGCGAGCTGGGCAGGTGCCGAAGGCAGCTGTGGTGCGCCGCGCACACGCACCACATCAGCGAAGTTTGTATGTGCGGTGAAAGAAAATGAGCTCCGGGTCATTGCGTAGCGCTGTCTTGCCTCTTTAAATGTAACATTCTCTTTGGCCTTGAAGGTAATAATTTCCTTTTCTTTTTTCCATGCAGGACACGATCTTGAATAAGCGGCGTGGTCGCCTTCGCAGTTTGTGCAGCGTGGTGCAGCATCGCAGTCTTCGGATTTATGATCATTGGAGGTACATTTGGCACATGTATCGCGGCCGCGACAGCTTTGGGAGCCGTGGCCAAACTTTTGGCATTTGAAGCATCGTCTGGGGTTAGGGATATATGGTCGGACGGATATTTTTGCGTACCCTACCTGGATTGATTCGGGCAGGGTGCAGGAAGCATAGGTCAGTACCAGGTGTTTCGTTGGAATTTCTTTGTTTTATTTGAGTATATTTATTCTATATACATTGGTTACATTTTGTTCGGACAGTCATTTCAGCATTTCCTCTTCTGTCAGGTGTAAAAAGTCGTTGTCGGAGATGACACCACGTACAGTGTTTAGCGATCTATGAGGTGTTACAGACACAGGGATGTCACCGAAAGTTTCTGTCTGCCAGTTTCGAGATTTGAGTGATGTCAACAAGTTCTAGCAGGAGGTTTTCACTAGCCAGTTTTGTTACTTTGTACTTCAGACCCAATGAATCAGTGAGAGCTTTTGAAACTATGAATGAAGATATTAGTCTAGCTGGCTTTCCTTTTCGTTCACTGTGCAGAATATGGTAATTTGGGAAAATTCTTTTCTTTTTGTCAAAAAATTTTGAGGTCACATCGGTCCACCATTTTTTCAGAGGACGATCATTTGAAAGAAAGCAGGTAGCCATAAGAAAATGTGTTTTCCGGCCATGGTGCCAGCCACCCACCATGGGGCCCAACCAGGGGACTGGACAGGAACTTGAAAGCAAGCCCTGTCCACGCCAGCTGTACACCACTGCTATAACTAAATATGACGCTACTCAGGGTGGTTGGCCACGCAAGGTTAACCCTCGCGCCTATGAAAAGTGAAAAAAACCGAGAAGGGAGGAGGAGACAGGAAAGATCTAAGAAAGATGATAGGAAAGTGAAAGACAGAGGGGTGGACAGGAAAATGCGAGTGCCAATTTCCCCCGGTCGGGTCAGGCAGGAGGTGCCGTCTACAGGAAGATGGTGCCAAAGTGGTGTGTTGCCTTCGCCGCCGAGGGGCCTTAAAGGTCCAAACGCTCGGCAGTGGCTCAACCACCAGGACCCCCGTTTCCCCGGACACGGCGATGCGCGGGTGCTCGGGTCCGTGGTGAGGCACCGTTCACCATCATCCCCCTGCGGGGATGTCCCTGCGGATGCTCGGGAACCCGTGGTGTCGCCACTCACCAACGCCTGCAAGCTGCAGACGCCCCCCTGCGGGGACGAAATGCTTTGTGTCCGCATAAACCTTCACTATCAAAGTGCACTATTTGGTGTGTGCTATAGGCCGCTGAACGCGGGACCATCTTTTTGTGATGACTTACACGATGCATTTAGTATTTTGGTTACACAATTCCCTTCACTGCCTTTATTTCTGTTAGGAGATATTAATTTTCACCAAATAGACTGGTCCGGTCTCTTTCAAACTGTAAGAGATACCTCCGCAGTCAGCCAATCCTTATTGAACATATGCATGCAGTTTAACCTTACACAGCTTGTTACAGAGCGTACAAGGTTTGGTTCTGGTACATCTAACCTGTTAGACTTAATTCTTACCACTGCACCTGGTCTTCTACATCGTGTAACCTGCATGCCCGGTTTGAGTGATCATTGTCTTATTCACTTAGAAATAACGGCGCTTACTACTAAAAAAGTTAGTAGCATCAAGACAATTAGAGATTACTACAGGGGTGACTACACATCAGTTAACAGCGAACTAGCACTCTTCATAGATAACTGCATGCCTACCTTCTTTGAGAGAACCGTTGACCAAAATTGGGCATTATTTAAGAATACAGTCTCGTCGCTAGTCGATAAGTACGTCCCAATGCGCCGAATTAGAAAACAATCCCGATCACCGTGGTTCACCGCCGCCTTGAAACAACTTTTGAATAAGAAGAAGCGCTTCTTTCGACTTGCAAAACGTGCAAACACGGCGGAACGTTGGTCTGCATACGGTGATGTTCTCAGAACATACCGACTAGCTATCAAAGAAGCCAAGCGCGTGTTCCTAAATAATACACTGCCGTCTCTCCTTTCTACTAATCCATCTAAGTTCTGGAACATTATCAGGCCCAAAGAACGAACAGTCATTCAACTTTCTGATAGTTCTGGGTACACGATGTTAAGTGAAGAATGTTGTACTGCCTTAAAACTTGCCTTTGCAAATTTGTTTTCTGATTGTTCCTTCGATGTCGCTCCAGAAGTGCTTCAGTACGATTTCTTTCCGATGCACCCATTGTCATCAATTTTGCTGGCATAGTGACGTTAATCGAGAGCCTCAAGTTATCATCCAGTTGTCGAACACGCCACAATGCCAGCTGACTGGAAGGTAACGAGTGTGGTTCCACTCTTCAAGCAAGGTAATCCGAATTCTCCCCTGAACTACAGACCTATTCCATTAACAAGCATTCCTTGTAAACTACTAGAGCACATTATGTATTCTAACTTCGCATCTCTTTTGGAAAGTAACTCTTTCTTAAGCTCCTGTCAGCACGGGTTCCGGAAAAAATTTTCTTGCCTGACTCAGCTCTTATCTTTCACTAATATCTTAGCGTCATCTTTAGATAGTAGTTTACTAACCGACTGCATCTTTCTTTACTTCGCTAACGCTTTCGATAAGTTATCGCATCAATTACTCCTTCTTAAAATGAGTTCCCGGATTGAATGTTTCTGGACTAACCGCACCCAGTTTGTATCAGCTAACGATTCTCTATCATCCCCATGTGCCATAACGTCTGGTGTTCCCCAAGGCTCTGTCCTGGGTCCTTTACTCTTTTTGGTATATATCAATGACCTTCCGATTGGCATCAACTCTTCTATTAAGCTTTTTGCTGACGATTGTGTTCTATTTAGTCCAGTTGGTTCATAGTAACTTGAAAAAAACCAGTCACAAAAGACAATGGACAAGAGAAGGAGTGTACACGCCACAACGACTGAACGGTCAACTGAGATTTATTAGACAAAAACATAGTCCCAGCAAGGCCAGCAGAGCATGCGATGTATTAATGACCGGCCGCGTGAGCACCACTACTCACTAGGGTCCGATGACGGTGCCAACGTGCCTCGCCATTGCAATGAATGTGGGTGTTATCCACTGTTCAGGAACGTAATGATTCTTGGTAGAGGCAGGGGTAAGCAAGAGCGAGAAATCTTGGAGGCTTACCATATCAGTTTGTCAGGCCAAGATTGCATTAGCACAACTTCGGTGCCCTTACTTGAAAAGGAATTTGCTTTTTTAGGCCGGCCACGGTAGAGGTGTACCTTGTGTGCCCTATGCGCTGTTAGTTGTGATACGGCTGTTGCGCATGCTCTGCTGGCCTTGCTGGGACTATGTTTTGTCTAATAAATCTCAGTTGACAGTCCAGTCGTTGTGGCGTGTATACTCCTTCTCTTGTCCATTGTCTTTTGTGACTGCTTTTTTTTCAAGTTCCCGCCAATCTAACCCTTCTAAAACGTTCGCTTACAAGGTTAGTAAAGTTTCATGAGAGAACGTTTCATCTTATAAGTACCTGGGTGTTCACATCAATAACAACTTCTCCTGGCGCATGCATATAGAATATGTTATTAACAACGCAAACCGTGCTCTTGGTTACCATACGCAGAAATTTCTCTCAGGCTCCATTCTATTTGAGGTATTGATATGAAACACTAATACGGCCAAAGCTAGAATACGCATCATCAGTATGGGACCCCGCCCAACTCCCCTTAATCGATGCTATAGAAGCCGTTCAGAATCGGTCAGCTCGCTTCATCCTTTCTAATTATTCTCGCACGGCTAGTGTTTCCTTAATGAAATCTAAACTTGGTCTGACTAATCTCGCAGTTCGTAGAAATATTTCACGCCTCAGTCTTTTCCACAGCTTTTTCTTTCATAACGAGACACTAAAACAGGAATTTTTTTTCTGCTATACCATCATACGTGTTGATCATCCGCATAAAATTGCCATCCCAACCTGTAAAACGAATGTGCTTTTTAATTCTTTCTTACCGAAGAATAGCACTAAGTGGAACCACCTTCCACCCCATATCGCATGCACTGAAGACGCGTCATCCTTCAAGCCACTTATCGCCAAGCATGTCATCGAACAAGCATCTGCATCATAATTTTTGCTTTTTTTTGCCGTTTGCCTGTACTTTTATGTCTTTTTTTTTTCACCCACCCCCTCTATAACGCTCTGCGAGCCCTGAGGGTATTGTAATGAAGAAATAAAAAAAAAATTACGGACAGTTGCTATATATATCTTCCAGTATTTTGTCATAAGGCTCTTCTACACCCTTCTAATTCTAGGGGTCTGGATCAGCGGTCCCTACCTGCCCGAAGTAGATGCATTCCTTTAACACTTTGAGCGCCTCTCTGCTATTGCAAACTGGTTGTTCCCTTCCGAAACCATTGAACATTGTTTTATTGCTCTGCACGCAAATTTTAGACACATAGTTCCGCTTTGACTGTCCAGGTCATTGATCATGCTATGCTAGTCGTCCACTGAGTTATTTATGAAGACAGTATCATAAGCGAATCGCAGATTACCTCTACAACACCTCTCCTACGTTATCTGCGTACAAAAGGAAACGATTTCATTTCATTTGTTAATGCCCTCAGGGCCGTTTGGCATTACAGAGGGAAGTGATTAAAAAGATAACACATTAAACAAAAACAAGCAGCGCAACAAAAAAAATAAGAAATACAAGTTGTTAGGCTCCTAAATATACAGCGTTAGCTAGTGCATTTTTAAAACGATGATGGTCTTCAATGGCGGCGATAAGTTCGAGAAGGCGGTTCCAATCCTGTGTCGTGCGGGGAATAAAACTGTGGGAACAGGTATTAGTGCGGCAACAAATATTACCGACTTTTTGAGAGTGGACCATGCGGGCAGAACGGTAGGACGGATCAGAGATTAGTTTTCCAGAACAGAAAATGATCAGCATCCTCGGCATGTGGCTGCAGGGCAGCCGGAGATGCAGCCACACCCTCTTCCTGCTGAGTAGAGCAGCGGGACAAATGGGCCGCATGATCAGCAGAGTTGCGCACAAGCGATACGGCATGAAAGAGGAAGATAAACTCAGGCTGGTCAACAGCCTGGTGGTCAGCCGGGTCACATATTCCCTGCCGTACCATGTAACCATCAAAGCCGAAAGAGAACAAGCCGAAGCAATCCTTCGGAAGGCATACAAAACAGCCCTTAATCTCCCAAGGAACACATCCAATGACAAGCTGATGCAACTGGGAATCAGCAACACGTTTGAAGAACTAAAAAAATGCCAGCTCAAGGCACAAGCGCGAAGGCTCAGTAACACAACAGGAAGGGCGCTCGTGGAAAAGCTGGGTTGGGAAATAGAAAAACCGCAAAGTAGTAGGGCAATAATACCAGACCTGCTAAGGAAGAAACTACGCATACAACCTGTCCCCCGCAATATGGACCCCAATCTCCATACCAGCAGGAGACAGGCTAGGGCAGAATTCTACGAAAAAACGATGGGGCAGAGAGACAACACAGTCTACACAGATGCTTCCCTCTATCCAAAAGAACACAGGAAACACGCAATAGCGGTGGTTGCTAATAATCAAAGCAAACTAATCACGAGTCTCACGGCAGCGGTATCAGACATAACCGAAGCAGAGGAAATAGCTGTCGCACTGGCAGCAGAGGAAGGATACATGAGAGGAAAATTCCTCAACATCCTAACAGACTCACAAGAGGCGTGCCGAAACTATATCAGGGGTAGAATATGCAGCACGGCACTCAAGATCCTTAGTAGAGCACTGCTCTATGAAGGACAACCTACACAAAACATAATCTGGATACCAAGCCACGCAGGGATTCAGGGCAATGAAGGGGCGGACAGCTTAGCTCGAGGCTTAACCATCCGAGCGGGCACCTCAGTCCCCCCGGGAGAGCCTCAGATTACTTGCGGGAACAGTTATTCAGAGCTGCTAAACCTATATAGAGGGCTACGATTCCGATACCCCCCACCACACAAAGAGTTGACGAAGGAGGAAGCCGCAGGATGGCGTAGACGGCAGACGGGTTCCTTTCCAAATCTTTACATACTAAGCAGGATGTTCTCCACACAATATTGCGCCGTATGCCCGTGGTGCGGAGCAAAGCCAACACTATATCACATCACATGGAAATGCGAGAGAAACAAGACATTCCACAAACATACAACACCAAGTGCGGAGCAAAGGGAGAGCCGGCTCACCAGCTGCGAGCTAGGGGTCCAAAGGGCCCTCATAGCACACGCAAGCGAGGTGGCCCGACTCAGTGGTGCCTTGGACTAGGGGCCCACCCAAGTCTGAAGAGGACCCAAAGTTATCAAGAATGAAGACTTCATCCTCAACTCGCTAATATCTTAAGAACCAATAAAGTTTTCCATTCCATTCCATTCCATTGCGCGGGTGAGTGTTATAGGAGAGTATTTTGTGAAAAGGGCGAAGGCGAGAATTATAGCGGCGAGAGGAAAGTGACGGTAGAGTTAAGGTTTTTTATTTTATTTTTTATAGATAGTGGCAGTACGATTGTAGTTATGAAGAATGAATCGAGTAGAACTACTTTGAACAAGTTCGAGTGAGTTTGCTTAGCACAGCTCAGGCGGCATACTCAAGTTTAGTATGGACTAATGTTTTGTAAAGGAGCAATTTTAGTGATACAGGGGCAGAAGAAAAATTACCTCGCAGATATCCGAGCGTTCGATTGGCTTTAGATGTTATATGTTAATATCAAGGCACCATGTTAAATCTGACGTAATATGTACGACACGGTAGCTGTAAGATGTTACTGACTCAAGGATAGTGTTATTAGGAAGGTAAGCGGCTGGACTTGACTGTCCACGGGATACGGGCATGACTTTACATTTATTGATAATAAGTGACATGAGCCTGTGACTGCACCAATCCACAGTAGCGTTAAATTAAGTTTGTAACGTGTCAGCATCCTGGTCACTAGTAATTTCTCTGAGCACAACACAGTCATTGGTAAATAGATAATGTTAGAAGTAACGTGCTGAGTTGTCAATTTAGATTAAGAAAAGAAGGGCACTCAGAACCGAGCTTTGAGGAACTCCAGAATTGTCCGCGCTAGAAGATAAAGTATGATCGTTACAAGATACAAGCTGAGAGCGGCAACAAAGGAAGTGTTGTAGCCACGTAATAATTTTGGGGTCAATTTTAAGTTGCGCTAATTTTAAGAATAATAGTTTGTGGAAAACTTTGTCAAATGCCTTGGCAAAATCTTAGAAAGTGCAATCGGCAAGAGAACGTCGGTCAATGATTAGGTGGAGCTTATGCGTAAAGGTAATTAGTTGACTTTCATAAGACAATGTTTTTCGGAAGCCGTGTTGCGCGTGTGAAAAGAACGAATTTGAATCCAGAAAGTGGAAAATTGCCGAGTAAAGAATGTGCTCTAAGATTTTGCATGGGATACTGGTAAGTGATAATGGGCGGTAATTAAATGGGGAAGCGGTACTACCGGATTTATGAAGTGGAACCACCTTCCCAACTCGTCACTCGTCAGGAATTTTACCTTTATAAATGCACTGTTGAAAAATTAATAGCAAACACAGCGAAGAGTAAACCTTTGTACCCTTCAGAAACTTGGCAATAATAAGGTCGACACTTGGACTTGCAGACACTTTCACAGACTTAGTTATGTTCTCGATACAACAACTATTAATAAGAACTGAATTCATAGGCAAATAATTGTAGAAGGGCGGATTCAGTAAAAATGACTTATCGCAAGGGACAAAATTCGTGCAAAATATAATATTCAAAATGGTTGGACGTTCAGACTCAGCGATAAAAGCTCCGCTAGCATAAGTGTTATTAAAGTCTTTGAAGAAGGATTAACAATGCGCCAGAATTTGTTAATGTTACCACTGAGCATGCGTGGTAGTGTCGTCTGCATGAAGTAAGTTTTTGCTTGTTTAAATGTCAAAACGTAAGTTTTGTTCGCTTCTTTGTACACTGCCCAACGGCGATCGGAAGGAGCCAGTTTAGCAGCTCGATAAAAGGCTTGTTTCGGTTAGATAATCGGCGCAAGTAGGAGTTATACCAGGGTGCGTTAGCATCCGAAGTGATTACACGTTTTGGTACGTGTTTTGAAATCAATTCGTTGACTTTGAATTAAAAAATAGTCCAGTTAGTATTCACGCTCCCATTTGAAAAATTGCGTCTTGAATAAATCCAGGAAAGTGGCTAAGTGATTGTTAATTTGTTGAAAGTTAGCTCTGCTGCTCTCGAGAATGGTTTTAGTGGTATTACTTTTTTATCTTTCCCAATTCTAATTTCAAATGCTAACACTACGTGGTCACTTAAACCAGGCCGGTAGATTATTGGAGACACAAGGTCTGGGCATGTAGTTAAAATAAGGTCCAAGGTGTTCGCGCTATGGTTGAGTGACGTGATGGGTTTAGTAATGAGATCACTTAAGGAAAGGGTAGAACAAAGATATAAAAAATCGCGACTCTGGGATGAAAATGGGCTTAAGACAGGCACTTGAGACGACCATGAAATGCTGGGGAAGTTTAAGTCGCCTAAAAGAAATATTAGTGCAGTAGGATGGCGTGTTGATATTATGTTAAGGGCGTCATGAAGCTGGGAAACAAAAGTGGGCGTGTACGAAGAAGGGTGGTAGCAAACGCCGAAAATAAATTTACTGTGGCCAAGTTCTGCGCATGTCCGCATAGGTTCGAAGTCGGTTTAAATGTGAATAGGGTAGGAAGGAAAGGATTTATCTATCCCGAGCAACACGCCGCCATCAACACGGGTAATGCGATCAGAGCGATGAACTGTGAAATGCGATGACCTGTAAAATATTTGACTACTTTGAACATTGGGGTGCAACCAGGTCTCGATTAGTGCAATGATGTCTGCGTCACAGGTGTCGATAACAGAGTAAAGGGGGTAAGGTTTGTTAACGATGCTTCGAACGTTAGCCAGAAGAACAGATATAGTCGATTTAGAAGGTTGCGCATCACGTCCCCTCGCGTGGTTCTATGAGGACAAAATTTGCGACTCACTTGAAATATTGTCGACAGGGCTTTGTTGCGGCATCTTCTTAACGATGTCAGTTGTGCAGTCGTAGACGTAGCATACTTTCTTCACAAGCAGCTTCTTGTACCTGAACTGATAATTAGGGGATAGTGGCAAGATCTCACCGAAAAATAGCGCGCTTACACGGGACACGAGAAAGGAGACACGCACACACACACAGCGCTGACTTACAACTGCAGGTTTTATTGCACTGCTCACAATAAATACTAGAAAGGAAAAAAACAAAAACAGTCATGCGTTAGCACACCATTGATGGCATTGACAAGACAAGAGATTCAATATCTTGAATAACTATGACGACATGATGCGACAGAAGGAATTCTTCCTCGCCTTCCGCTGTTTTTGTTTTTCCTTTCTAGTATTTATTGTGAGCAGTGCAATAAAACCTGCAGTTGTAAGTCAGTGCTGTGTGTGTGTGCGTGTCTCCTTTCTCGTGTTCCGTGTAAGCGCACTGTTTTTCGGTGAGATCATGTACCAACTGGCCCGGCAACTGTCCTTAATAGTGGCAAGGATTTGGCGAAATCGACAAGTTTTTTTTCTCACCTGCCGTGTGGCAGAAAAGTCTTCGGTCGCAGAAACTTTCATGGTTTCAGGTCCGCGCGCGATAACAGGACTGTATTTTTAGTTCTAAACGAGGAGAATTTGACGATTAGGGACGACACCTGGATGGCGAAAAACTACGATGCTCGTCCTTTGCGCCCACAACAGTCGCTAAGATATTCAGTCCTGTTGTCTCCTCACTACTACCACATTGGCGAACTACGCACTCTAGCCTTTCCTGACATCATTCCTGTGCAAGCACGCTCTTATCTCCACGTACAACAAGAGCTACAAGCCACCCGACATGAGGCCTGCGTTCGCTACCTCCACAGGCAGCTGTACGACGAGGTGGATGCGGCCCCTGCCCTCGACCACTCCTTGTAACATTACGCGGCTGCATCTTTAGAGAATGCACCCTGACCAAGCACTCAAGATCAAAGCGCAGGGCAAGCAAATGCGACTCGCCAGCTGCATGTCGGGTCTTCACCAGCGGCCGAGTCGCCAAACTTGCCCTCGCATTTTGGGACGCGAAGGAAACGTCACTCTATCTCGTGACTACACCAACCGAGCGGGCACTCGTGGCCCAGACATGTACCCCCTTTCGACCCTGTATACCCACGCCCTTTGATACCTTATGACAACATCGACAATGAGCTATCATCGCAGGATGCCTACACGCACCACCGAACCAAAACCGAAAAACCGAAGCGGTGGCCGTGTGGTAGAGCATCCGCCTCGCATTCGGGAGGGGCTGTGTTCGACCACAGTGCCGGCCGGCACCCACCGGTTTTCTAATGTGTACAAGATTTCCCTCGGCCAGGTGCTCGGCTCTTCTGGGGTGAGGTGCTTGGAAAAAGGGTCTTGCACCCCAACGCACGCAACCAAACAAACCAAGTTGGTGGCGTTCCTTTAAGAAAGATATCTATCGTTTGTCGTATCTCGCCTCGGTTCTTTTATTTAACATCGGAGATCACTCCAGAATTTTCCTTCACGACTTAGCCGACCAAGCTGCTGGTGAAACTGGGCAATATAGATGCAATAGCGTTAGCTCTCTGGCCAGTTGGTGCATGTTAAACTTGAAAAAACGGCGTGAAAGCGGTAACAAAGGGACGTAACACAAGAAAAAGTGGTACACACTGAAGGACGCTGCACTTTCAACAAAACGGCAGTTTACACACTTGTACCCTTTCACGCCATTGCGTGCGTTCACGTGTACATCGTTCTTCACTTCTTCTGTGGCGCACTTTTTGGCGGGAGAATAATCCGCGATGCAGTACCTCTTGCTAGGATAGTTGATGTAACATTGTTTAACAAAAGTAAAAACAGCGCTAATTTTTACAAAAACCACGCAGAAAGACCCTCCTGTCTCTTCTTTCTGTGTGGTTTGTGTAAAAATTTGCGCGGTCTTTACTTTTGTTCCGCGATGCACCTAATAAACCTTGCATTTGTCTACTCAGTAATGCTCTCATTGCTTTACTTACCGGGCATGCTAGATTTTCTTTCTACTTAATGAAACTGGTCTCTCTCCATCCTCATGAGAAGGCAACGGCACAACGGCACGGCGTGACGGCAGTCTTCTCTTCACCTTGTAAGCTGTCTGGTTTATGTCCACGAATTGCGAAGGCCAGTGAGGAGAGGAAGTCCAAGAGCTGCACTGTGAAGCATGCCAACAAGTTCGTTGCTTGTTCGACTCGTGTCGTTTACAAGTTACCCCTGTCATGTGGAAGGGTGTACACGGGCCCTAAAGGCAGATGTGTTATTGACCCAGCACTCGAACATAATAATGCCTTGAAAAATTTGATCAAAATAATCTCCCACGTCACTGCAGGAGTTGTAAAGATTGTGTTCCGGCTTTTAACAACATGTCGGTGATCGGAAAAGGAAAAAAAGACAGGGAGGTGATGGAAATCCTGGAGGCCTACCAGATTAGGTTGCAAGGCAGTGACACATGCGTCAGTGCACCGTCCTTGCATCTCACAAACAAGAAATTCAATTTCCTGAGCCGAAGTGTGCGCGTGCAAGTTTGACAGGCAAAGTATGTGCCTTTTGTTGTTTGCCAGATATGGAGCGTGTATCAAGTCCTTGGTGAATTGGCACATATGTGCTTTTTTCTTTCATTTGTTTTGTGACCCTGATGCACATGCGTCTTCTGGTGACCTAGGTTGGATTTTTCTCGATTAAACTTCAGTTGTTAGTCCAGCGTAGTCCTGTTTTGTTCTGGTGTCTCGTACTTTCGCTGGTGAAATTGTCTGAAAAAAATGAAAGTTTGTATAAAACAGAAAGAGACCATCAGAAAGATAAATTGCCAAGTTGTTCGGTACATTCACCTTGTCTCATATATCATCAAAGAGTAATTAGCCGTTACGGGGTAAAGGTCTTCTCCTCG